>NC_143581.1:86712234-87312234 GCF_048544385.1 Mastigoproctus giganteus
TATTAGTAGTTTTTCCGGGGGGTGCTGGTTTTTTTTTATTATACTGTATATACAGGGTGATTCACTACCAGTGCGACAAACTTGCAGGAGGTGTAGGGGGCACAAAGACGAATCGGAATCACATAGCATTGCCTGCTCCGAAATGCCTTCGTCATGCGGTAGAGGACGTTGAACGGGAGGTCGCGTGAACAGCGATCCCGCTGGAAGTCAGCATTTGCGAACCGGTTCCCGAGGCCGTACGATGGACGAGTATTCAAACGTTGAACTGGCCGACATGCACCTCGCGTATGGAGCTGCGGACTGTAACGGGCGCGCCGCTCTGCGCTTGTACCAGCAACGTTTCCCGCACAGGCGTGCTCCTCATCATACGATTTTCGCACGTGTGCACAGAAGGTTACGTGAGACTGGTTATTTCACGAGAGGTACCATGAATCGAGAGCGAACAACGAGGACGCCAGACAATGAAGAGAATGTCCTACGTCTTGCAGAAGGCAATCCGAGTACGAGTACTCGAGCGATAGGCCAACGATTGGGTATTTCCCAATCCACTGTATGGAGGATTCTGTCAACAAACCAAATGAGTTCATACCATCTGCAACGCGTCCAATCATTGGAGCCTGCGGATTATCCACTCCGGAGGACTTTGCTACTTGGTTTCTTCAACAGAAACGGTTCGCAAATGCTGACTTCCAGCGGGATCGCTGCTCACGCGACCTCCCGTTCAACGTCCTCTACCGCATAACGAAGGCATTTCGGACCCTGCAATGCTATGTGATTCCGATTCGTCTTTGTGCCCCCTACACCTCCTGCAAGTTTGTCGCACTGATAGTGAATCACCCTGTATATTTAAAAAAAAAAAAATTATTTATTATTATTATTATTTTGTATTTTGCGTGCTCCCAAGTTGGGTATCCTGGGAGCTACACTGCTTGCACCCACCGCTGTAGCACTTCCTCGGGTGGGTGCTAAATTTTGTGCGTTAGCAGAGTAAGTTACATTTTCAAGCCTTTTCCTTTTTGCTGGAGGTATTATCCAAATACAGTATATACAGGTGGCGATAAGCGAGCGCTTGGGAGCCACCCATAACAAAAACACATATACATAAATATGGGGTGGGGCTGCAGGTACATGTATACTTACTGGTTAAAAAAAAAGACTGTCATATTAGGGCCACCCGAACGGCTATTTCTCCTCCCATGCCCTCGATAAATTGCGTGTATTCTTTGGTCGATATGAATGTTTTGCTGTACGAAAAACTAGAGTTTGTTGGGGGGAAACAACCTTGCTTTCTTTGCCCGTTAGAGCCATTGACAGGATCTGAAACCAGGCCTTTTCACCTTGTGGATTTTGATTTTTTTTTTTTTTTTTTTTTTTTTGTTAGTTGTTGGCGCATCGGCTTCTGTGGCCATATTGCACCTCCCAAGGTTTTTGCATTTTCTACTCTGATCCAATCCCGAAGCGGGATTCGAACCCGTGACTGTCTTTTCCCCCCAGTCTTCAGTCTCCCTCCCCTTCTCTAACTTACAACTAGTGTCTGAATCAACTCCAAATTGTTTGAGCCCTGCATCCAAAAACTTAACAACATCAAATCGCCCAACTAGTACTCCCTTTGTTTTGGCTGACCCCTATCTATAGCGTGTTTTTTTTTTTTTTTTTTTTTATAGGTCCTTGCCACTGAAATCTCAGGAAATTAGGTGGCAGGACCTGCCAGAGTAAATAACTAAGTAGTGTACCTGGTCTGCCTCCACGGGGCGGAGTGGGGCAACGTTGGGTCCCATTAGGGGCCCAGCGGCTAAATGACCAGATGAACAACGGTACACGACACTACACAAATACAAAATCCATATACTTTTAAACCTCTGGCATTGACAGTGTTCTGTTTCACACCCACAATGTATAGCACGCGGAGATGGGGGAAACCCCTGGTGCCGTTTAACACTAAACACACTCTACACTCTACACTCTACTCTGACCTATGGGTTGCCAAGCAGGCACTTTACCCACCCGGCTAGCCCGGTCGGCACCGTGTGGATAGGGGTGATCATAACTACTGTGCTTCCAGCTCTGACTATACTCACTGAAAAGGGTTTATTTATTTCTAATGTGTGAACAATAAATAAATCCTTTACAGTGAGTATAGTTTGCCTTGGTAAAAAACTATTATATTAGGACCACCCAAGAACATAACAAACATATGCCTATGTATATTATGTTCATAAATTGCGTGTATTCTCTGGTAGACTTGCCTGCTCTGCTAGATGTAATATCTGAGTTTCTTTAGTGAAAATAACCTTGATTTCTAAGCCTGAGGCCGCTTCTAACTCAGCAACGGAGTGAAAAAAGCCCATAAAAGTTCGAATCATTGGCAGAATGCATACCCAGGCCTTTCTCACGAGGAGTGGGGAGGATGGTGATTATTATTATTATTACTAGATATATAGTGCAAGGAAGCCTGAGGCTTATGCTGCACCAGTCAAAAAAAATTTCCGCGAGATAGAGAGAGAGAGAGAGAGAAGTAGAAGGGAATCACCAAAGAGAGAATAATGATGATATCCAGTTCAGAACCCTGGGTGTGCCAAACCCATAATCACCAGATGTGAGTCCCTGGGAACTGTGATACCCACAATCCGCAAGGGTAAGGATTTATTTGTTTAAAAGGTATGAATATAGTTATAGTGTTCATTGTCAAGCAGCACCGGGGTGTACTCCCAACTCCACGTTTGTATACTCTGTAAAGGCTACAGATGGTATAAGTTTTAGTGTTGGTCTGCATAGTGTAGTATTGAGTTGTGTTGTGTTGTATTGCTCTGTTGTTGCTCCGGCTATTTAGCTGCAGCGCCCTTAGTGGGACGCCACATTTCCCGTCCTCTCTGTCTCCCCTCCCCCCCAGTAGGCAGGCTGGGTATAATAGGGAATAGAAAGGGTCTGGCAGGGGCAAATGAGGAAAGGAACAGATGAAGATAAGGAAGGTGGATGATAGGAAGACTTTCCACCTGGAAATAGAAAGTTAAAGAGATAGAGACCCGTGTGCTAAAAGGTTGAGATAGCAGGTGCGGAAGGGAGATGGGATGGTAAGGATTTGGCGTCATAGGGACAGGCCTCCCTATGTGGGAGGAGGAGATCGCACTGTGGACATGCAATGCTTCTGTTATTAATCCTACACAGGCCAGGCCAGCTGAAGTTGGTGTCAGCAAATGCCACGTCATGCCTCAGAAGAGGCGACATGATGTCAGCAGTTCAGGGGTGTTTCTTGTAGGTTTCGTCCATTAAAGTCAAATGTGGGGGACCTGTTAGAACAGCACACACAATCTACATGCACTCAGCCCACTTGCACACCTGTCATATATTTACATAATTATGTTTTTTTTAATAGACATATTCAGTGGCTGACTGACAAATAGCACGTAACACAATATTCTCTCACACAATTATCATCTTTCTTTCATCATCATACAGACAGGACACAGGTGACACCTAAATATAGCAACTTCCAAGACATCACTTTTTTTTTTACACTGATCATAACCATTCATTTCGTCACCGCATGGTTTACACAGATGATTTAACATTCACTCATGTTTATACAACTTAACTTACAAGAATAGCTGATTTAATTTTTCTTTTATATACATATTCAAGATACAACAGTTGACACTTATAGAACATTTTCATTCATTCCCCATTGCATACACTTAACCCACTCAATACAGTACCATGAATAGCACAGTACACATTTTTTTTTTTTTTTTTGCAGGTTAACTGGACTCGTTTCACACCCAGCACAAGACACACATATTAACATATACATACAGTGGCGGACAAAAAAACTGCATCACTTGTGAATTGTGAAAATAATGCATTTTCGCTGCATTGTATTGCAGAAATGTTCGAAATGCATTTGTTAGATGTCCGGGAGAAGATATATTGCCCGTGACAAGATATTTGCAAAATATCCAACTACAAATGCAGAATGCCAAACTCATAGTAGGAATGGACGCCAACTGCAGATCCCCTGCTTGGCACAGTGAAAGACGAGACCGTGGGGTTGCAAGAAATGGTCAGCGCCTGAAGGATTACATCTCTAACAGTAATCTAGCAGTTCTGAACAGACCTAATCAACCGTCAACTTTCTCCAGTACACTATGGGAGGCAAATATAGATGTAACTCTGGCCACTCGGTCGATTGTTGGGCATCTCTCCCCCTGGGTGGTACAAGAATACTGGACTACCTCAGACCACAGAGTCCTAACCTTTGACCTCCACCACTCCCTCGTAGCACAGTATCCACCTAGATTCCTCTCGCCAAGATACGCCATCCAAAAAGCAGACTGGAACTTATTCCAACAAATATTGATGGAAAAAGCCAGCAATTTCGACCCAAAATATCTCAATCCAGACCAACACCAACAAAAAACAACGCAGCTTATAACTGAAGCAGCAAACATGGCCATCAGGAAGAAGAAGAAGCCAGTTCCCAAAGCGGTCCACTGGTGGTCACCGGAACTCCAGGCAATAAGACAGCGAGTGAATAATGCCCGAAAAAGGTTCCAAAGAGCACGCAATCTTGGCCCCAAGCAGAGGTTGACATACTCAGACAGCAATACCGGAAGGTCAGGAACCAATATACGGCTCAAAGTAAAACAAGAAAGAGACGCTCCTGGGAAGACCTTGTATCCACAGTGGGAAATGCAGACTCCTGGGGAGTGGTATATAAAATCACCACCAGTAAATTCCCCAGGGGAGAAGTCGTTGCTGCTACCTTAACACCTCAAGGGACATACACCAGATCCTGGCACTCTTCCATTAATAATATATTGGACCATATCCTCCTACCTTCAATAATTCCACACACGCACGAACAGAGAACTCTCTGCGAGGGGAATGATAAATGTCGCGATGCATTCGTGACACTGACGCAGCATGGATTGGCAGACACGGTCGAACACACCTGGAGTTTCTTTGACAGTAGCAGCAGCACAGACGAGTCTAGCCACGAGATCCATTTCCGTCTCCACAGGCGATTCATACGAGATAGATTTGAGGGCCCCACAGAACGAAATCAAGGCTCGATAAATCAGGTGAGTGTGGGGCCAGGCAACGGGTTCACCACGGCCAATCCATCGACGCCCAAAACGGCACGAACACATCTTCCATAATGGACAGGCAGCCTGTCATGTTGAAACCAAATGTTGATCACCCTGTCATGTTGAAACCAAATGTTGATCACCCTGTCATGTTGAAACCAAATGTTGCCTCTCACATTTGCTGGAACATCGTCAAGTAACCCTGTAGAACTTGTTCAAGAAAGATCCGATATTTAGCGGAGTTCATGGGGGATGGTAACAGGTATGGGGTGACTAAGCAGTCACCGACCATACCTGCCTACACATTTATTGTGAAGCGATGTTGTGCCGCATGGGGGCGCACACCGTGTGGGTTGTCGTGAGCCCACACATGAGCATTGTGCTGATTGAATAAGCCTTCCCGAGTGAAATAAGCCTCAACCGTGAACAAAACATAGGCTGGAAAATTCAAGCCTTAAACACTTTCTTGGAGACACCACTGCGCAAAAGCCACACGTGCAGGATGATATTGGGGGAGCAGTAATTGAACCCTTTGGAGATGAAAGGGGTGTAATGAATCGTAGTGCCAGACACGCTGTACACTCCAACGAGACACTCCTAAGGCAGAGGCAACGGCACATGTGCTGGTAGTAGGATTATTCTAGACGGCATTCAACACACTTTCTTCCATGGCGGGAATTTGCGTCGAACGTGGTCTGTCCGCACTACTCCTGAATGACCTCTAAATGACCCATAATCGCACAAATTTTGATGCACACGCGCAAACAAACGGTGGTCCGGTACATGTCTGTCTGGGAAGCGTTCTCCATAAATTCATTGAGCGGCACATCTATTGCCCTCTGCTAATCCATACACTAGGTGCATGTCTGCCAGCTCACAGTTCGTATATCGATGCGTGCTCTTCGTGCGGCGACTACTGCTTGAATGAGTAAACCAGAAATTTTCCCTCTCGCGAACTGATAACAGCGCCATCTACCGACTTACGATTACGTTTCCGGTTATGGGTTCCTATGCGATTCACATTCCTTTAGATGTTATCTACCTCCCCTAAACGTGTGTACCAATATTTTTGAGACACCGTGTATATCTCTGTGAATGAAATCCAATAAAAAGACCCCATCCTATATACCTAATTGCCATAAATATCTTCCCAAAGGGTAAAATGCGTAATTAATGGAAATATGAGAACTCATGCAAATGGAAATCATGACAACCAAACATACATTTCATTGCATTTAGGTGTACAAACTGAAATAACAAGTTAACGTAATAGTATTATGTACTGTAAATCAGCAAAATAAGTCCTCAATATTTTGTTCCTCCTGGAGCTGCAGTTACAGCCTTGCAACGATCTGGCATAGAATTAATCAACATCTGGATATACGGTTGCCCAATTTTGGGTACACCCTTACAATGTTCTCCTGCAGCTGAATAAGACATATCACGGCACGGTCGGAAAATTCTTACTGAGGCGACGCAGAGTGACCACAGAGTAATACATTTTATTATCAAGTTTTACAGGTCAGCTGTTAATTCTTTCAGTATGCAAAATATAAACAGATTTTCAATTAAAACAATGAATTGGGAAAAGTTTAGGAAAGCCTTACGTATAGAATTTGAGGGAGACGCTGGAACACAATTGAATGTTTTAAATGCTTTAGAAACCCTTCATATATTCAGAATGCTTTGTATAGAGTAACATCTTATGCATGTAAGAGGAAAAAAATAGGAAAGAACATAGTTCCTTGGTGGTCTGAGGAATTAGCGTCTCTTCGTAGACAAGTTGATTCTGCAAGAATAGATCATCAAAGAAGACGATCATTGCCAGCTCAGGAGGTCGAATGGTTTAAAATAAAATAAAAAAAAAACAAAATGAAAAAGAAATTATACTGTAAAGCAATTAGGCAGCATAAGACCCAATCATGGCAGAATTTTGGGGTTTATTGTACAAAATGTCTCGCAATAAAGTTTCCTTAGGAGATATGTTTTACAGTGTAGAAGATATGTTACATGAACCTACATTAGATTGGTTTTCTTCAGTTGCTGCAATAGTGAACAGCCTTTATAAGTGTGATGATATCGGACAAGACACTGCTGATCAGCTTAGAATAAGAATGGAAAACAGTTTATATAATGCACTTATTGAAACTGAGCTATTTAATATGATTGAGTTACAATCAGTTATGAAACAAGTTAGGTTAAATAAATATCCTAGTTGGGATTTAGTAGAAAACACAGTAATAGTGAAGATGTTTGAAATTTATCCTGAAATATTGTTAAATATGTTTAACAAATGCCTTTTAGAATCAGTTTTTCCAGAAATATGGAAGTTTGCAATTTTAAAGATGATCCTGAAACCAAGGAAGAATCCTTTGGAGCCAAGAGCATACCGGCCGATATCTTTATTGGCCAACCTAGGGAAGATATAAGAAAGACTTTTAGCCATAAGATTAGATGAATTATTAAAAGTTAATTGTACAGTTGAAACAAATCAATATGGATTTAAACAGAGAAAATCTGCTGAAGACGCTATATATGACTTAGTTCATTATTGTGATACTGCTACTGATAAATATGTTATGGCAGTGTTCATAGACTTCGAGGGAATGTTAAATATGTTAGTAAATGTGTTATATATGTGTTAGTAAAGATGAGTTGTTTATATCAATTATACAAAGTAATAAGAAATTATTTTACGAATAGGAAAATATCAGTAAGGGCACGTCATTTAGTTTACGACACACTGGTATACCGCGGATGTCCCCAAGGCTCCGTACTGGGGCCTCTGTGTTGGAATCTTGTATTAGATCAGTGGCTCTCTCGGAGTCTTGAACGCTGTTATTTTATAGCATACACAGATGATTTGGTAATTTGTGTTCCGGGGTCTTCAAGATTGGTCTTGGAGACAAGGATTAAGAAAATATTGGAGGATCTGACCCAATAGGTTACATTACATAAGTTGAATATCTCTATAACAAAAACTAAGCTGATAGTTTTTAAAGGGGCTTTCAATCATGATCGTCCATCTACTGCACGTTTTTTTTTTTTTTTTTTGGTAGTTGTTGGCGCATCGGCTTCTTTGGCCATAATGCACCTCCCAAAGTTTTTGCAGTACTCTGATCCAAGCCCGAGGCGGGATTCGAATCAGCGATTTTTGGGTTGCCAGGCAGGCACTTTACCCACCCGGCCCTACTGCACGTATACAGTATATAATAAACAAACAGCGTATGTTAAAACCAATAAGTATTTAGGAATAACTACAGATGATAAGTTAAGTTTTACAGAACATGTAGAAAATTTAGCGAATAAAGAAAGAACTTTGTGTTTCCATAATTAGGATAACCAGAACGGAATGGGGGTTAAATAAAAAAAAACCTTAGATTGTATTATAAGGCTGTTTTCCTGACAATTGTTTCATATGCTGCTGGTATTTGGTATAGGAGGGCAAATATTATTAGAATAAAAAATAAATTAAATTCCATACACAGGGTGATGTTATTAGCAATTAATCAAGTATGTAGGACGGTTTCGATGAATGCCCTTCAGGTGATAGCTGGGGTGTTACCCCTGGATTTTCATATGATATATAGAGGGATGGTGTATCATTTAAAGAAGGGTAGGGAAGTTAGATTTATGGGAATAACTTCTAATACATCTGTTAATATGAAAATTAAAACAAAAAGAATTTTAAATGAATTATATAATGTATGGCAATGTAGGTGGAACGACAGTATGACTGGTCTAGTCACCAAATACTTTTTGCCAGATGTTCACTATTTGTCATTAAACAAAAAATTAGATTGGTTTTTTCCAGCTATGATGGCTTCTTTTATATTGACAGGGTATGGATCATTAAAGGCAAAACTGTTTCAGTTGGGTATAGTGACAGATAGTTTTTGTATTTGTGGAATTGCCCAGGGGCTCACATCTAACCCCAGGGGCTCACATCTGGTGAGTATGGGCTTGGCACACCCAGGGTCCTCAGCTGAATATCATCATTCTTCTCTTTCTTGGTGATTTCCTTCTACTTCTCTCTCTCTCTCTCTCTCTCTCTCTCTCTCTCTCTCTCTCACACACACACACACACACACACACACACACACACACACACACACACACACACACACACAGGGTAACTCATAAATTTTTTTTGGCTGGTGCAGCATAAGCCTCAGGCTTCCTTGCACCATATGGCTAATAATATTATTAATAATAAGATTGGAAACATGCATTATTAGATTGTAATCTGTATACTGAAGATCTCTGTTGTTTCAAACAGTTTTAATAAGTAATGTTAATGAATTACACTTGTTTGTCTCAGATAGAGATAGATTTAAAGCTTTTCAACGTTTTTGTCTTAGTGTCTTTAGAAAAAGACAATTGCTGAAAGCCACTCAGTCTTTTTTTTTTTTTCTCGTTTCCATAGTTTGGGTTTTTTTTTATTCCCCCTTCACCCTTAGTTTGGGTTTTAATTTTTTTTTCTTTTTTCTCTTTTCACCCATAGTTGTTTTTAATAATTTGTAAACCCATAATTTGTAGTTTTATTTTAATTTTAGTTATTTTTGATATTACCATTTTTATATAGATATTTTAATTAATTAATTAATTATTTTATTTATATATATATATATAATTTTTTTTTTTTTTTTTTTTGCTGGTACTCAGGATTAGGCACCCTGAGTAGGGGATTTGCTGGCATCCACTGGTATGGCACACCCCAGTGGATGTGGGACTTTGTGCTATAGCACAGACTACTGGAACAGGCCCGGCTCTACATGCCGTTGAATGTGGCCCGGGAATTGGCTGTCCAGGAGGTCCAGGGACAGCTGCTCCCTGGTGGCAAAATGGCCTAACACGGATAATGCATACTACAGTATTGTAGTGTGTGTTAATACTATGTCAGGCCCATTGTACAGAGATTATTCCCTCACAGAGACATTAGGTGGAGATAGGCACATGCCTGGGGGCCGCCATAAACAGGGAACACACATACATACATAGCATGGCAGATGAATTTAATTATTCGGGTGGCCTAAATATAATAGTTTAGTTTGTTGGCTTCTTCTGAGCAATTTTAGATGACATTATGTACCAGCAATTTTCAATAGGGTTCATATCTGTTCTGTTGCCGGGCCAGTCCAACACTGTAATTCCAGCATTTCTGAGGTATGACTGCACCTTAAGGGAGAAAACATTGGTGTAAGTATATTTTAAGCCTTGTGAGACGAAGACAAGCTCATCATTAAATCTAAATAGCATAAAACTTACCAACTTGGCTGTGTTGCAAGGTGCTGAGTCCTGTTGAAAAATGCAGTTTTGGAGGTCTGTATGGTGATTCCTAATAATGGGTTTTAGGCACTGCTCCAAAATAGCAGTGTAGGTTTCTGCATTCACCATTATTGCATTAATAAACTTAATTCGCCCCACCTCTTTGCTTGTTATGTATCCCCAGACCATCCGACAGCGGGGAACTTTACAGTCGATGTTATGCAGTCAGGATGGTATGCCTCCGATTTTCTTCTCCTGATATATCGCTTCTATTCGAGCCATGTAGGATGAATTTCGATTCGTCAGAAAAGATGATGGTGTCCCATTGCTCTTTTGTCCATTGTCCCATTTTTTTGTGTTTTATGGCTCTTTTGTCCCATTGCTCTTTTTGTGTTTTAGTCGAAGCAAGTCGCTTCTTCCTCATTTGTTAAGTCAATAAAGACTTCTTGGGCTGATAGGCATGCAGACCACATTCCGAAAGCCTTCTTTGGATAGTCCGTGCACTTGTTTAAATACCAGAGACCATCTCAAAGTCCAGTTTTAGATCAGGAGCACTAGCATGGCGATTACGAAGGCATAGCCATTTCAAATATCGATCTTGGGTAGGCATAGTCACTCTCTTATGGCCTGATCCAGGTCTACTTTCCACATCACAGGGAGACACACAGGTAATTACAGACCTGTTAGTTTAACTTCTGTTCGAGGGAAATTAATGGAGGCACTGGTTAAAGAAGCATTGCAGGATCATCTAGACAAGACTTCAGTTATAGCTCGGACACAGCATAGGTTTGTTAATGGGAAGTCTTGTCTGACCAATTTGATTGGATACTTGATGTAGTCACAAAGGAACTGGATGCAAAGAATAACTCTGATATCATATATTTGGATCTTAGAAAGGCCTTTGATACTGTTGCACACGGAACACTGCTGCACAAATTGGAGCAGTGTAGCATTGGAGGCAAATTGCTGCTATGGATAAGGGGATGGTTGAGTGGGAGAAGGCAGAAAGTGGTAATCATGGACTAATCTTCTTGGACTAATGTTATTAGTGTAGTCCCCTCAGGGTTCAGTGTTGGGTCCATTGTTGTTTTCTGTATTTATAAATGATATTGATGATGATGATATATCAGGCTTAATGTCCAAGTTTGCAGACGATACGAAGCTTGGCAGAGTTGTTAATGACACTAATGACAGTACACTGCTGCAACAGGATCCAGAAAAGTTGAGCATATGGGCTGAGAGGTGGCAAATGTAAAGTACTACATATGGGAAGCAGTAACCCCAGAGAAACGTATCAACTCTGTACCACACTGACAGCGGTAGAGAATGAAAAGGACCTGGGGGTAATTGTGCAGGCAGATATGTGGTTTTTTGTGAGCGGTACAGATGGTCGGCAAGAGTAGCTCATGGTGTCTTGTCAATGATATATAGGAATTTTTCTAGGAGGTATAAGGTGATTATCCCCTTTAAGAAAGGCTTAAGTTTTGCAAATTAGTGTCTGGAGACTAGGCACCTGCGAGGTGATCTGATTGAGGTGTATAAAGCCTCGAATGGTTTGAGCATGCTCAATGCTGATGGGATTCTTCCTCTTGCTCAGAATAATCGCCTGAGAGGGCATAAATTGAAATTGAGGAAAGACGGTTGTAGGATAGATGTGCGGAAGATTGCCCTTAACCAGCGGGTGGTTGATTGCTGGAACAAACTTCCATCTGTTGTAGAAGTTGATAGCTTAAATAGATTCAAGGCAGAACTTGACAAACATTTGGAGCAAGTGGACGGTGAAATAAGGGGATTTTTTTTTGGCTGATGGTATATAAGCTTGCTGTCTTGCATCATGTGCCTTTGCTAATGCTAATCACCAGTTTCACACTTTAATTTCAGCACCCAGGATACTGTTGACTGGTGGCAGCCTATTTTATCAGCGATAGTACGCGTAGAAAGCCCTTCTTGGGACAGAGCAACAGCAACACTTTTTTTTTTCTTGGTGTCAACTGAACATATGAAGCCATGCTTACACCTGCACAGAACAATATACTAATGAGCATGTATACCTTTCCAAAGCCATATTTATAGAAACGGCTGATGCAATACCTTGAATTTACTAGTTACAAGTTAAACTAGGTCAGTAATTACTCGTGTCACCCTCTGATTCCCCTTTGTGAATTGAGCATAGATTTGCACATCTCCAGTCCATGAGGACTTCCCCTGAGTCCAAGGATGCTCTCATAATTATGGCTAAGGGTATGCCTGCTTCCTTTGCCACCTCCTTTAATATAACTGGATAGATCCTATCCACCCAGGTGCCTTTTTTATGTTTAACTTCAACAATTTCTCCTCCACCTTTGCTCTCAGTTATTACAAAATCATTAAGCTCCCTGTTAAGAGTTTAATAAGCTTTTGTCTTCCACTTCCCTACAGAATTCCTGATGTGGGAATGTAGATGCATAACACTCATTCAGTTTGTTAGCTATCTGACCAGGATCATCAACAGTCGAACCATCGATATCGAGTGGACCAATCTGATTCATCCCCTTCCTTCTAGAGTTTAAATAAGTAAAGAAGCCCTTGCTGTTTTTCTTTGCAAAAAATTTCTCATAATCTGCCTTCGCTTGACTAACATCATTTGTGACTTGATTACAGATTAGCTTATATCTACCATAGGCTTCTGTGTCGCCTAATAATTTATATGTATCTCATGAATTTTTCTTCTCTGCCACGAGTTCATCTGACATCCATTTAAGCCTAAACCTTGAACAGTATTTCTTAATCAGTATGAAAAACCTAGTAGCTTCCACAATTCCTTGAATGCTCCCCATTAGAATTTGCTGTCAGTAACATCATCAGGTAGTCCCACTATATAGAATTTAAAAACTGTCTGAAACCACTGTAGTCACCTTTACAAAAGCAAAAACCCTTCCCTTTATACCCATAATGGTAGTAATACCTTTAAGTAAATCCCACATCAGTACACTGTGATCACTGCCACCTAGTGGTTCCTTTATCTGCAAATTCTTAATGCAGGAATAATCATCGCTGATAACCAGATGAAGAGTATTACTCTCTCTGGTTGCCTCTCGAACATGCTGCTGCAGAAAACAACATCCAATAAATCCACAAAAGTCTTTCTAGTGTGCGAGTGACCAAAGCACAAGTTCAAGTCAATATCTGGGAAGTTGAAATCCCCCATTATTAGACATTCTGATTTACTGGCCCACTCTATTTCTTCGTACAATCGTTCATTGTATTCATCAGTCATTAGGCCTATAACACACTACTACTCTCATTTTTGCTTTCCCAGTGCTTATGTCACGTCAAACTGACTCAACACTGCACTGTCCACCCATGTCAACTGGATGCACTTCCTTAGATTTTATGTTTCTTAACTAACAGCATAACCCCTCCTTCCTACCTATTCTGTCTATCCTCTCTTTACACATTGTACGCCCCAAATTCCCATTATAAAGTATTTGTCTTACTGTGTCATCTATGTTAGCAAGGACGTATGCATGATTTGCTGAGAGATACAATGATTCTAATGTTATTGTTATACCAATGGGGGCTTCAACTATCTCTATAGATGTTTGATGGGAGATGTGAATATGACTGTCTGAGTAGGAACAGGCTCTCCATCTTTTCTGATGACAATTATTTTGGCGTGTACCATATTTTGATCACTTATTTTATTAACAATTGCATCCTTCGATACATTTAAGAGATCTAATTCTGATATTACCCCTTTAGGAAGAGTTTAAGGTGGAATGTGAGGTAGCCATTGTGGAAATTTCACTAAATGTAGATATTTTCAAGAGTCTTTCAGCTCAGTCATTTCCAGTAATAAATCTCCAGATCTTAGTTGCCAAATTTTTTGAGGGCCAGCCACACTTCTGTATCAGAAATGGGTTACTCAATGGTTGGTCTATGGGGAGTGCAGTATTAAAAAAAGAAGAGCAATGTGATTCATTTCTTTTTCTTTTTTTTGTCTCTTTGCATGGGGTGTATTTAGGTCATCTAGTCTATGAGATCTGAATCAACAGATCCAGAGGCGGACTACTTTGTAGTGTCCATTGTTGCTCCTTTTAGATCTGAGAGGATGCCTTTCTTCACACAGGTTTCTGGCCCAACATTTGGAGGCAGCAGTGGTTTGAGCGGTGACCAAGTGATAGTGGGAGGTTAGTGTATTCATAAGTTAGTTGTATATACAATAGGAAAGGTGATTTTTCTTTCTTTTAAGTGAGCCAAATTCTTTTAGAAGAGCAAAATTAAATAACTATGGAAATTAGAAGACAATATATGCAATCAATTACTTTATAGCACTTTGAACTTTACTATTAGTATTTTGAACCTCTGGTGTTCTTCTGGTCATGAAATGCTTGTACAGCAGTACAGTTCTATTTATCTCATTGTACAATAAAGAGTATTTATTATAAGAACAATGCTTGGAAATAGATGGTCACTTGCTTGGCACTCAGAGCTGCAGGGTGAATTGGGGATAACTGTATTTGTTTCTAAGATAAACATAAGGGCCAGGCCATAAGGTAAAATACTCAACCCTTTACTTTCTATTAGAACAGAAAGCCTCCCTGTGATCAAAAATCACAAGTAAAGTGCGAATAATTTGATTTTATTTTAATTACTGCAATTACCCAACAATCCTATAGCATTGTCAAGTTCTATTTTTAAAGTCAATGTCATAATACATTGTAGAGCTCTCTGAGCATCAGGAATTAATAATGCCATCTTCAAATTGCAATAGGGTGGTCTGGTTTACAACGAACAGTCTGCAGTAACTCTAGGTATCTTGAAAATAGTTTACGATAAAAACATATTTATCTTCAGGTTAACAACAAGAAAACTTCATTTCAGTTCACATTTTAACTTTAGTATCAAGGTGTTTCTAGTTTAGAAATGCTATTGATCATGGTTACATACAAGGACTATGCAATCTGCATAGTGAATCCATAACTTGAGTTCCTACTCATAATCCTGTATTGCTTTATTTCAAATCTCCCATGAAGGGCTCATCTAGAAGCAGTGACTACAGATTGGCTCAACCTAATTCCCAAGAAAGAAGTTTTATTTTGAATTTCTTCTAAGGACTTTTGCTTAGAACCCATTGATACATTACTAGAGGTGGTTAAGCCTTCATAAATCTCATTAAAGCTCTTCATTGACCTAAATTGTATAATGACCCATGGCGTATAGAGCAGAGGCAAGCAAAGAATGAGAACAACTGAACCATCTTGTGATATAGCAGGTAAAAAAAAAAAAAAAAAAAATGGTGGAAATAAGTCTTAATTTCTAAATGACATCCATTAAAGATGGAAGAACAAGAAGATGCATGGACAACTCTAAATAAAGATATAAACATGGTGAATAGCATACACTCATTTAGTAAGTTCCATAACGAATGATAAAAGTGAAAATGGAAAGCGTGAAATAGCAGTTGCCTCAAAGAATGTAATCAATATTTGCTACTACAGAAAAAAAAAAAAAAACATATATTAAAGCACAACATCAATAAAAATGCTGTTATATATATATACAGCTTGATGAAACAAAACAAAACATTTTCATATGCTCTGTCCTTGCCAGGCATCAATACACAATGGCAGTACTATAAATATTAATCTGTTTGTAAAGCATTTTATTTTCCCACAGATGATCAGTATTAATATAATTCCTATCTGGTGAGAAGAGCAGATTGTTGGGGAATTTTGTCCCATGAATGTTATGGGACAAAATTCCCCAATAAAAATTGAACTGGTTTCAGTTAACTGCACCACAAACATAATCATGAAAAATAGAGAGGAAAAAATATCCTTTTTTTTATAGAGATAATAGAGAGGGAAAAAAAAATTGGCATCTAATGTAGCAATATATGCTGATGTTGAATAGAGAACAAAAAGAGGCAGAGAAGAAATTTGAAACAATGAAATTTCAAAATAAATTTCTAAAGAAAAAGGGGAATAACATCTGAATTATAATGAAACAAGAACTATAAAATGTCACTGAATTATCTTTTAATAATACTACTATATACTGCTGTTTTTTATTATTTAAGTTATAGTATTTCATTATATAGTTCACTTCCATACAATCCAAATCTATTAGTGAAAAGATATATAAAATGCTTAATCTCCACAAGTAATGTTTACAAAATAATCGATCTTAAAGCTATACAAACAATAAAGGGTTTAGATAATAAAGTATGAATCATAAAATAAAAATCATGGGCATCAAATAATAAAATAATCTTTATTTCGCATAATGATTATACACTGCAGTGAAATGTACAGGAAGCATATATATATACAATAAATATAAACTCTGACATAAAAATTAAATTCATGAAAATTTCTGTAATAAATAAAAAATTTAAAATTCTGTAACCAAAAATAATATTTCTCTAACTTGTGCTAAAAAGTGAACATTCTGACATGTCGGCAGATTGATAAATTGCCTATTCACCAGCCCTGAAGTGCATTACTGTGCTAATTATTATCACAAATCCTAAAAAAAAAAAAAAAAAAAAAAAAAGCAAAAACCATCTAGATCTTGTTAGAGGTATGCATCTCATTCATGCTTGCTCTCTGGACATCAGTGATGTCAAAGGATATGTACTACTCTAAGAATAGTATATATCCTTGGAAAAAAAAAAAAAAACATGCTAAGTAAACATATATAACCTGCCACAGCTCAGCCATGACCTTTTAAGAAAAAAGGATCGTCCTGACTCATATTATGTACCTTATGCTGTAGCTGTATTATGATGAAATACATAATAACACAACAGTAATCATCTGTTTTAAATAGAAGAGGCAAGTTGATAAAACCTTCAAATCAGTTTCTTGAATGAGAAAAAGTCTAACAAAAATTATTGAGCATATTAATAAAAATATTGTGTCATATTAATAAAAATATTGTGTAATGGCAATGAAGTGTTAAAAATTTATCATGACATTATTTCTAACAATAATGCTTTTAAAAGTCTTGCTTCATATGTCACAGTATTTTTTCCAGGGTGCAGTGGTGTTTCTTCTAGTGGCTGTTCAACCAAAGCTTTCACATTTCGCCCATAAGCTAAAAATAAAAACAGTGCATGTATGTATGTATGTATGTATATATATATATATATATAATATAATATATAAAAAAAAGGAAAAGAATAATTAGAAAATAAGAAAAAGGCGAAAAAAAACAGAAAAACAGAAGAATAAGAAAAAACGTTCATGGCCTACGGCCACTGATTGTCAGAGAAGGCCCAATGACCCAATGACAAATATTAGTTAAGAGATAAAAGTAATGAATTGAAGAGAGAAATAGAAAAGGAATAAAGGAGTATAATAATAAAAAAAAAGCATATATAAAAACATAATACAAGTCCCCCAGTCTCTTATTTGAAATTCAAAAAGCTTTGAAAAACTAAAAGTTTTTTCTTGGAGCATCATTCGTCTGCACAACATAACTTAAGCAGGTGAAAGGTGTCAGTTGCATACACAAGATATTTATATTCTATTATAGATGGGTCAAAGTAATACAATAACCCAGACAATACTATATACATACAGTAAGTCCTCATTAATTCGGTTGCAGTTAATACAGATGTCGGTTAATCCGAATCTGTTCACAGTCAAGTACAAACGGGATTTAGGGATCAGTTGCTCTGACACACACACACACACACACACACACACACACACACACACACACACACACACACACACACACACACACACACACACACACACACACAGAGAGAGAGAGAGGAGAGAGAGAGAGAGAGAGAGAGAGAGAGAGAGAGAGAGAGAGAGAGAGAGAGAGAGAGAGAGAGAGAGAGAGAGAGAGAGAGAGAGAGAGAGAGAGAGAGAGAGAGAGAGAGAGAGAGAGCGATGGAACATAAGTTACACTGTCTTGCTGTTGACTCTGAGTTGGACGGATGTTATTGCTTATATCACTTCATTTTTGGACTTCTTTACCTGTATAAGTTAATATATTTTATATAATTATGGGTTCCAAAGAATTTCAAAGTGGAATAAATAGAAACCATTTTACTTTAACTATCATTAACAAGCTCTCAAAGTGTAAGAACAACTTGAAAACAGTGTTCCTGGAAAAAAAAATTGCTGAAGAATTTGATATTGGCCAACAGACTGTGTCAGATATTAAAAAACAAAAAATCTATAAAGATATTTGCTTTAAAATTAGATGTGGGGAGTGATAAAAGCAGTGTATTAAATAGTCAGACATTAAAAAAAAAAAAAAAACCCAAAAGAAGTGTTGCTGAAAGAAGCTGTATTTAAGTGGTAGTCACAGCAACGATCAGGTGGCACTGGCATGCAACGCCAACATTATCTGATAAATGTATAAAAAGACAATACTGTACATTTATCAATCTCTCGATAAATGTATTGCCTTTTTAAAATAAAGTTTTTAAATAAAGGCTATACAATGATATTTTTTTATTATTTATTTTCATCAGCACTACCTACATCTTTAAATTTTCCATTTATTTATGTTCTAAGTATTTTTGTCTTTTACAGCTATCTTTTGCTTCACTACTCCGGATTATCACTTAATCTGGATGACCTCTCCCCCCAATTAATCCGGATTAGCGAGGGTTTACTGTAGTTGTATTTTACATTATCTATCACCACATGATGATGACAATTAATTGGTGAAATTTTCAAATATTTGTTAAATACCAATTTTAGAGAATTATACATTTGAGACTCTAAAATTCAAACATTTTGGCATTAAAACATTTTTATTAATTATAAAACTTTTATATTCCTACCAATGTGATATATTTAATATAGTCCTGTGACTAAGAATTTTATGCTCCATGAAAAACCAGTATAGACATTTTTTTTTTAACTGTTTGCTTAATGTAGTCAATAGAGGCATAGGAATCCAAGGCTTCCTGAAAGAGTTCAATGTTGACAATGCTATGCTAATGCTTGGAACAACATTGATAAACCAACATTAACAAATACTTGCTACAGATTTTGGTATAGAATGATGTTTGATGAAGATGAAGCTGCAGATGGGTACTTTGAAGGATTTAGTGTCACTAAGGAAAAAAAGATGACATCAAACCTCCTTACTTACGCCGAAGGTTTATCATTTATAAAGTATAAATAAGTTAGAGGAAGCTGAAATTGAAGAAGTACTGAACACTGACAATGATGCATATGTTGTGCATTTCTTGAGTAACAGAGAAAATGCTGAAACAGTGTTAAATCAAGATAAGCATGCAGATAGTAGTGATGATAATGACATCAACACATGTGAAATGTGTGATCAGTTAATTGATGGCCTTGAGAAAAGTGCATTTACTTTGCTCAAGGGGCAGTTTATGGCAGTTTACTCAATTAAAGAGAGATTGCTTAGACAGAAACATATATTAATGAGACATATGACACTGGAAGAAGTCTTTAAAAAGGCCGTCCGTTGTAGTGCTGCTTCATCACATGTTAACCATGTTCCTGGTCCATATTCAGATGTCCAGCTCCAAGCTGATGAACCCTCTTCTCCAAGTCCCTTAAGCCAGATTTAATGTATCTTTATTGCAGGATATGTACAGGTATTTAGCTCAGTTTGTATGTTTGAAGTTTTATTGAATGTTTTCCTTACAAACTAACCTGTTTGTGGTTATGATGAACATGATGGCGAGGTCCAAACTTCCATACATTTCATGTGTACAGCTCTAAAACGGTGTTTGCAGGCTGGCTGCTAGTTAGTACACCAGACTGAACCTATTGGTAACTCTCCAGGAGGCTTTCGGATCAGCTATTATATAATCTTGCTACCTCTACTCTGTCAGGTGTGTCCTCTACACACTATTCGGACTCCCTCTCAGTGACTGGAGGGAGTCTGAGTAGTGTGTATGCGGAGGAGATTGTCGAGGCCACATTATGTCAAGGATCTAGGTATATTCTTACCATGTGTATGCCATATCCAAAAATTTCATTACTTCATACCACATGTCACCCCACCCCCACTTTTTCTTACTATGGAATACACCATGAATTGTCAAACTAATAGAGCAAACTTATCTGCAAAAAGATCTAAACCTCCCAAATACTTCCTAGTTCATTTCACAAATATACGTAGTCTCAGTTCTAATCTCAATGATGTCCATTTCAACTTACAGTCTGCCAAATCCCATGTACTTTTTCTGTAAGAGTCTCAGTTATCGGTTGATTCAACCACTGCTCATCTCAGTTGCTCAAATTATTTGCTGTGTGTTTCCTTTCGCCTCAAAGGGTACTTTGAAGGGCGCTTGGGTATATATCCATTCCAATATTCCCCGTCAGAGACTTGACAATTTGGAATCTCCTCTTTTCAATCTTTTCTGGTTTAAAATCTCTCTCTACCTCATTCTGTCAAATTCATCTACTGTCTCCACCATTCTCCCAACTCTACTAATCACTTGGAGCTCTTTGACTTCCTTTCTTTGCAACTTGACTTTCTCTAGTCCAACTTTCCTAACAGTGAGGTAATTTTCCTTGGTGATTTTAATCTTCACAACTGCAGCTGGCTTCCGTTTTCTAGTCACACAGACCCAGCTGGTTGAGATGCTGAGGCTTTTGTAATTACTAATGACCTTGCACAGATTGTTCATTTACTTACCAGAATGCTGAACAATCCTAACCATACAGCCAACACATTTGATCTTTTTCTCAAAAACAACCCTTCTAAGTACACGGTTGAAGTAAGTGGTCCTTTAGGCACCTCAGTTCACAACTTGGTGATTATCTCTTCTCCAATGGAGCCTTTATTTCATGTCTATTCCCAATCTCATGCTGTTTGGCATTACAAGAATGCAAAATGGGATGACCTGCGTGATTTCTTTTCTTCTTTTCCTTGGTCGGATTGCTGTTTCAAAACTTCTGATGTCAATGTTTGCTCAGATCGTGTAGTAAAATTATTCTTGTAGGAATGGAATCCTTTATTCCACACTCCACTTTAAAATCATGTCCTTTATCTAAACCATGGTTTTCCAATAAATGTGCTAAGGCTGTTCAAGATAAGAATGTTGCATATTTTAATTGGCTTGTTTCCAATTGTTCAGTTTCATTTTCTGCCTACACCAAAGCTTGCAATAATTGTAAAGCAGTTATTAATCAGTCCAAACTAGATTTTTAACATGCTTAGAGTAGAAAACTTGTTTCTTGCCCTAATGGTAGCCAAGCATTCTGGTCTCTTGCCAAAGTTATTGGATGCAACTTTTGCCCATCCTCTGCTCCCACCTCTGTAAAAACCAGATGGTTCTATTGTCACATCAGCCAAGGATAAAGCTGACCTGATAGCATTCCATTTTTCTTCCAGCACTCATGTATTAATGATCTTGGTAAAACACCTCCCACCATTCCCAACATGCTCCATTCAATGCCTCCTGTGGTCTTCCATCAAAAAGGATGTCAGAAGGATTTTGATGAATCTTGATACTACAAAAGCTCCAGGTCCTGATGGTATTTCTCTGCTTGCTCTCAAAACCTGTGCTCCTGAACTTACTCCTCTTCCTTGTTGCTTTTTTTCAATTTCTTATTCCAAAGATATTTTTCCTTCTGCTTGGAAATTTCCTCATATACAACCAGTTCCTAAAAAGGGTGACAAATCCCTCCCATCCAATTGTAATATTGCAATTACTTCGACTCTTTCTAAAGTAAAGGGGAAATCAATTAACCACCAACTCTTAAACTATCTAGAAACCTTCGATCTGATCAATGATTGCCAGTATGGATTCCGTCAGTTTCAATGCACTGGTGATATTCTGGCTTATGTTATCCATTTATGGACAAATTCAATGGAAAAGTTTGGTGAAACACAAGCAGTTGCTCTTGACATCTCAAAGGCTTTTGATCATGTTTGACATAAAGGTCTTCTAAAACAAGCTTCCATCTTATGGTTTACTAAATGTTTTCTGTAATTGGTTATCCAGTTTTCTCTCTGATCGCTCACTGAGGTTGATGGCTCTCTGTCTTCTAACTTCTCCACTATGCTAATGTCCCCCTATGTTAAGTTCTTTCCCCCACTCTTTTCCTCTTGTATATTAATGACCTTCTTCCATTGACCAGAAATCCTATCCATAGTTTTGCTGATGACAGCACAGTGCATTTCACTTTCCAGTTTGAGAAACATCGCCCTGCTCAATCAGCTTCAACTTCTTGAATATCCACTATCAATTCCTTAAATGCTAATCTCCAGGTAATTCTCCAGAGGCGAAAAGACAACTTAGTTGATTTCAATCCTTCTAAAACTCAGTCCTGTCTTATATCTCGCAAAAATGATTCTTCTGTTTATCTTTGGTGACACTCCGATTTCTAGGCAAGATGATATATCTCTTTTGGGGATTACCCAGACTTCTAATCTCTCTTGTCACAATCACATTACAAATATTGCTTCCTCTGCATCTAAAAAATTTGGTTTTCTCTTTCACTCTCGGCGTTACTTTTCTTTCAAACAGCTGTTCATTCTGTACAAATCGCAAATCCACCCTACTAAGGAATGTTGTTTCCACATCTGGGGCGGTGCCCCCAAACCTCTCTCGGGCTTCTAGATTCCATTCAGAAGAGGGCAGTTAGGTTAATTAATGACTCATCTCTAACAGAATCTCTCCACTCTCTGTCTCATAGAAGTACTGCTGCATGCCTTTTCTACAGATACTTCCATGGGCACTGTTCTTCTGAATTGGCTTCTATAATTCCTGATCTGTCTTTAAAAATAGTCCAAACACGTGTTGCCACCAACGAACATTCATTTACTGTCCAACTTCAAACTCACAGAACCAACTTTTCATCTTCCTCGTTCATTCATTCAACTGCCGTTTTCTGGAACAACCTTCCTTCATACGTATTTCCTGAAATTTGCAGTCAACAGAAGTTCAAGTCTAATGTCAACAAATATCTTCTTTTGTTTTCTCAACCTCCAACTCATGCACAGTACTAAGTATTATAGATTCTAATACCTCTTGTGTTTGGTGTTTCATAAAAAAAAAAAAAAAAACATACTAGAATATTTATGGTCTATATTTATCCCTTTCAGTATGAATATTCATAAGGTGCACTGCAGAAATATCAATTTCTTATGGGGTGCTGCTACACACTCTGCTAGGATGTTACGGTAATATATGATACATGTACTGTATTACAGTTCTGAAATCTGAAAAATTCCAAATTCCGAAACACATCTGGCCCCAAGAGTTTAGAATAAGGGTTTGTGGACCTGTAATAAATAATGACACAATACTCTAGAAAAGAATATAGTCACATAACGCACAACCTTGCTGTCTTTTTCAGGAGCCAACCATTGAGACTGCAAGTAAAGACGACAATATCAAGTGTCTGTTTCAAATGCAAAATACATGGAAAAAAAAGTGAAGCAAAAATTAAAGGAAATGATTAATGAATTTGGAATAAATTTAGATTAAATTTAGTGAAATCAATAAGAATGCTAAATCCAAAATGAATGTAAAAAAGGAGGAAAAAATTATGTAGCAAGCATGTAGGTTACAGTTGACTCTACAGAGAATGTATATACAACAAGGTAAAGAGGAAGAACTCACTGTAAACATCGACAGTGCAAAAGAAAAACAAGAGATGGTGAAATATAAATAAAACAGACTAGCCACCCCAACCAAAAAAAAGAAAAAAAAAAAGGGATGTAGTGAAAGCTTAAAGTTAAATTCGTTGTAAACACAACTCAGCATAGAAATAAAAATAAGCAAAGAACAAAGCAGCAACAAAAGGTGCTGAATGCTTCTGACGGAAAAAAATTTAATATAGGAAGAAAATAGTTTCTCGATGCTAATAAAACTAATGCCTCACAAGACATAAGAGGAAGAATGTAGAAATGTAAAGGAAGTGTAAACAAAACAGAAGTTTTGTTTACACTTCTGTAAACAAAAGTAAGGCTCAAGTAATGGTGACCCAAAGTGGTCATAATTCAGTGATCATTGAGTGTATGTGGGAGATGATTTAAAGCTTAAATATTGATACTGTCATCTTTACTTGCAATCTTGAAGGTTGACTTCTGAAAATGACACAGAAGCCTATGGTAGATATAAACTGTCTATAATCAAGTCACAAAGGAGATTTGGCAAACTAAGGCAATTTATGAGAAATATTTGGCAAAGAATCAAAGGACCTTCTAGTGTTTACATAAGTAAACACCAGAAGGAAGGAGATGAATCAAATTGGCCCAACTGATATCGATGGTTCGACTGTTGATGATCCTGATCAGGTTGCAGACAAACTGAATGAGTATTTTGCATCTACATTCACACATGAGGAATTCTTTAGGGAAGTGGATGCCAGAAGTTTATCAAACTCAAGCAGGGAGCTAAATGGTTTTGTAATAATAGAGAGGAAAGTGGAAGAGAAATTCCTGAATTTGTTGAATTGCAGACTGGAGGTGTGTGAATGTATGTGAAATTCACAGAGGGATCAAAGGGTGACACAAACAATTACAGACCTGTTAGCTTAACTTCTGTTCCAAGGAAAATAATGGAGTTACTGGTTAAACAAGTAACATAGGACCATTTACACAACATTGCAGTTATACTTCAGGTACAGCATAGGTTTGTTATGGGGAAATCTTGTCTGCCCAATTTGATTGGATACTACAATGAAGTCACAAAAGAACTGGATGCAAAAAATAATTTTAATGTCATATACTTGGATTTCAGAAAGCTTTTGATACTGTTGCACATAAAAGACTGCTGTACAAATTGGAGAAGTGCAGCATTAAGAAAAAGTTACTGCTATGGATAAAGGGATGGGTGCGTGGACAAAGACAGAGAGTGGTGATCAATGGACATTGCTCTTCATGGACTAATATTATTAGTGGAACTCCCCAGGGTTCGGTGTTGGGCTCATTGCTGTTTTTATATTTATTAATGATACTGATGAAGGTATATCAGGATTAATGTCCAAGTTTTCAGATGATACAGGTTTAATCCAACTTCATGAATAAGCTTGAAATACAAGAAGCAATTAATTGATTCAAGTGCTGATTTTAGTATTATTATTAGTTAAATGAAGAGAGAAAACCAGTTTATATACCAAAAGCAAAAAAAAAAAAAAAAAAAACACACTTTCTACCCACCTCATCTGGTCATTCCTTCTAATTTCCCCAGTTATTCTTTAAATTATTCCAATTACCCAATGCTACAACAATACATGGAAGATTTTTCAACAGTCAGTTGCACTTTGGCTGAGGAAAATTCTATACATCTATTCTGCAACCATCCTTTTGCAATTTAAATTAGTCCACTATGTGTGATCCAAAAAAGAGTAAAGATGCCATCAGCATTAAGTTACTGAATCTTTTTATGGTAATACTTCTGTTAGGTCTCCACAGAGATGCAAAATTTTCTGACACTGCCATATAATAACTCCAATTTTTCTTGGTAAGAATATCCTTCTGTGCTTCTTTGCACACTTTTCAATAGAGCTACACCTTTCTTAAAATGTAGTTTTCGACCCTGTATGCAGTATTCAAGAGATGGCATAATGACTGATTTATAAGATGAGCTAATCACCTCTTTGTCCTTGTTGGCAAAGTCCTGTATACCAACTGACAGAACCCAATGAACTGTCATAGCAGCCTGATCACTAGAATCAATGAACTGTCATAGCAGCCTGACCACTAGGATATGTGGATTGCAGCAAAGTAGATTTGGTTTGCCAGTAATCCCACCAAAAGTAACTACAGGAATTATAAGCAAAACCACCCACCTTCTAACAAACAATTACTATAATTCTCATGAGAGAAATTTCATACTACATCCGATGTGTAGGGACATGCATCATCTTTCTGAAAGAACAATTCAGCCAAGTTCCTAGATCTTGTAGAAGAGGAATGATATTTATCAATAAACTATAAAAAGAGTACTGGTTACTATGATAATTTGTTCCCTACTCTCACATCATATTGTACAATTTGTTCCATGAAGAGCCATTTATTTAATTCACGAAGCCCAGATCCTCATTTTTCTTTTAAAATATTGATTAAGAATGTAAATGGGCCTTATCAACATTTGATTTCTAATGGCAGGATTTTGTTGCACAAATTCAGTACAGAAGTTAACTCTTCTATATTTACTAGTCACTGAAGGTGAAATATTTGAACCTTGTAGATGGTACAGATGCACACACTTTTAAGTTATGTTGAAGTAGAAGTAGCTTCTATGCTCAGATATTTTGAAAGTTGTGTGATGGATTTTTTCATCCTTTGAAATCTCCTTGAATGTATTTAATATTATCCACATTATGCACTGGCTTTTGCTCAGAAACTACTCTTCTCTTGTTGCCTTTCAATTATATATATTAATTCAAATTTCTTTGACAGTCATAAGAGTGTGGGAAATTTTTTTTTATTGGTGACTCAGACTCAGACTTTTTATTGGTGACAGACTCTTATTGATCTGTCAAGAGCTAGTGTCAATTTTTATGTGTAAACTATGCTGCACTTTCCTAAATAATAAAACATTTTAACAATAAAAAAGTACATCTTCCTACGAATGCATGGCATTTTGTTTATTACCGTACAATAAGGTTATAATTATAACTCCCTCTGCTGTTCTATAAAGTGTTGTCAGATTTATTATTATATTGGATTATTACATTTCAGTGATGAAAATAATATTTTGATGTAATCATCTAATAAATTCAATGCAGGTACTTTTTAATGGTTAAGTTAAGATTAAATTTTGATAAACTGATCCTCCAACTGCTTTCTGCTCGAGCCTTCTTGCTAGTATGATAAGGTAAATTATACATTTATTTCATTCATATTTTAATCTAAAACTGATGAAGACTCACAGAATGGAGCCAGAATGTCTGGTTTATCCTAAATTAAGCTTAAACTTAACTTTGTGTTTTATCATGCCATTCAAGTTAAAACTACTGTATATTTCTTTTTTGTAAAGGGCCACATATAGATGGTTAAAAGAAATACGCTGTCAAAAAAAATTAAAATTAAACTTAGGAAAAAAACAAAACAAAAACAATAATAATATAAATATATAAATATTTAATTTTACTATAAAAAAAATACATATTTAGAGAAGTGGCAAGAATGATTTCTTACCTTCACAGTGTGTAAGAAATTGAAGACAGTCATATAATACAGAATCCCGCACCATAATTACTTGTTTTGCCAAATTTTCTAATAAAGAAAGAAAGCAACGTTTGGCATAAAACCAAGTATCTGTGCCTAGCTTTTTATTATATGGTTCCAAACTTTTGATTACTCGAGAAATTCCAAAGTCATAATTTCCTTTAGCACAGTACAAGGTCCTACAAAACAAGAGACTTCATATTAAAAAAATTATAATAATAATTATATTAATTCTCAAATACTAGCTGCATCAAGTAAATAAATATGCAATTAATTTTCCTTACTAATCATAAATTTTAATAATGTTTTTCTGTATGTAAATCCTTCTGATTGTAAGACTAGGATAGCCTCTTTTTTTATGTAAATTTATTATTGTGTGTACACACACAATAAATTCACATTATTGTGTGTATTGTGTGTGTGTGTGTGTGTGTGTGTGCGCGTGTGCAATTCACCATAATTACCCATGTATACCCATCTGCTTTGCAGAATAACGGAATAGTTATTTCTTTCTTTACAAAATTTTCCATCACTCTCCTTGAATAGAAGTGTTTTGTTTGGGAATAAATTAAACTTTACTTAGCATTTTTGCTGCTGGTTGAGACATGAAGGATTAAAAATGCCTTCATGCTTTACAAACCATTTTATTCTGATTTGATGGAAGAAAGACCAGATATTTTTGTCAAGCAACATTCACTAGTAGCTGACTAATTCAGCCACTGTGAGGAGAAAGCCCAAAAATGTCTTTGCTCTCCACAATCATCCCATAATGTTTGAATTCAGGTCATTAAGGCTGTAGATGAAAATGGCAGCAAATTAATTAGAACTGTACCAAGCTTTATTTTAACTGTACAATATATCATTTATTTTTCACAGGACAAAATAAAACTAAAACTTTGTGATAATATTAACTGAGCTGCATAATAATAATATATATATATACACTCTATACTATTATTCTATCTGTTCTACTCTATACTATGTATTCTATCTATTCTACTCTATACTATGTTATTTTATGTTTTATTATTTTTGTTTATGGTCTTGTATTGTTGGTAGAATATGTTTCCACATTAGTGATATTTCACACAATTTGGAAACAGGTGCTATCATAGGGGTGCCACTAAATTTCATTTTCTAAATTATTTCTCCAGCAATACCCTATTCTTATTTATATTTCTTCACCCCCCCCTTTTCTTTTGTTTTGTGCTACTTTACCTGTTAATTTCATCTTCACTCTACTGATTTGCCATGCTACTAGCACACATTTTATTTAATTTTACTTTACCTGTTATTTAAGATAATTACATGCAACATGTGGTTTTTGCATTTTTGCTGCCACTGGCATCTGCTTTACTATCTTTATTTTTTGTTTTTATTTAATTTTGCATTTATTTTTGCTGTTTATTCTTCAATTAAACTTGAATTTAATTTGAATTAATTTGAAATATATTTAATTTGGATTTAATTTGAATTATATTTAATTTTCATAATTTTCCACACTGACATTGCCTAAGAAACTGGCAATGGGATTCTGCTGAGAGTGCTATCTGGGGGTGCAACTTTTTTTCAGGAGCTGTTACGTAGAACTTTTTTTATTGCTTAAAAATTATTGTTTTTTATAACTTTTGATTTAAAATTAGTAGTGTAATTATTATTTGATTCTCTGATTAAGTTGGAATATTTGTTCATTACTTGACCTTTGTAATTGCTTAAGAAACCGCAGTCAACTTCTGCTGCCATTGTAATGATATAGGCAATACTTGAGGGTTTCCATAGTTTTGTAGCAATGTAATCATTATCAGAAGAGGCTCATAAACTATAATTTATAGCAATACAAATGTGTTTTAAAAGCATAACTTTATTACTTAGTACATAGTAATGTACTACATTAATATTCATAGTGCTTTTGCAACAGTGATTTGGCATGAATATCATATTAAGTAACTAGTAGTGTTGTGCATCATAGCGGAATTGTAGGGTTTTAATTGTGATAAGTAAGAAGCTCAAAGATTCTAATCATGTAGGTTGGGGAATTTTATTTTTTGTTTAATTAAGAAATGGAATTTTGTTTTACCCTTAGCATAGGTATATGATGCAAGAAAGCAAGCTTGTATAGCATCAGCCAAAAAAAAAAAAAAAATCTCTTCCCATTTTACCCATCCATTCACTCTAAATGCTTGTCTAGTTCTGTCTTGAACTTATTTAAGTTTTCGACCTCCACTGCGACAGATGGAAGTTTGTTCCAACTACCAACCACCAGCTGGCTAAAGGAAAATTTCCACACGTACCAACTGTGTGGAAATTTATTCTACAAATGTCATTTGTCAATTGAATTTATGTCCCCTCAGGTGAGTAATCTGAGCAAGAGAAAGAATCCCATTAGCATTGAGCTTGCTCAAACCATTCAAGGCTTTATACACCTCAATTAGATCACTTCACAGGTGCCTAGTCTCCAGAAACTGCAACTTGCAGAACTTATGCCTTTCTTGGTAACAGAAACCCCCTTTTTTTTTTTTTTTTTTACCAATCTTCTTGCCCTTCTCTGTATTCATTCCAGCAGCTCTACATCCTTCCTAAAGTGAGGCCTCCACACCTGTATGCAGTACTCAAGTTGTCGCCTGACCATTGCCTTATACAAGGGGACAATCATCCCCTTATTCCTGCTAGCAAAATTCCTGTCTATCATTGACAAGACTCCATGAGCTACACTTGCAACCCATCTGTATTGCTCAGAAAACTTCATATCTGAATGCACAACTATCCCCAGGTCCTTTTCATTCTCTACTACCCTGAGTGTAATACCACACAGTTGGTACATTACTCTGGGGTTACTGCTACCAATATGCAGTACTTTACATTTGTCAATGTAAATACTTTTCTTGATCTTGTTGCATTAGTGTACTGTCATTAACAAACCTGGCAACCTTTGTATCATCTGCAAACTTAGACATTAACCCTGATATTAGTATTAGTATTAGCAAAGGCCACATGGTGCAGGGACGCCTATGGCTTATGCTGCACCAGCCAAAAAAATAAAAAAATAAAAATATATAATAATAAAATAACAAAAAAGAAATAAAATAAAATAATAATAATAAGAAGAAAATTTAATATATAATAATAATTAATAAGAGAAAAGTAAATAGACAACCTATGCTTTTCCCTCCTCCCGTAGTTAATTATCTACCTGATCTTTGAATTTCCCCAAATGTCAGCCTCTACCACCCATGTAGGTAACTTATTCCAGTAATTTATAGCTCGCTGGCTAAAATAAAACTTCCTGCAATCCAGTCTAAACATCTCTCACCCATAACTTGAAATTATGGGGCCTTGTTCTAGAATCATTTTTAACCATGAAAATTTCGTTCTCATTCATTTTGTTTATGCCTCTCAGAGCCTTAAACACCTCAATAAAGTCTCCTCTAAGGTGCCTAGTTTCCAAGCTCTGTAAATGGATAAATGGATATCCTTTTGCCGATCTCACCAGGAGAGTTATCCGTCTTTGGATCCTTTCAACAAGCACAATGTCTTTCTTTAGGTGCAGTCTCCATACTTGAACACTATTCCAAGTGTAGTCTAACAAGTGTAGTCTATCTATCTTATATAATGGTATTATGATGTCCTTATTTCTACTAGCACTTGTCAATAAATCATCGATAGGACACCCTAGGCCTTCCTTGCAACCAGTGTAGACTGCACGGAGAACTTCATGTCTGACTGTATCACAACACCCAAGTACCTTTCCTCCACTACCAGCTATAGTTCAACTCTGCCAAGTGTATAAGTTAATTTTGGGTTACTGTTTCCTAGGTGCAATTCCTTACACTTTGCTAGATTAAAGAACAGCGGCCATTTTTCTGACCATCCTTGATGTCTATCTAGGTCACTCTGAAGAAGGCTCTACTTGACAGTGATCATTAACTACTTGATCAATCTGTACATTTGTCAATCTGTACATCTGCAAATTCTATCCCCTTCATCAATGTCATTTATGAAAATCAAAAACAACAGTGGTCCTAATCTTGGGTAATCCCACTTCTTACATCAACTTCTTAGGGAACTGATCCTTGGGGGAAATCCCACTTCTTACATCAACCCAATCTGAAGAATAACCATTTATCACAACCCTCTGCCTCCTGCCCTGAAGCCATCCTGCTATCCATCTATGTATTTTCCCTATGATTCCAATCTATTCCAGCTTATAAAGTAACCACTCATGGGGGACTGAGTCAAATGCTTTGCTGAAATCCAAATAAACAATGTCAAAATTATTCCCTAGGTCCAGCTCTTGAGTGACCCAGTCAAAATAGCTAACCAGATTAGTTAAATATGATTTTCCCTTTACAAAAACATGCTTAGTATACTTCAGAATTAGATTTCAATCTAAATGATCCTGAATTCCACTCTTTATCATTGTCTCCGTGATTTTCCCTACTGCTGAAGTTAGACTAACTGGCTAGTAATTTCCTACTTCACTTTTAGAACTGCCCTTATGTATTGGAGACACATAGGCACTTTTCCAATGGAATCATTTCTGAGCCCAGTGGCGTTCTCATAATTAGCCTCAATGGTTCAATGCACTCACTTGCTGCCTCCCTTAAGATTATAGAGTATATGCAATCAAGGAGGTTGACTGCATATACTCTATAACTGGCCTGTAGACACTCAAGTTTTTTTTATTAAATAAACATTAAATTTCAACATCATTAATTACATTTTTACCTTCATCACTATCATTGATAAATACAGAAAACAACAATGGTCCCAACATCGAACCCTGGGGGAATCCATTAAAAACATTAGTCCACAAAGACCAGTGTCCATTAATTACCATTCTCTGTCTTCTACCACAGAACTATCCTTTAATCCAGTGGTCTCAAACTGGTGCCTCCCCCCCGAAGCAATTTTACACGGCCCGCAAATACATTTCAATTATGTATTTGTTGTAAATACAGTGCTTATATTCACTCTCATTTTGTTAAAAGAAAATTCCGACCCATCAGCTGCTTTCAGATCGTGCATTCGGCTGAGCATGCAATTTCAGTTTGAGACCACTGCTTTAATCCATTGTAGCAACTTACCCTTAATGCCATACTGCTCCAATTTGTACAGTAGTCTTCCATGTGCAACAGTATCAAAAGCTTTTCTAAAATCCAAGTATATGATATAAAAATTATTTCTTGCATCCAGTTCCTTTGTGACCACATCATAGTATCCAATCAAATGGGTCAGACAAGACTTCCCCATAACAAACCCATGCTGTGTCTGAATTATTACTGCAGTCTCGTCTAGACGATCCTACAATGCTTCTTTAACCAGTGACGCTATTATTTTCCCCAGAACAGAAGTTAAACTAACAGGTCTGTAATTACTTGTGTCATCCTTTGATCCCCCATTGTGAACTGGGGATAAATTTGCACATCTCCAGTCCATGATGTCCCCTGAGTCCAAGGAGGCTTTCATAATTATGGCTAAGGGTTTGCTTACTTCCTTTGCTACCTCCTTTAATATAACTGGACAGATCTCACATCCACCCCAGGTGCCTTTCTTATGTTCAATTTCAATAATTCCTCCTCAACTTTGCTCTCAGTTATCACAAAATCATTTAGCTCACTGCTAGAGTTTGATAAACTTCTGGCTTCCACTTCCACACAGACCACCTCACTAGCTTATATCTACCATAGTCTTCTGTGTCACCTGAATATTTATATTCATTCCATGCATTTTTCTTCTCTGCCATGAGTCTCATTAGTTCATCTGACCTCCATTTAGGGCTAAATCTTCAACAGTATTTCTTAATTGATATGAAAAGCCTAGTAGCTTCCAAGATTACTTCCTTGAATGCTTCCCATTTAGAATTCGCTGTTGGTAACATCATCAGTTGATCCCATTGTATAGAATTTAAAAACTGTCTGAGACCACTGTAGTCACCTTTATGAAGCAAAAATCCTTCCCTTTACCTCTGATGGTAGGTATATCCTTAAGTAAATCCCGCATCAGCACACTGTGATCCCTGCCACCTAGTGGTTCTTTTATCTACCGATTCTTAATTCATGAAGACTCACTGTTGATAATCCACAAGTTCCGGTCAATATCTGGGAAGTGTTAAAATCTCCCATTATAAGACAATCTGATTTATTGGCCCACTATATTTCTTTGTACAGTTGTTCATTGTACTCATCAGTCATTAGGCCCATAACACACTCCTACTCTTAATTGTGCTTTCCCAGTGCTTATGTCACACCAAACTAATTCAGCATTACACTGTCCACTCATGTCAACTGGATGCACTTCTTTAGATTATATGTGCTTCTTAACTAACAGCATAACCCCTCCTCCCTTCCTATCCTTTCTGTACTCACCAAATTCCAATTCTGCATTTCCTATATCTGTCTGACACCATATCTCTGTTGTCCCAACAATACATGCCTTTGATGTCTTGACCAGCATCTCAAATTCATCAAATTTATTTACTAAACTCCTAGCACTGGAGTACATGCAAGTATACATGCACCTCTTCTTACTCTCAGTTATCCTAATGCAGCCCAGGTATTTACTTGTACCACGGTAACTCCCAGCAGTCCTGGAAATCCCCAGCAACTTGTTTTCCAGGCTGTTGCTCATTCCAATAGAAGTAGTGCAAGAATCACTTTCACCTCTGCCTGTGGCTACAGTTAATCTATTAGTCTGTGAATCCCGCAAGCTAGCAGTTTTCTGGCAAACCCTAACACTGCCTCAATAGCCCTTTCTATTTAAGAAATCCCATCTCTGTAGAAACAGTCTCTTCTGTTAACAAGCACAGAATATGCTGAGAAAAATTCTACCCCATGATGAGCAGATGAGCTTTGCACAATCTCTCCAGGGTTGGTTGGTTGTTTTGTTGTTTATTGGCTCATTGACAACGGAGATCATAGTGCGCCAGTTCATTTGTTATATTATGTCTTTGTATGCATATTCATTCTCTATATCTTGGTCGAATGCACGGGAGTTAAATATTTTCTGTGATTATATACCCTATTATTATTTACAGTAGATGGTAGACGTTGATTGTCTGCATGAATCTGAAAATGTCTGATACACGTTCCTTGTCACCTAGGATATTTCTGAGGGTGATGTCTTGATTTCCTTTATATAATGATGAGAAAATCTTTCGTCGATCATTTTCATAGGTTGGGCATTCTATGAGTATATATCTGATTGTTTGGGTAGTATTGCATGTTTGGCATCTTGGTGGTTCTTTGGCACGTAGTAAATAGTCTTTGTCTTTTCTGTATCTCTACTTGGTAGGGCTTTCTCTTGAAGCCCTGTAGTATCAGTAGTTATTTTACTACTCATGTTTGCTCTTTTGGCCCTGGAAGTGTTACTTTCCTCTCCCAGGTTACCAGCCCTGCCATGTGGAGGCAAGAGCAGTGCCACTTAGTGACCAAGCAGCTACTGTGTTAGGTTAGTAAAAGTGAGATTAAGAGAAAAAATAAGAAAGATGAGTTTCCTTCCTGTGTCTTCACTTACTGATTGTAAGACAAAGAGCTGTTTCGCAAAAAATGAAAGTAAGTTAACGATGAAAATTAAAGAAACCGGTAAATTTTTTCTAACTCTCTATAAATCGCTGGGAATCGCTTAGTCACTAATAAATCGCTTGGCACCTGGGGCCATCTCTCCAGGTCCAAACTGATTGACAAGGCTCTCATCATATACTCCCTCCGATCATGTCTGGGAAAAATTGCAGATACTTTCAAATTTAACCCTAAATCGCAACTTTTTTTCAATATTGACCTGTACTTGCTAAGTAAGTCCACAGATCTCCTACTCTTAATGCCATTAGTGCCAACATGTATAACAATATCACCCTTTGTGCCCTTAAAAGATATCTGCTCTACAACATCATGAACTTTTGCCCCTGGCAGACACACCCTGGTTGTGTGTCTGCCAGGGGCAAAAGTTCCACCTATCCTTTTTGTACAATATATTTCCCTTCTCCCTGACAACAGAGTCACCAACAATAATTGGCACCTGTGGGTACTGCTCTTCAAAGTGGAGCAGTGTTGAATTAGCAGTGTTGAAGAGAAAGTTACTGCTATGGATAAAGGGATGGTTGAGTGAGAAAAGACAGAGAGTGGCTATCAATGAACACTGCTCTTTGTGGACTGATGTTATTAGTGGAATCCCATAAAGTTCATTGCTGGGCCCATTGTTGTTTACTGTATTTATTAATGATATTGATGAGTGTATAGGCAATTGTAAGACCACATTTGGAATACTGTGTCCAAGTATGATGACCCCATCTGAAAAAAGACATTGAGCTCCTTGAAAGGATCCAAAGATGAGCAACTCAAATGGTGAGATCGGCAGAAGGAGACTGTAGCGAGTTGTTGAGAGCCAGAACAAGTTGCCCTCACAGGTAGTTGAGGCTGACAGTTTCAATAATTCAAAGGTCTACTGGATATTCCCAACTATGTGAGGAGGGAAGCATATAATTTGTTTTCTTATCTACTTAGTTGTTTGGTTTTTTTTGCCAGTGCAACAAAAGCCTCTGGCTTCCTTACACTATATAGCAAATACTATTACTGCTATTAGGCTTAATTTCTAAGTTTGCAGATGATACAAAGGTTGGCAGGGAGTTTAATGACAGTAATCAGACCTGTAAGTAAAATTCCCTTCTCGGTCATGCCATCCTGAGTCATAGCATTCTTGCTTGATCTAGTTTTTTCCATAATTACAACAAAATTTATTACAAGAAATTAAAATATATTCCACCACCTTCAGACTGCCTACTATACTGTTATACAACACACTACAATATAATGATATACTCACTATAGGGAGTTTATGTGAGTATATTACGATGCAATATACTTAAAATTCTTGCACTGAGTATCATAAATTAGCACTAAATAAATACTGTAATTTAATAGTTCAAAGTACTACTTAACTGCAGTTTTTACCAACTATTTATGTTCAGTTAAATACAGTGATCACTGAATGTATTTAACCCCACCTCATCCATAATGGACTATACTGCATAGCCTGCACTATAAAGTGCTGAATAGCTTCCTACGCTGGTAATTTGTATCTGGTTGCGCAAGTCAAAGTGATAAAAGGTTAGTAGCAGTTATGGGATGTACTAAAAATATCACAAAGTTTCAAAAGGGCATGTTTGTGGGAGCTCAAGTGTCGGCTGCTTTTATATCAGAAACAGCACATCTTGTCAGATGCTCATGGCCCATTGTGGTTAAGGTGTAGAAAGAATGGTGTCATCAAACCACCTTCTGCTGACAGAACTGTAAAGGCTTATGCAAGGTAAATGTTTCTGCGGAGAAAACGGTAAGGTGTGTTGGATGGGCTCAACGGCAGGTGACATCGTAATACAATATGGGGAATGCAAGGATGACATCCCAAATGATGAGCCACACACTCATATATATGGGTTCCACAACAGACAACCCAATAAACATCCTCTCCTCACCACTTATTCTCAACAGCGAATGCTGTGGTGTCAACGACACACCAATTGGACAATGGAGGACTGGAAATGAGTGTGCTGGCCGGATGAGTACAAATACCAGTGCAACACACTGATGGATGCTTTGCATGTGGCACAAGCAACACGAGTCCATGGACCCATCGTGCATGGTGCCCACTATCCAGGCAGGTGGCAGTGATTGCTTAATATGGGGCATGTTTGTTGGCAAGAACTAGGACCCTGGTGTGTATGGACCAACATTTTTTCATTGGCGAGGTCTACCAGCAGCTCTTAGGACACCATGTGCATTCTGCCAGGTCATTAGGCTCGCACTGTGTATGATTGGTTCGAGTAGCACAGTGATGATATCATCACCTATCTCGATTGGCCTCCAAATTCACTTAACCTCAATCCAGTTGAATACCTGTGGGGTGTTTTGGAATGGGAAGTGAGGCATATGGACATGCATCCATCATCGATTTCGATACTGTGGAATGCCTTGTGGGCAACATGGTTGCAGATCCCTACAAACCTTTTTAGACATCAGTGGAGTCAGTGCCTAAGCAAATAGCAGCTGTTATCCGTGTGAATGGTGGCCCAATATGGTATTATGTAGGTGGCCATAATTCAATGATCACTGAGCATATATTACTCATAATTCTACAAAGAAATATTTAACTGTGACACTGGTTTTTACACCAAATGAATGATTAAGCCACTGGCAATAGCTGTTAATTGGATCAAGTATAACTTCTTAACCACTTGCTTGATTCAATTACTAAATTCAGCTATGTGATCAGTGTGATAAAACTATAAGAATAAATAAAATTTTTAACACAAATAATTAGATTCAGGTGATTTGTACAATCAATGTTACAGCTGTGTACTTTATGCAGGATCATAAGATCTGAGTATTTGCTCTGTACAGTGGTAGATGTAAGACTGAACAGTAAATGAATAACTACTAAACCATTAACAAAAGTTAGTTAAACATCTACATATTAGTTTATAAGTATTTCCAGATAAAACTTACAACAAAAATAAAGTGCCTAATAACTTCTATCCCAAATTGTACATTAAAAATGCAGAAACACATCATGCATGAATGCATGCATACATATACACACACATACCCAATAACCAAATTAACAATACTAAGATGATAAATTTTTTTATCTGGATCTTCATATGCTAACTGTTCCTCTTCTTTTTCAATCTTTCTCATTAATTCTTCTGCCTTATATAAGAGAGAAAGAGAAACAAAGCAAAACCATGAAATGAATAATAACTGGTAATTTTTTTTATTTATTTATTCTTTTCTCATTTTGAGGTCATTTCTAGTTAGCATTTTAATTATTTATTATTATTTTTTTAAACATGATCTTTTGTACTTTAAAGAAAATTCTGGCTATTAGCATATATCTATATAAATAGCTTATATAATCTTTACTCATTAAAAAGAAGAATGTACAAGTAGATGCCTCAAAGTTGGCTGAAGAAATCTGTCTGTGCATATAGTCCAGCTGAAGGCTCAAAGAAAGATGAAATAGAAGAGTTCTTTAGCAGAGAAACTAATGGCAAAGAAAGAATGGCACTGGTTGAAGATTTAATGCATTCAGGAGTGAGTTTTCCAATTTTTGAATTTTGTCCACCCTGGTCTGATGACTGTTTGGCCTAGCACCAAGCTAGACAAAATGTGTTTATGTTTCATGGTGGTGTCTGTCGGCATAGGCATGTGCCAATGCTGGCAGGCAGTGTGGTAAGTGTGGGTGCATAGGGTGGTGTGTTTGTTCTGTTGAGTGTTGTTTGTTGGCTCCTGGCATCTTTGCAGGCTTGGGGCATAGAATGAGTTTATTCACTACTCCCTGCATCCCATCCTTTGCCATGTGCCAGGGTCCACATTGCACTGACGGTATGCCCAGGAAGAGATTCCTTCAGAGAAGGAGCTCCCCCTTGGCCCTCCCTCCAAAAGAAAAAAAAAGTGAAAAGAAGATTGTATGTTAGTGGGAAGAAGTCAGGTTTCAGGGAGGGTGATGTGTTAAAGTTTTCTGCAGTAGTGGATGGAAGAGAGTGGCATCCCTTGAGAAAAGTAGAGTTAGGAGAGTGGAGCCCTTTGGTTCTGATCATGATTCTTTGGCTTGGCATTATGCTTTGGTCTTTGTGATTGTTGGTGAGTGTTCAAACTGGTGTCCATCTGTGTTCAGGTTCTGTTTACAGTAGCAAGGATTCTTTGCCTGCATTTGAAGAGATCATCCGCAAAGTCAGCAAATGAGGTGAATCTCTGAGGAGTTGAGATGGGATTTTTGACATTTTCTTGATCATATACTTCAGTGATTATTTGTAGTTGAGGTCTTAGGTCCTGATGAATGTGGAATTGGAAGATTAGGTGACTGACTGATTGTTTCTGGTTATCCACAGGGGCAGAGAGGTGAGTCTGTTAGTCCAATAGGATATAACTTTGAGTTTATGCTGCCATGTCCGGTCAGCAAAACAATAAGTGAAGGTCAAGCTAGACAGTGAATTGAAACTTTTTTTTTTTTTTTTGAATGGTGGGTAGGGGCTGAGATTGTTTTTAATTTATCACAAGGAAACTAAGTCCACGAGCCATCAGTATATTTTGAACATAAATCACATGTTATTTTTTGTTTTTATGTGGTATGTTTGCCTACTCTGCTGGACAAAAAACCTGACTTTCTGGAGGGGTGGACCATGACCTCTCCTGCCTGAGACTAATAAACTTGGCATGACATGATGAAAGACCATAACAGTTCCTCTCATTCCTGGGCTATACACTAGTAAGATCTTAATTGCAATGGATAGAAATTTTATATGTAAAAAAGTATAAAAATTTAACTACATATCATGAATCACTTTTACTGAAAAGAATAAAATAACATGAAAAAATATGTTTTGCAAAAAAAAAATAGATCTTTAGTATTAGTTAAATGCAATATTCATATTTTTATTTTCAGTAATTATCTAATCCCAAAGTTGATGTAGAGTTTTTTTCTAGTTGTATTTAATATTAGTAGTGGCACATAATGCAAGGAAGCAAGCTTATGTCTCATACAAAAAAAACCCACCCAACTCATCTGTCCATCTCAAACAATATGTCTAATTTTTCTTTAAATTTATTCAAATTATCCATTACCACAGCTTGTTGCAACAATTACTCTTATGTCTGAAAGCAAATTTTCCTGCAGTCATCCTTTTTCAACTTAAGTTTATGTCCCCTTATGTGTGTTATCCAAGAAAGAGTAAGGATGCCATTAGCATTTAGTTTATTCAATCAATTTAAAGTCTTAAACATTTCAGTCAGATCTCCATGCTAGTGCCCAGTTTCCAATAACGGTCGAAAAAACTCAGCTTATATGATAAATCTTTATTCATATTTATTTTCTCAGAGGTCCCTTTGGCAAGCCATTGAGTAATTCATTTAGATTATTTATTTTATTATTTATTTACTATATTATTTTTATTTATTATTTATTTTATTTTATTTTATTTTATTATTTATTTTGGAATATCAATATCCTCCAGATAAAAATGATATAAGTATAATAAACCATCTCTGATCTGTAGATACATTACACTTATCCCATTTCTGTTAGCAAGCTCTCATTAAGATGTAAAATAAAAAGACAAAAATCTCATTAAAAGACATGACAAATGGAAAAACACTTTCAAAAACGATTTTTAAATTTTTTCAAAAATTTTGTTCATAACAGATATTAGTTGTCAACCAAATAAGAGTACAAAATTTCATGTTAATATTTGATTAATATAATCTTAATGTGATGCCCTCAGATCAAGCCTGGGTCTGTGCATACCTTAAAAATGAAGTGCATTGCTGAAGGCACCACCATGTCAAAAAACAGTGTATTTGCTATGGGCATATCTAAAACTTTCATCTCACTCCTACATCCCTCTCATCAGCTTTTACCTTGTCTACATCCCAAGTATTTCCTAATTCATTTCACAAATGTAAGAAATCTCAAATCTAATCTCAATGATTAGCATTAGTAGAGGCATATGATGCAAGAAAGCAAGCTTAAGCAGCATCAGCCAAAAAAAAAAAAAAAAAAAAAATCCACTTCCACTTCACCCCTTTGTTCGTTCGAAATACCTGTCCAGCTGAGCCTTAAATTTATTTAGGCTATCAAACTTCCACAACAAGGGATGGAAGTCTGTTCCAACAACCAACTACCCGCTGGCTAAAGGCAAATTTCTGCATATCTATCCTACATCGGTCTTTCATCAATTTGAATTTATGCCCTCTCAGGTGATTATTCTGAGCCAGAGGAAGAATCCAATCAGCACTGAGCATGCTCAAACCATACAAAGCTTTATACACCTCTATCAGATCATTCTATAATTACACTGTAATTTGCAAAACTTAAGCCTTTCTTTGTAAGAGCAACCCTTTGTCCCGTTCACTAATCTTATTGCCCTTCTCTGTACTCGTTCCAGCATCTCTATATCCTTCTTGAAATGAGGCCTCCAGACCTGTATACAGTACTCAAGGTGTGGCCTTACAATTGCCTTATATAAGGGAATAATCACCTCCTTATCCCTGATAGAAAAATTCCTGTATACCATTGACAAGACACCATGAGCTACTCTTGCAGCCCATCTGCACTGCTCAGAGTACTTCATATCAGTCTGCACAATTACCCCCAGGTCCTATTCATTCTCTACCACTGTCAGTGTAGTACCACAGAGTTGATACGTTGCTCTGTGGTTGCTATTTCCCATGTGTAGTACTTTACATTTGTCAATGTTAAACTTCATTTGCCACCTCTTAGCCCATCTGCTCAAACTTTCCAGATCCTGTTGCAGCAGCATAGAATCAGTAGTGTCCTTAAGAACCCTGCCAACCTTTATATCGTCTGCAAACTTGGACATTAAGCTTCACATACCATCATCAATATTATTTATAAATACAGAAAACAATAATGGACCCAACACTGAACCCTGAGGGACTCCACTAATAACATTAGTTCACAATGAGCAGTGTCCATTGATTACCACTCTCTGTCTTCTCCCCCTCAACCACCCCTTTATCCATAGCAGCAATTTGCCTCCAATGCCACACTGCTCCAATTTGTGCAGCAGTCTTCCATGTACAACAGTATCAAAAGCCTTTCTAAGATCCAAGTATATAATATCCAAGTTATTCCCTGCATCCAGTTCTTTTCTGACAGCATCATAGTATCCAATCAAATTGGTCAGGCAAGACTTTCCCTTAACAAACACACGCTGTCTCTGAATTATTGGTGCAGTCTTGTCTAGATGATCCTGCAATGCATCTTTAACTAGTGACTCCATTATTTTACCGGGAACAGAGGTTAAACTAAATGGGCTGTAATTACTCGTGTCATCCTTTGATCGCTCTTTGTGAATTGGGGATACATTTGCACATCTCCAGTTAATGGGACCTCCCCTGAGTCCAAGGATGCTCTCATAATTATGGCTAAGGGTTTACTTAGTTGCTTTGCTTCCTCCTTTAATAAAACTGTATAGATCCCATCCACCCCAGGTGCCTTTCTTGTGTTTATCTTCAACAATTTCTCCTCCACTTTACTCTCAGTTACTACAAGATTATCTAGCTTACTGCCAGAGGTGTATTCAACTCTGGCATTCCCCTCGTTGGATAACTCCTCGTGTGTGAATGTCGATACAAAATATTCATTTAGTTTGTTAGCTACCTGAGCAGGATCATCAACAGTTGAACCGTCGATATCTAGTGGACCAATCTGATTCATTCCCTTCCTTCTAGAGTTTACATAAGTAAAAACTCTTTGCTGGTTTTCTTTGCATCCCTCGCCAAAGATTTCTCGTAATCTGCCTTCGCCTGCCTAGCCTCCTTTGTAACTTGGTTACAGATCAACTTGTATCTACCACAGGCTTCTGTGTCACATGTTAATTTATATGTAACCCATGCATTTTTCTTCTCTGCCATATGTCTCATTAGTTCATCTGACATTCATTTAGGCCTAAACCTTGAACAATATTTCTTAGTTGGTATGTAAAGCCTAGTAGCTTCCAAGATAAGTTCTTTGAATGCTTCCCATTTTGAATTTGCTGTTGGTAACATCATCAGATGGTCCCACTGTATAGAATTTAAATACTGTCTCAGACCATCGTAGTTACCTTTACGAAAACAATTACCCTTCCCTTTACCCCTGATGGTAGTTACCTCTTTGAGTAAATCCCACTTCAGCACACTGTGATCACTGCCACCTAGTGGTTCCTTTATCTGCAGATTCTTAATGCATGAGGAATCACTACTAATAATCAAATCAAGAGTATTACTCCCTCTAGTTGCCTCCCGAACATGCTGATGTAGAAAACAATCATCCAATAAATCCACAAAAGCCTTGCTAGTGTGAGAATGACCAACCCACAAATTCCAGTCAATATCTGGGAAATTAAAATCCTCCATTATAAGGCTCTCTGATTTACTGGCCCACTCTATTTCCCTGTACTTCATTAGGCCTATAGCACACTCCTACTCACAATTTTGATCTCCCAATGCTTATGTCACACCAAACTGACTCGATACTGCACTGTCCAGCGATGTCGACTGGCTCCACTTCCTTGGATTTTATGTGTTTCTTAACTAATAGCATAACCCCTCCTCCCTTCCTATCCTGTCTATCCTTTCTGTAGACGTACTCCCCAAATTCCAGTTCTGCATTCCTTATATCTGTGTGACACCACGTCTCTGATATCCCAACAATATCCACCTTTGATGCTTTGAGCAATACCTCAAATTCATCAAATTTATTTACCAAACTCCTAGAATTTGTGTACATGCAAGTATACATGCACCTGTTTCTATTCTTAGCTACCCTAACACAACCCATGTGTTTACTTGTACCACAATGACTCCCAGCAGTCTCTGAAATATCCTGCATCTTGTTTTCCAGGCTTCTGCTCATTCCAATAGAAGCAGTGCAAGAATAGCTTTCACCTCTGCCAGTGGCTACTGTTAATCTATTAGTCCTTGTATCCCCCAAAGCTAGCAGTTTTCTGACCCACCTAGCACTGCCTCGATAGCATCAGCAAATATTCTCGCAATACCCTTGATGATGATGTCCATTTCCAACTTACTTTTTCAGACAATCTCAATTACTGGTTACTTAACCACCACTCTTTTGATTTGGCCTCATTATTCATTTTATAATTCATTCTGCTTTAATAGTTGTACTTGTGCAAATGTTTCTCTGATATTCCTTGTAAGAAACTTTCTAATTTGGATACTCCACTTTTTGATCTCCTCAGGTTCAAAATTTCTTAATTCCCTTCTGCTATATTCATTTGTCGTCTCTATCATTCTTGTCATTCTATAAATCATTCAGAACTCTTTGAATGTGGGGAAGGGGGAATACAGACTAATAGATTAAACAGAGACACAGGCAGAGGTGAAAGTGGTTCTTGCACTGCTTCTATTGGAATGTGCAGAAGCCTGGAAACTATTAAACAACCGAGACATTCATGCCTTAAGAAATTAAACATGCTCAAAGTCCTTTCTGCAACAGTGGGAAGCAGACTGATTTACACGTCTTAAGCTTTATCAAGCAACAGTACAGTCCAGGCTGGATTATGTTTATGATTCAGTGAAAACCAGGTGCGCTGTGATGGTTAGACCCCGTACAGCACAGGCACTCCATATAGCACTTGGAGCTTCCACACTTCACCTGTTCATAGCCTTTACACAGAGGCCATGAGCCTTCACTACATCTTAGAACCTGTTACACTACATTGTGCTGCCACTTTATTAGGTACATCTACCTAGTAGCGTGTTGAGCCTCCTTTAGCCTTCAAAACAGCCTGAATTCGTCTAGGCATGGATTGAATAAGATCTTGAAAATGTTGTGCAGGAATGGAGTACCATGCAGACATGAGTATGTCACACAGTTCCTTGAGATTCGACAGAGGTGTAGGCCTGCAGCGAACAGCCCTTTCCAGCTCATCCCAAAGATATTCAATAGGACTGAGATCCGAGGACTGAGCAGGCCACTGCAGCAAAGAAAAGTCATTGTCACGTTCCTGGAACCATTCCATAGTGATTCGGGCTTTGTACATTTTGTAAATCGGGGCATTATCCTGCTGAAAGTAACCATCTGACTGAGGATAAACTGTCAACATGAACGGATGCACTTGGTCAGCAATGATGTTTAGGTACGATGTGGCATTCAGGCGTGAATCATGGGTATCAATGGACCCAACGTGTGCCAAGAAAACATTCCCCATGCCATAACACTGCCCCCACCACCTTTTATGTAGTCATCAGACATGATGAGTCCATAGATTCATGTTGTTTTTGACAAATTCTGAGCCTTCCATCAACATGATGCACCAGGAACTTTAACTTGTCAGACCAAGTAACTGTTTTCCAATCCTCAATAGTCCAGTGTTGGTGTTGCTGTGCCCACAGGAGGCATGCTCTCTTGTTTTTCATTGATAACAAAGGTATGCGATGTGGCCGTCGGCTGTTGTAGCCCATTTGCAACAAAGTGCGACTAGTGGTCCGTTGCGATATTTTGTTCTGCGCACCAAGGTTGTGTTCTGACGTGATGTACAACATTGTGGCCAGTCTGTTTGCTTGCACAATTCTAGCCATCCTCCTCTGACCTCTCTCATCAATAAGCGATTTTCTTCCACAGGAGTGCTGTCGAGAGGATGTTTTCTGTTCGTTGCATCATTCTCGATACACCCTTGAAACTGTGGTGCATGAAAAATTCAGGAGAATTGCCGTTTCAGAGATGCTTTGTCCAGCACGTCTTGCATTAGATCACTCCTTTTCCCCATTCTTGCTACAGTTTGTATGCTTAACTGATACTAGAAAGGTTGTTCTGCTGAATTTATATCCACAACTGTGGTCATGTGACTTGCAACATTGTGGGACAAGTCATTTGTGTGCACAGCAGGGGTGTACCTAATAAAGTGGCAGCACAGGGTATATCGTCAAGATAAAATCTGTCTCCAACCATCAAAGCAGAGACCTCCTGTTTTCACCAGGCCCATCCATGGATGAACCAACCTGCCAACATTCACCTAAAATATTTACTGTTAAGCCGGGGCTACTATGATAGCATAGACCTTTCCCCCATGAGTACAGTTCAACCCTTATGTGATCTATATTTTCACTCCTAGGGAAAAACAACCCTATTGAGAATAAATTATCAGCAATTACATGCAGCATACACAGCTCAATATGCACACCATACTTATATATAAATATTGAAAAACAGAGACTTGTGTAGGAGCCATGATTCACATTGAAGATAGCACTCTCGTCTAGTGATTCCCAAAAGCATGCAGTGTTTTTACTGCAGAATTACAAACCATCTTGATGGCTGTACACCAAACTGAATATAAACAGATAACAAACGGCATCATTTTCACTAACTTCATTAGTTCTCTTACTGCCTAACAGAATGCTAATACCACAGCACACTGAGTTCTATACAGGTCCAGTATTCAGTATCAAAGCTATTGCAAATAAATCACAATATCAAATTCTGCTGGATCAATCTGCTACCTCCAACTGTGCTTTTTGCTTAGTACCATACAGAGATTACAAATCCTTCAGCCACTGAAGCAGTACAATGACACTGGCAAGATCAGAGTAACGACAAACTTCAACTAATTAAATGAAAACTTTAACCATGGCATACTAGCCTCTGATCCAGCAGACATGAAGAAGTGACCATGAATTGGGCATACACACACAACTCAGTCTTACTCACTGAGAGGTGAAGACCCTCTTCAGTGCCATAACTGTTAAGTTCCACTAACAGTACATCACTTTATAGGACATAAAGTCACAAGTTTTGGACAGTTCAAAATTTAAAAGGGAATGCCTTAAAGTGTCTCAAGCTATAATAAATGAATCAAACAACTCTCAAAATAATTCTCGATGACTGGCCAAATATTACTGACATATTTTTTCATAAGTTAATTGGCTACTTCCAACTGCAATTCTACACAGACACGATAGGAGGGAGTATATGATGAGAGCCTTGTCGATCAATTCGGCCCTGGAAAGATTGTGCAAGGCTCAAGGGATAGAATTTTTTTCAGCCTGGACTGTACTTGTTAACAGGAGAGACTGCTTCTACAGGGATGGGATACACTTAAATAGAAAGGGTGCAAGAATATTTGCTGATGCTATCGAGGCAGTGTTGGGTGGGTCGGAAAACTGATAGCTTGGGGGGATACAAGGACTAATAGTTTAACAGTAGCTGTAGGCAGAGGTGAAGGTGAGTCTTGCACAACTTCTATTAGAATAAGTTGCGACCTGGAGCGAGGGGTGTTGGGGGTTTCAGGGACGGGTGGCAGTCATCGTGAAACAGGTGGGTATATGGGATGTGTTAGAGTAACTAAGAATAAGAATAGGTGCATGTATACTTGCATGTATACCAATGCTAGAAGTATAGTAAATAAATTTGATGAATTTGAAGTGTTGGTCAAGACATCAAAGGCTGATATTGTTGGGATATCAGAGACATGGTGTCACACTGATATAAGGAATGCCGAACTGGAATTTGGGGAGTACAATGTGTACAGAAAGGATAGGAAGGGAGGAGGTGTTATGCTGTTAATTAAGAAAAACATAAAATCAAAAGAAGTGCATCCAGTTGATACAGATGAACAGTGCACTGTTGAGTCAGTTTGGTGTGACATAAGCACTGTGAAAGCAAAAATAAGAGTAGGAGTATGTTATAGGCCTAATGACTCGAATGAGTACAATGAACAATTGTACAGAGAAATAGAGTGGGCTAGTAAATCAGAATGTCTTATAATGGGGGATTTTAACTTCCCAGATACTGACTGGAACTTGTGGGTTGGGCACTCACACACTAGTCAGACTTTTGTGGATTTATTGGATGATTGTTTTCTGCAGCAGCTTGTTCAAGAGGCAACCAGAGAAAGTAATACTCTTGATCTGGTTATCAGCAGTGATCATTCATGTATTAGGAATTTGCAGATAAAAGAACCACTAGGTGGCACTGATCAAAGTGTACTGACGTGTGATTTATTTAAAGATTTAATTATCATCAGGGGTAAAGGAAAGGGTTTTTGCTTCCGTAAAGGCGAGTAGGTCTCCGACAGTTTTTAAATTCTGTACAGCGAGATCAACTGACGATGTTACCAACAGTAAATTCTAAGTGGGAAGCATTCAAGGAATTAATCGTGGATGCTACTAAAAGTTTCATACCTATTAAGAAATATTGTTCAAGGTTTAGGCCTAAATGGTTGTCAAATGAACTAATGAGACTTGTAACAGAGAAGAAAAATGGATGGAATGCATATAAATTATCAGGCGACACAAAAGCTTATTGAAGATATAAGCTAGTCTGTAATCAAGTCACAAAGGAGGTTAGGCAGGCGAAGGCAGATTAGGAGAAATCTTTAGCAAAGAATGCTAAGAAAAACAGCAAGGATTTCTTTACTTATATAAACTCTAAAAAGAAGGGGATGAATCTGATTGGTCCACTTGACATCGATGGTTCGACTGTTGATGATCCTGCTCAGATAGCAAACAAACTGAATGAGTATTTTGCATCTACATTCACATGTGAGGAATTATTAAGGTTTGAAAATGGAAGAAGGTTATCAAATTGTAGCAGGATATCCGTAGCCGAGTGGGCAGGAGCGGGAGTGCAGTAGCACACGCTCTTTGAGTAGACCGGGGTTCAAGCCCCTGACTGCTGAATACGGTCGATCTGCCAACCCGCACTGGGCCAGCATGGCAGATTATGGTCCATTTCCCTCAGCATGAATTGTTGAGGAGGCTTCCACCCTGCAGTGGGTTGATAATGGCTGCACTTTACTTTTTTTTTTACTTTTACTTAATGATTTTGTAATAACTGAGAGCAAAGTGGAAGAGAAACTGTTCAAGTTAAACGTAAGAAAAGCACCTGGGGTGGATGGGATCTATCCAGTTATATTAAAGGAGGCGGCAAAGCAACTAAGCAAACCCTTAGCCATAATTATGAGAGCGTCCTTGGACTCAGGAGAGGTTCCCACGGACTGAAGATGTGCAAATGTATCCCCAATTCACAAAGGGGGATTGAAGGGTGACACGAGTAATTACAGACCAGTTAGTTTAACTTTTGTTCCGGGTAAAATAATGGAGTCGCTGGTTAAAGATGCATTGCAGGATCATCTAGACAAGACTGCAGCAATAATTCAGACACAGCATGGGTTTGTTAAGGGAAAGTCTTGTCTGACAAATTTGATAGGATATTATGACGTGGTTACAAAGGAACTGGATGCAAAAAATAATTTTGATATCATATATTTAGATTTCAGGAAAGCTTTTGACACTGTTGTGCATGGAAGACTATTGTACAAATTGGAGCAGAATGGTATTAAGGGTAAGTTGCTACAATGGATAAAAGGATGGTTAAGTGCAAGAAGACAAAGGGTGGTAATCAATGGGTGCTGCTCTTCTTGGACTAATGTTATTAGTGGAGTCCCACAGGGTTCGGTGTTGGGTCCACTGTTGTTTTGTATATTTATCAATGATATTGATGAATGTATATCAGGCTTAGTGTCGAAGTTTGCAGATGATACAAAGGTTGGCAGGGTTGTTAATGACAGTAATGGCAGTGTGCTACTGCAACAGGACCTAGATAATTTGGGCAGATGGGCTAAGAAGTGGCAACTGAAGTTTAACCTTGACAAATGCAAAGTACTGCATATGGGTAGAAGTAACCCCAGAGAAACGTACCAACTGTGTGGTACTACACTTAAGGTGGTAGAAAATGAAAAAGACCTGGGAGTAATTGTGCAGGCAGATATGAAGTTTTCTGAGCAATGCAGACAGGCTGCCAGGGCAGGTCATGGGGTTTTGTCAATGGTATATAGGAATTTTGCTAGCAGGGAAAAGGAGATGATTATCCCTTTGTATAAGGCAATGATCAGGCCAAGCCTTGAGTACTGCGTACAGGTCTGGAGGCCTCATTTTAGGAAGGATGCAGATTTACTTGAGCGTGTACAGAGAACAGCAACAAGATTGGTGAGGGGAATGAAGGGATCCTCTTATCAAGAGAGGCTTAAGTTCTGCAAATTGCAGTGGCTGGAGACTAGGCACCTGCGCAGTGATCTGATTGAGGTGTATAAGGCCTTGAATGGGTTCAGCACGCTGAATTCTGATGGGATCCTTCCACTTGTTCAGATTACGAACCTAAGGGGGCATAAATTCAAATTAAGAAAGGACAGATGTAGAATAGATGTGCGGAAATTTGCCTTTAGCCAGCGGGTGGTTAATTGCTGGAACAAACTTCCATCTGTCGTTGTGGAAGTTGATAGGTTGAATAAATTTAAGGAGGAACTGGACAGGCATTTGGAGGGAATGGTGTGATTTTTTTTTTTTTTTTGGCTGATGCTGCATAAGCTCATACATTTGCTTTCTTGCATCACATGCCACTACTACTACTACATATAAAAGTTAATACCATATCATTTGGATAGGAATTACAAGATTGTAATGCAGAGTCATGATATTCTAGCAATCCAACATAAGACAGAAATTCTGAACCTTGCATCATATGAAGCTCTTCTAGCCAAAGATAGGTGCATTATAGTCTACATTGCTCTTGCATCAATAGCTCTGAAACAACAACAACATCCAAGTGTAATCTTCCTCATTAAAGACTGTTCATTGATACACAAAACTGCTAATTTGTTCTATGTTTTGTTTACATGGTCTACAATCTAAATTTTCCTTGTTTCCCAACGTTCATAACATTTGCTTTTGTATAACTAATTTTTAAATCTACAGCAGGAAATTTTGCCAGTGACTTACATTCTTTTACTAAATGATCCATGAAAAATATAAAAAGAATTGGAAATAAAGTTCAGCCCTGCCTTACTTCAAGTTTAACCTTAAACTACTTCTCAGTGCTTTCTTCGTTCCATACTGCAAAGGTTCTGCTTTTTATACAAAATTTTTATTCCTTTAAAACAGTGTTCCCAACCATTTAGCATGACAGGGCCACATATTGGAATTATGAATATTCAGAAATCCACATGGATTAATTTTAGTCAGATTATTTTTTAATGTTATTAAAAATTAAAATACAAGCAATAGAAAAATACAGACCTCAATGAGATACTCGAGGTTGAATCTTCATTGCAAGCTTAACAATATCTACTTCCATGTTAGTTACAAAAAGCCACAAAATCTGATGCAGATAATCAACATTATGTCTTGACCTAAGCTTAGATTTCACTAATTTCATTTTTGAAAGTTTTTAGTTCACAGATGTATGTGCTGCTAAAAATTGAGAATATAACAGCAGTAAAAACTTAAAATTCTAAAAGTGAATTCTCTTTAAACATAGTTTTCAGGATACCATTGGCTTGCAGTAAATTATTTCCAACTGATCATCTCCAGCAATTTCTTCTGGTGAGACATTAAAGGGGATTTTGGAACAACTCGATTTCCACTAGGTGGTCTTTAAAATCCTTGAATTTCTCCTGTGAAAGGTTGAGAGCTTCATTGCATTTTTTTATTGAAGTTAATGAAACATTTTCTCCAGTTGATATTGATTCATTGCAAGAGGGGAAATGGTAGGTAGTTTTTAGCATTCAATGCAGATAAGTATTCAGTGCAGACTACGGGTATGAAGGCTCCAAGGGTTTTTCGAGAAAACATTCTCCATACCAAAACACTGCCGCCACCACCTGCCTGTCTCTGTTGGACCATGGCATCGGAGTGATTCCTGTCCACAGTTTTCTGCTGTATCCTCCATCTACCATCCACACTGCATAGCAGGACATGTGACTAATTAGAAAAAGCAACTTTTTTCCAGTCATTACTGGTCCAATGATGGCACTCGGATGCACAATTTGGGTATCATTACCAAACAGGATGAGAAGTAAGACTATGTATTTTAACAGAATAATTAACAGCATCTTTCTCCAAAGAGAAGCGGAGGTTATTGGCTTCTGCATGTATACAGGCTTTGGACTGGCAATGTCATGAATGATCCAAGACCAATCATGAGTGTACTATGTTGTACTGGTTTGAGACATTCTAATAGAGTCTTTAAGTAGTCATAAACTGCAGCTTTGTAATCTAATTGATATCTAATCAAAGCTTGGCATAGGTGGAAGAAGTGTAATGATCAGCAATTCGGCCCTGGAAAGATTGTGCAAGCCTCAAGGGGTAGAATTTTTTTCAGCCTGGTCTGTACTTGTTAACAGAAGGGACTGCTTCTACAGGGATGGGATACACTTAAATAGAAAGGGTGCAAGAATATTTGCTGATGCTATTGAGGCAGTGTTAGGTGGGTCGGAAAACTGCAAGCTTGGAGGGGGATCCAACGACTAATAGATTAACAGTAACCACTGGCAGAGGTGAAAGTGATTCTTGCACTGCTTCTATGGGAATGAGCAGAAGCCTGGAAAACAAGATGCAGGATATTTCATAGACTGCTGGGAGTCATTGCGGTACAAGTAAACACATGGGTTGTGTTAGTGTAGCTAAGAAAAAGAACGGGTGCATGTATACTTGAATGTACACCAATGCTAGGGGTTTGGTAAATAAATTTGATGAATTTGAGGTATTGCTCAAAGCATTAAAGGCAGATATTGTTGGGATATCAGAGACGTGGTGTCACACAGATATAAGGAATGCAGAACTGGAATTTGGGGAGTACAATGTCTACAGAAAGGATAGACAGGATAGGAAGGGAGGAGGGGTTATGCTATTAGTTAAGAAACACATAAAATCCAAGTCAGTGAAGCCAGTCGACATCACTGAAAAGTGCAGTGTCCAGTCAGTTTGGTGTGACATAAGCACTGGGAGATCAAAATTGAGAGTAGGAGTGTGCTATAGGCCTAATGACTCTGATGAGTATAATAAGAAACTGTACAGGGAAATAGAGTAGGCCAGTAAATCAGAGAGTCTTATAATGGGGGATTTTAATTTCCCAGATATTGACTGGAATTTGTGGGTTGCTCACTCACACACTAGCAAGGCTTTTGTGGATTTATTGGATGATTGTTTTCTACATCAGCATGTTTGGGAGGCAACTAGAGGGAGTAATACTCTTGATTTGATTATCAGTAGTGATTTTTCATGCATTAAGAATCTGCAGATAGAGGAACCGCTAGGTGGCAGTGATCACAATGTGCTGAAGTGGGATTTACTCAAAGAGGTAACTACCATCAGGGATAAAGGGAAGGGTTATTGCTTTCATAAAGGCGACTACGATGGTCTGAGACAGTATATAAATTCTATACAGTGGGACCAACTGATGATGTTACCAACAGTAAATTCAAAATGGGAAGCATTCAAAGAGCTTATCTTGGAAGCTACCAGGCTTTACATACCAACTAAGAAATATTGTTCAAGGTTTAGGCCTAAATGGATGTCAGATGAACTAATGAGACATATGACAGAGAAGAAAAATGCTTAGGATACATATAAATTGACGAAGCCAAACAGCTTCGAAACGATCGTCTGGGTGGTGGTACCGCTGAAAATAAATAACAGTAGCCTTCTCTACTAGAGAAGCGTTATTTATTTGAAGTAATTCAATAGTAGCTATCTTGTTGTGAAGGCAACCACATTATGAGATACAATTAAAACGATGCCTTCTATGCTACAATCGTAGCTCAAATACATGGGTTAACTATGGTGTATTTACACTGATATTATATAGTTAATTATCAAAACCCATAAGGATTATGCCTAGCGCATTTAATTTTCCAAATACATTACCACCACACCCTTTTGGCATCTCTCATAATGTGGATATAACTTTGCAACTGAGATGGCTTGTTGTATTACCTGGGTACCTGGCCGCCCACTGATGACGAAGCCAAACAGCTTCGAAACGATCGTCTGGGTGGTGGTACCGCTGAAAATAAATAACAGTAGCCTTCTCTACTAGAGAAGCGTTATTTATTTGAAGTAATTCAATAGTAGCTATCTTGTTGTGAAGGAAACCACATTATGAGATACAATTAAAACGATGCCTTCTACGCTACAATCGTAGCTCAAATATATGGGTTAACTATGGTGTATTTACACCGATATTATATATAAATTAACACGTGACACAGAAGCCTATGATAGATATAAGTTGATCTGTAACCAAGTTGCAAAGGAGGTTAGGCAGGCGAAGGCAGATTACGAGAAATCCTGGAAGCTACTAGGCTTTACATACCAACTAAAGAGAGATACAATTAAAACGATGCCTTCTACGCTACAATCGTAGCTCAAATCTATGGGTTAACTATGGTGTATTTACACCGATATTATATAGTTAATTATCAAAACCCATAAGGATTATGCCTAGTGCATTTAATTTTCCAAATACATTACCACCACACCCTTCTGGCATCTCTCATAATGTGGATATAACTTCACAACTGAGATGGCATGTTGTATTACCTACCCGCCCACTGATGACGAAGCCAAAAAGCTTCGAAACGATCGTCTGGGTGGTGGTACGCTGAAAATAAATAACAGTAGTCTTCTCTACTAGAGAAGCGTTATTTATTTGAAGTAATTCAATAGTAGCTATCTTGTTGTGAAGGCAACCACATTATGAGATACAATTAAAACGATGCCTTCTATGCTACAATCGTAGCTCAAATCTATGGGTTAACTATGGTGTATTTACACCGATATTATATAGTTAATTATCAAAACCCATAAGGATTATGCGTAGTGCATTTAATTTTCCAAATACATTACCACCACACCCTTCTGGCATCTCTCATAATATGGATATAACTTCGCAACTGAGATGGCACGTTGTATTACCTACCCGCCCACTGATGACGAAGCCAAAAAGCTTCGAAATGATCGTCTGGGTGGTGGTACGCTGAAAATAAATAACAGTAGTCTTCTCACTAGAGAAGCGTTATTTATTTGAAGTAATTCAATAGTAGCTATCCTGTTGTGAAGGCAACCACATTATGAGATACAATTAAAACGATGCCTTCTACGCTACATCGTAGCTCAAATCTATAGGTTAACTAGGGTGTATTTACACCGATATTATATAGTTAAATACCAACTAAGAAATATTGTTCAAGATTTAGGCCTAAATGGATGTCAGATGAACTAATGAGACATATGACAGACAAGAAAAATGCTTGGAATACATACAAATTAACACGTGACACAGAAGCCTATGATAGATATAAGTTGATCTGTAACCAAGTTACAAAGGAGGTTAGGCAGGCGAAGAAGATTACAAGAAATCTTTGGCAAAAGATGCTAAGAAAAACAGAAAGGACTTCTTTACTTATATAAACTCTAGAAGGAAGGGGATGAATCAGATCGGTCCACTTGATATCGATTGTTCCACCGTTGATGATCCTGCTCAGGTAGCTAACAAACTAAATGAATATTTTGCATCGACATTCACACATGAGGAGTTATTCAGCAAGGGGAATGCCAGAGGTGAATTAAACTCTGGTAGTGAGCTAGATGATTTTGTAATAACTGAGAGGAAAGTGGAGGAGAAATTGTTGAAGATAAATACAAGAAAGGCACTTGGGGTAGATGGGATCTATCCAGTTATATTAAAGGAGGCAGCAAGGAAGTAAGCAAACCCTTAGCCATAATTATGAGAACTTCCTTGGACTCGGGGGAGGTACCCGTAGACTGGAGATGTGCAAATGTGAACCCAATTCACAAAGGAGGATCAAAGGCTGACACAAGTAATTATAGACCTGTGAGTTTAACTTCTGTTCCAGGAAAATTAATGGAGGCACTGGTTAAAGAAGCACTGCAGGATCATCTAGACAAGACTTCAGTTATAGTTCGGACACAGCATGGTTTTATTAAGGGGAAGTCTAGCCTGACCAATTTGATTGGATACTATGATGCAGTCACAAAAGAACTGGATGCAGGGAATAACCTTGATATTATACACTTGGATCTTAGAAAGGCTTTTGATACTGTTGTACATGGAAGACTGCTGCACAAATTGGAGCAGTGTGGCATTGGAGGCAAATTGCTGCTATGGATAAAAGGGTGGTTGAAGGGGAGAAGACAGAGAGTGGTAATCAACGGACACTGCTCATTGTGAACTAATGTTATTAGTGGAGTCCCTCAGGGCTCAGTGTTGGGTCCATTATTGTTTTCTGTATTTATAAATGATATTGATGATGGTATATCAAGCTTAATGTCCAAGTTTGCAGATGATACAAAGGTTGGCAGGGTTGTCAAGGACACTACTGACACTATGCTGCTGCAACAGGATCTGGAAAGGTTGAGCAGATGGGCTGAGAGGTGGCAAATGAAGTTTAACATTGACAAATGTAAAGTACTGCATATGGGAAACAGCAACCCCAGCGCAACGTATCAACTCTGTGGTACTACACTGACAGTGGTAGAGAATGAAAAGGACCTGGGGGTAATCATACAGGCAGATATGAAGTTCTCTGAGCAGTGTAGACGGGCTGCAAGAGTAGCTCATGGTGTCTTATCAATGATATACAGGAATGTTTCTAGCAGGGATAAGGAGGTGATTATTCCCTTGTATAAGGCAATGGTCAGGCCACACCTTGAGTACTGAATACAGGTCTGAAGGCCTCATTTCAAGAAATATGTAGAGCTGCTGGAACAAGTAATTCCGCTGGTCTCCTACTCTGATTATCAGTAGTGATTCTTCATGCATTAGGAATCTGCAGATAAATGAACCACTGGGTGGCAGTGATCACAGTGTGCTGAAGTGGGATTTACTCAAGGAGGTAACTACCATCAGAGGTAAAGGGAAGGGTTTTTGCTTTCGTAAAGGCGACTATGATGGTCTGAGACAGTATTTAAATTCTATACAGTGGGACCAACTGATGATGTTACCAACAGCAAATTCAAAATGGGAAGCATTCAAGGAACTAATCTTGGAAGCTACCAGGCTTTACATACCAACCAAGAAATATTGTTCAAGGTTCAGGCCTAAATGGTTGTCAGATGAACTAATGAGACATATGGCAGAGAAGAAAAATGCATGGGATACATACAAATTAATGGGTGACGTGGAAGCCTATGATAGATATAAGTTGGTCTGTAACCAAGTCACAAAGGAGATTAGGCAGGCAAAGGCAGATTATGAGAAATCCTTGGCAAAGGATGCAAAGAAAAACAGAAAAGAGTTCTTTACCTATTTAAACTCAAGAAGGAAAGGGATGAATCGGATTGGTCCACTGGATGTTGATGGTTCAACAGTTGAGGATCCAGCTCAGGTGGCTAACAATCTAAACGAGTATTTTGCATCTACATTCACACATGAGGAGTTATTCAGGAAGGGGAATGTCGTAGGTGAAGTAAACATTGGCAGTGAGCTAGATGATTTTCTAATAACTGAGAGGAAAGTGGAGGAGAAATTGTTGAGGATAAACATAAAAAAGGCACCCGGGGTGGATGGGATCTATCCAGTTATATTAAAGGAGGCAGCAAAGGAAGTAAGCAAACCCCTAGCCATAATTATGAGAGCTTCTTTGGACTCAGGGGAGGTACCCATGGACTGGAGATGTGCAAATGTAACCCCAATTCACAAAGGAGGATCAAAGGCTGACACAAGTAATTATAGACCTGTTAGTTTAACTTCGGTTCCAGGAAAATTAATGGAGGCACTGGTTAAAGAAGCACTGCAGGATCATCTGGACAAGAATTCAGTTATAGCTCAGACACAGCATGGGTTTGTTAAGGGCAGGTCTTGTCTGACCAATTTGATTGGATACTATGATGTAGTCACAAAAGAACTGGATGCAGGGAATAACTTTGATATTATATATTTGGATCTTAGAAAGGCTTTTGATACTGTTGCGCATGGAAGACTGCTGCACAAATTGGAGAAGTGTGGCATTCGAGGCAAATTGCTGCTATGGATAAAGGGATGGTTGAGTGGCAGAAGACAGAGAGTGGTAATCAATGGACACTGCTCAACGTGGACTAATGTTATTAGTGGAGTTCCTCAGGGTTCAGTGTTGGGTCCATTGTTGTTTTCTGTATTTATAAATGATATTGATGATGGTGTATCAGGCTTAATGTCCAAGTTTGCAGACGATACAAAGGTTGGCAGGGTTGTTAAGGACACTACTGATACTATGCTGCTGCAACAGGATCTGGAAAGGTTGAGTAGATGGGCTGAGAGGTGGCAAATGAAGTTTAACATTGACAAATGTAAAGTACTACATATGGGAAACAGTAACGCCAGATCAACGTATCAACTCTGTGGTACTACGCTGACAGTGGTAGAGAATGAAAAGGACCTGGGGGTAATTGTGCAGGCAGATATGAAGTTCTCTGAGCAGTGCAGACGAGCTGCAAGGGTAGCTCATGGTGTCTTGTCAATGATATACAGGAATTTTTCTAGCAGGGACAGGGATGTGATTATTCCCTTGTATAAGGCATTGGTCAGGCCACACCTTGAGTACTGTATACAGGTCTGGAGGCCTCATTTCAAGAAGGATGTAGAGCTGATGGAACGAGTACAGAGAAGGGCAACAAGATTAGTGAATGGAACAAAGGGTTGCTCTTACGAAGAAAGGCTTAAGTTTTGCAAATTACAGAGCCTGGAGACTAGGCATCGCCGAGGTGATCTGATAGAGGTGTACAAGGCTTTGAATGGCTTGAGCATGCTCAATGCCGATGGGATTCTTCCTCTTGCTCAGAATAATCACCTGAGAGGGCATAAATTCAAATTGAGGAAGGACGGATGTCGGATAGATGTGCGGAAATTCGCCTTTAGCCAGCGGGCAGTTGGTTTGTGGAATAGACTTCCATCGCTTGTTGTTGAAGTTGATAGCCTAAACAAATTTAAGGCTCAGCTGGACAGGTATTTCGAACGAATTGAGGGGTGAAATGGGAGTAGTGGTTGTTTTTTTTTTTTTTTTTTTTTGGCTGATGCTGAATAAGCTTGCTTTCTTGCATCATATGCCTCTACTAATGCTAATGCTAAGTACAGAGAAGGGCAACAAGGTTAGTGAATGGAACAAAGGGTTGCTCTTACGAAGAAAGGCTTAAGTTTTGTAAATTACAGTGTCTGGAGACTAGGCACCGGCGAAGTGATCTGATAGAGGTGTATAAAGTCTTTGAATGGTTTGAGCATGCTCAATGCTGATGGGATTCTGCCTCTTGCTCAGAATAATCACCTGAGAGGGCATAAATTCAAATTGAGGAAAGACAGATGTAGGATAGATGTCAGGAAATTTGTCTTTAACCAGCGGGTAGTTGGTTGGTGGAACAGATTTCCATTCCTTGTTGTGGAAGTTGATAGCCTAAATAAATTTAAGGCTCAGCTGGACAGGTATTTCGAACAAACGGAGGGGTGAAGTGGAAGTTTTTTTCTGGCTGATGCTGCATAAGCTTGCTTTCTTGCATCCTATGCCTCTACTAATGCTAAATGCTAATGCTTCCCATGTTATAAATCAGATGACTTTGAGTAAGTTCAGCTTTTTCACACAAAGAGTTTGTATTTGTAGTATATGTTTCTGAAATGTCAGTTGTTTGTCAAATGATATGCCTAAGAATCAGATATTGTTGGTAAGTGGTATCAATTGAGTTCCAAATAATAATTCTGGTTCTAAATGGTGACCGCAAGCAAGGCTACCTTGACTGGGTACCTACTCTGGAAGGCCCATATGGAGGAGGACTCATTGGATTGTTAGCTTGAAAACCCGACTGGTTGTTCTTTGGTTAAAGTCCATGGTCAGCTATTCTGCTGTTTCCATCTATTACCTTGCACAAGGCAGGTCAGGCTACATTCACCATCACCATCAATGACATGTGGATGTCCACCATTGGCCTGGCAACTGCTGTTCTACCCACTATCTGTCTACTCTTGACATACCTTAACGACAGCACTCTACGAACAGCCCACAAGATTCTCAGTTTCTGTAATATTGCCATCTTTCAACCATTGCCAATAACCATACCTATTTTAAAGTCTGTCAGATCATGTCCATGTTAATCAAGTATATCATATAGATTGAATGCCACGTAACTTGCAAGTATCATGTTTACCAATTCTCACCATAACACATGTGACAACAGGAAGGGAGAAGTGGCCAACTGCAAAAACACAGGGGTCATCATAATGTTTTGACTGGACACTATATGCTATCCATCCTAGAATTTGTATTGGAACACCTCACCTCAGGGACGCAATCATTAATTTCAGTCACATAACAGGCAGATGAATGGTGATAGTATATTCAATTCAGATTATACACTCAATGACACATTAATGGAACAGAAAATTAATGGAATAGAAAAGAGTCTAGATCCGTTCATAAGAGCTATGAAAGTAGGGTGTCACACCTTCCAGAGAGCAGAAAGAGTGGTATAGGCAAAACCAACTTCTTACATTGATGGAAGACAGAAGTTAATATAACCATCTGTCTCAAGCTAGGCAAATCACCATTAATGACCCCACCCCCCCCTTAAAAGCATGTCAACAGATGAAGTGGATTGTGAGAATAAATTACAAAAGGACCCTTAATAATAATATTGCAAGTGGGATAAATGGCCAGAGTACCATAACCAATATTCAATCCCCTAATTAATCAAGAAAAACTTAAATGGAATGAATAAGAGATTAAACAAATATTTTAAGCAAAAATGAATGGCAATAGTCTCAGAAGCTGAAACACAAGCAATATATGTCTTTTGTCTGCAGAAATGTGTCATGGATTTATTTGCATGTGTGGACTGTAAAATCCAAAACACCTGGGGGCAAGAGCTACTCCCAGATAATCTTTCGGTCATCAACAGGAATCAAACACAGACTTAACCAAATTAATAAGTTGCATAGAGGATGGCACTCTGAATAACCTCACTGAAAAAATAGTTGGCAGAACTGACATAAGCATAAGACTAACAACCATCATAAAAGAAGGCTTCACAGAATGAGTTATCATGGCCTCACAGATGGAGTTAGAATGAGTTATCACAGCAGTGCACATCATCACTCATGAGAGAAGCACTGAACATTATAGCAGTTGCAGAACATCAAAAATGACCTGAACTATTAAATCTAAAGCATTTGATATTTTGTATCATTACATTATTTAAATTTTATGACTTTATGAAATTATATTTTATATATTTTATGAAACTAAACAGAACTTACCTCTTCATTCTGACTAGTCATAATGTATGAAACACAGAGATTAGCCAGAACTATGGCACTAACATTCAAGATCTAAAGAGGAATAAAAAAGTAGGCAATATTATTATAAATTAATTACACAGAGATTAAAAATTTATTATCAGCAGTAAAATAATAGAAATGAAATTGAAAAAGTATCTGAAATATATAATAAATCTCTCAAGCAGGAAACATGATGTTTGCTTTACTATAGTAATTTATTTTGATTCAGGAAACTGAATATTGTAACTTTTCTATGTTCACCAAAACCTCACCATTTCATGTCCACATGATGGGTAGCTGTGAGGTGAGATTTGTGTAGCAGTTTCTTTTATTTATTTTTTGGGGAAGTGGGTGTAAGAATGGGTGTGGAAGGGGATATGGTTAGCCTATTGGCATGGCATTTAGTACAAAAGTTCAGAAGAGTATTCTGAATAAGTGATGAAATTCTGCAATGGATCAGATCTGCTGTTTCCAGATTTACTGCATCGTTTCTGTGGAGGTGTAACGGGGGAGGGGGAATGATCAGAATGGACCTAAAACCACCATAGGAACAAATAAAATGTGATGGAAAGTAATGTCTATTCAACCTTTTTTTCTCAAGTAAAGCTTGAAACACACTTTCACTTAAATAGATTTCTGTAGGATTGAGAGAAACAGGTGGTGGTGGTGGTTTTTTAAATCTGGTACAAATCTGACTTTTTCTTTTCAAGTAATGTTTGAACATCAAAATATAATATATATTTCTGTAGTGGGGGGAGCTGTTAAATCAGAATGATCCTTAAAACCCTCCCAGGGCCTAACAAAACATATGCTGAAGGTTTGGTGCATATCTGACACTTCCTTGTTAAGTAATGACAATGATCAAACATTTGAAACATACTTCCATTTACATAGAAAAATAACACAAAATTTTAAGGAGAGGGGTGTTTCCTCTTAATGAAATTTGGGATGGTTCAACAAATCTTTCTAAAATACTCAAATATAAAATTTCGTTGAAATCCAACCACTAAGAATCAAGTTGACATACAGACAGATGGATATAGTGAAGGCAGTTAGGCACCTGAAAAATAAAGATAATAAAAATGCACAACTGACCTCAAATGGGCACAGATAGTTGTTTTTGTTGTTGGAGGGGGGGGGGATTTTTGGTGCAAGGGCTACTATGGCCAAATTGCACTTGTTCCTGAAAGTGAGAATGTACAGGTTATTAAAATGAGTTTAGAACAGATATATGAGGGCTGTTCAATAAAGAATGATCAATTTTTTTTTTCACATCATACCTTTTTTAATCATTTATATCTTCATTGTCCTTTTCAAAGTAGTCCCCATTTGATGAACTGCACTTACTCCAACATTTCTGCCATTCTTCAAAAACATGGTGGAAGCCATTTTTTGACATGCATTTGAGAATTGCCTACAATGTCTTTACAACATCTGATGAATGGAAAGGTTTTCCTTGCAGCTCCCTGTTTAACTTTGGAAATAAAAAAAATTGCAGGATGCAAGGGTAGTTTTGTAGGGTGGATGAGGAACACAGTTGACATTAATGCTGAATAAGCTTGATGACAGTATAGTCAAGGCGAGGACTTGCATTCTCATTATGCATCATCTACCCACCTGTGTGCAGTTGTGGTCATTTGTGACGAATGTGATCCCACAAAGTGTGCAATACAGTTCTGCAGTAAGGTCCCAAAAAAGGTCGTATGACATGGCACAGAATGCTGGTAAACCATTTCCTGAATGTCAAAAAAAGAGATAACCCTTCCTGAAGAAGCAAGCCAAAGCCTTTTCATTTTTTGGTGCTGGAGATGATGTAGCCTTCAAGAGCTTTGTTGCTTACTCTCTGGGTTTAAATGAGGAAGCCATGTCTCATTAGCTGTTATCCCCTTGTGCAGAATCATCTACTGGAGCTCCTGACAGATGTTGTTTGGGTGTGAGTAGTTTTGGAACCCAGCATGCACAAATGTGTATCATATGCAAATGGCATGGAGAACACCTGCATATTTCCTACTGATGTTCTCAACATCTCTACCAGTTGCCTTACTGTTATACATGATCTCTCATGATTACAGAAGCAGTTTATAGTTTCTGTGGTGACAGCAGTGATTGGAGCCTATTTTTGGGTTCAAATCACATCCATCTTTAAACATTCTAAACCAACTGCGACTGCGCTATATGGAATATAGCACAGTACACAGATTCACCATAAGCCTCTTTTAACATTTCATGCACTTCGGCTGATGTTTTCTTGAGACAGAAACAAAATCTGAGAGCAGCATACTTTTCCTAACATGCCATATTCATTGTTATGTAGGCAAAACTGAGCAGGCATAAACTTGACCGACTACCAAGGTCATACAATGCGCATGAGTTAACTGTGTAGTTATTGCTACATGATGCAGCTTGGTTTGGTCTTAACTTCTGCAACTCAGTTAGAAATAGCAAGCAGTATGGTTATTCATGAAAAATTATGATCATTCTCTATTGAACAACCCTCATAGAAATTAATCAATTTTAGATAATTGAAAAACTCAGACTGAATTATCCCCAATAATGTAACTGAGCTGAAGAGACTCCTGTAAGTTGTTATAGTGGGATTGGAATGATGTATATCTGGCAAAATGATAATGAGTGTATTCGATAAGAATATTGAATACACTGTGGGGAACAGCAGTGCAATTATTTCTTAGCAATAAAAAGGGATGCATGAGGTGAATATGACCAATATGTGCTCTGGTCACACAAACACTTTACATCTGTTTGATAGGAAGTTGGATTTCCATAGCTGTGGATTCTGCTTTATGTTTCTAGACTTGTTATATAATTGGTTATGCCAAATTTCTGCCCACTTATCAGAGTGTGATCGATTTATAATCTGCATAAGCAATCTGGATGAGGTCAATGTCAGAAGAGTTTCTTGTTGCTTTATCTGCATGCTCATTTCCTGGTATTTCAGTGTGCCTAGGGATTCAAAGAATATGACAGTCTGTTTATTGTTATTGAGTTGTGATATCTGAGATCTTATTTGTTTTAGGAATGGATGTGAAGAGTGAAAATTATCTTGGAGTGCTATCATTGCATTCAAAGAGTCTGTACAAATTATAGTCTTTAGACTAAAATCATTACCAAGAAAGGTCAAAGCCATCTTAATGGCACAGAATTCTACAGTAAACAGACTGATTTCCTGTTGAGATGTTGGGACAGAGATGTTGATGTCTCACATCTGTGTCACATTTGGAGCCATCAGTATAAATTTGCAGAGTTTGTGCCTTGGGCAAGGTGTGAGTTGCTAGTAGTTTTTGAAAAGTCTGATTGTCCAGGGACTGTTTCCATAACGATGGAAGTAGTTATCATATGAAGATATGCACAGTTTCCACAGAGGTTGTATTATTTCTAGTTCTTGATGAGTACTGGTCATATGTACATTCCACTGCTGAATTAACTCTTGTAGGAAGATTTCTGTAGGTTTGTTTTCATGAGGTTTATTTCTCAAAAAGTTTACCCACCCATTAAGGATCACAGAGGTATTACCAAACAGGATGAGAAGGAAGACTATGTATTTTAACAGCATAATTAACAGCATCTTTCTCCAAAGAGAAGCAGAGGTTATTGGCTTCTGTATGTATAGAGGCTTTGGATTGGCGATGTCCTAAATGATCCAAGACCAATCCTGAGTGCACTATGTTGTACTGGTTTGAGACATTCTAATAGAGTCTTTCAAGTAGTCATAAACTGCAGCTTTGTAATCTAATTGAGATCTAATCAAAGCTTGGCATAGGTGGAAGAAGTATAATGATCAGCTTCCCATGTTATAAATGAGATGACTTTGAGTAAGTTCAGCTTTTTCACACAAAGAGTTTGTATTTGTAGTATATATTTCTGAAATGTCAGTTGTTTGTCAAATGATATGCCTAAGAATCAGATATTGTTGGTAAGTGGTATCAGTTGAGTTCCAAATAATAATTCGGGTTCTAGATGTAGTTGATACTTTTTGCAAAAGTGAATGACTAATTTTTGAAGCCAATGGACAATAACCATTATGTTTATTGTGAGCTGTAGTTTTTTTTCAATGAAATGCATATTTTGTGAATTTCAAGATGTTGCAAAGTCATCAGCATAGAGGCAGATGTCTACCTCCAGATGTTCTGCACTAAATTGTATATTCTAATGGCAAAGAGTGTAGCACTGGGCACAAATCCTTCTGATATACCTTCTCTTTGGACAACAGATTGTGAAATACCACTGCAATAATGCACTTGAAAAGTTCTCCTTTTTAGGAAAACTCTCTATGAACATTGGTGTTTTTTTTTTTTTTTAGTCATTTGTTGGCACATCGGCTTCTGTGGCCATAATGCACCTCCCAAAGTTTTTGCATTTTACTCTGATCCAAGCCCTAGGTGGAATTCGAACCCGTGACCTTTGGGTTGCCAGGCAGGCACTTTACCCACCTGGCTAGCCCAGTCCGCATGAACATTGGTAGTTGGTCTCGGCGAACCATAACACCAGGTGATATCAAAGGCTTTTTTAATATCCAGGCATAATTTAATATCACAAGATGCTCTTTTTAAATAAAGCTGTTCTGTATGTTACACTCAGCTTTTACCATAAGGTCTAATATGGACAAATTTTTTCAGAAGCCATATTTATTATGATTGAGTGGGATTCCAGTACAATACGAGTTTATCGTGGATCATCTTTTCTAATGTTGTTTGTTATTTAGGAGCATTAGCAACTAAGGCCGTATTGCTCTGGGGATATGCGGTGGTCATTCCCTGACCTTGCTGCATCCTCTGTATTTAGTGGTCATGGGCTTGAACTCTGGTCTAATCAAGAAGTGTGTGCTACGCACTGCTGCTCCTGCCCACCTGGCTACGGAGGTGCCATCTTTTCTAATGTCTTGCCCAAGAAGCTGGTAAAGGATATCTATAGCTGCATGGATTTGTCTGATCTTTTCCAGGTTTAGGGAAAGCTAGCACTATTGAATGATACTGTGAGCTGGGATAGTAGCTGTTGGAGAAGATCTGATTCAGAAAAAACAATAAAGCGTTTATAGCTTTTTTTTGTCTAAATTATTATTATTATTATTAGTAGTAGTAGGTGGCAAACGATCTGTTTATCCCCTACAGCAGTTTGTCTAGTTCTTCCTTGAATTTACTCTAACTACCCACTTCCGCAACTCCAGATGGAACTTTGTTCTAATAAGTAAGTACCTGCTGGCCGAAAGCAAATTTACACACATCTCCCCTGCAACTATCCTACCTCAATTTATGCCCCTTATGTGTATAATATGAGCAAAGAGAAAGGATTTCGTCAGCATTGAGCTTACTCAATCCATTCAAGGCCTTAAACACCTCAGTCAGATCTCCTAGCATGTGCCTAGTCTCCAGATGTTGCAATTTGCAAAACTGAAGCCTTTTCTGTTAAGATCATCCATTTGCTCCCTTCATCAATCTTGTTGCTCTTCTCTGCATGTTCCAACAGATTCACATCCTAAAATGAAGCCTCCAGACTTGTATGCAGTATTCAAGATATGACCCTAACCATTGCTTTAAACAAAGGAATAATTACTTCCCTATCCCTGCTGGCAAAATTCCCATTTTTAAGTGACAAAATGCCATGAGATGTCACAGCAGCCTGTCTGCACTGGCTCAGAGAACTTCATATCTGACTATTCCAGTATGACATAATAAATCCTGAGAAGGACCTGATGCCTCATTTGTTGATTTGTTTAAAGTATCCTATAGTTCCAATGTTGTAGAGAATATTTATATGGAAGTGATTGTCTTGTGTTGAAATTTAATTTGCATTGATCAGCCTTTATTTCATGTCATTAAATAGATGGTTTGTATACAGATACATCTGAGATTTGTGCAAAATTTTCTGTCAGTGCATTCGATATTTCTACTGGAGAAGATAAATCTGACCCATGCCATCTCAGTACTGGAGAGGATACTGGTGGAAATCTGCCATTCAGTTTTCTTATTTTGTTCCAGATTATTCTACCATTCATATCCTTTGTTATAGTAGAGACAAATTGAATATAAGAATCTAGTCTTTTCTTTATAAAATGTGCCTTTACTTTAAGTTTTTTAAAAAATTTATAAGGTTTTAAGTTGGACGCTTACAAAATAGGTTCCATGCCCAGTTTTTCTCTTTTTTGGCAAGTCAGCAGGCATCAATTCCACCACAGATTAATATGTTTAAAGGGCCAGTATATAGATTTTGGGTATGGTATTGGTTGCAGCAGTCAGAATCTGTGTTGTGATTTGTTCTGGCATTGTAGGGAATGGTATTTGGTGATTTGATCATCAAATACCAATCCATTTACAATGAGATATTCGAAGTGAATCAGTTCCAATTAGCTCTGGGACGTTTCCACTTTAAGTGGGTTTTTGTCTGTGGAAGACCAGTTGTTTGAATTTAATAAATTATTGGGTAATGGTCACTGCTTAGCAGACTGTCCAGAGTTGACCAGAGAATGAGTGGAAACAACTTTGGAGATCAGATTGTCAGGATTATAGCTGTAGTTGTTCTAGTGGAGAAATTAATATAAATAACAGCATCAGTATTCAGCAAAGTAAAATTATAATTGTAAAGCAGTTATTTGAGTTTTCCTCACCTGTCTGTATGTGTGCAGAGTCCCAGAGTGGGTGATGTGCATTAAAGTCCCCTAATAAACAAAAGGAAGGAGGAATCTGTTTTGTTCAGAGAGAGGTAGAGAAAAACTATTTTTAACATAAATCCTAAGCAGACATACTGCTATAACTTCTAGCAATGTCTGCAGTGGAATGTATTTAGTGGGAATTCTCAAATTTACAAGAATAGCCACACCTCTATGTGCAGAAATGTTGTTATTTCCATTTCGTTGGTAGATAGTGTGTTCTTGATGGTCATACCTGTAGAGATAGGTTAGTTTCTTGTAGACGTACGCGGTGGACTACACTGTTTAATAACGTCATAAATATCATCAATATTGCTATTTAGGCCTCTACAATTCCACTGTATGATGTGATCTATTATTTGTTTTTAACAGTTTGGTTTGAATTTGGCCAATTTGTTTAAAATTTGTTTTTTAGGCCAATATGTTTCTACCCGTCCAGTTAAATTTTTTTCCTTTTTTTAGGAAGACAGAATGTCCAGTGCTTATGTCATCTTCTGCATGCAGATCTAAGATTGGTTCACCCAGGTTGGTATTGTCGTCTATATCCATATTTGTTAAATTTGGCTGAGTCTTTTTTCATTAGGACTGCTGCTTTCGTTTTTATGGCTTCTGTTGCCTTATATAACAGTTGGTAGAACTGTAATTGGCATGTTGTTGCCATGATATATTGCATGTTGTTCCTTAAGAGACTGCTGTGAGGTTGAGAGTATTGCTTAAGCACAATCTGCAATAGATATGGTTGGTGAAATGACACTTCACTTTGTGCTGCTGCTGACTGGTATTTCTTTGTTGCTGTGGTAGGTATGTTTTTGTGTAATGAGCATAATTTGCTTCTTTGTCTCCTAATAGGTGACTTTCCATTCTACTTTATATTTTTGGGTCTTTTTATAACTCTTCAAGACCAAGTGTCTTAAGATAGCTGGATTGCTGGATTTGTTTTTTTCACTTATATTCAGTAAGCAATCCTTACTGAATGTAGGTGAAATAGACAAGTAGAGAAACAGTAGGTGAAATAGTTTGTGTCCCTTCCCCAAAAAATTGAAACTGTAAAAATATATGCCCCGATTTTGAATTAATGTAACAGAATTAATTTGAAAAGTTTGTGTCCTTTCTGTTACCAAAATCTTGCTAACCAGTGTAATTTGATTGAGATATTTAAGAATAAACAATTTGTAGCAAAAATTTTGAAAAAAGTATCCTTCTTGAAAATTTTTCTTTCTTGATCATAAAGTGCACAATTGTTTTGCTATTCTAATAATGAATTTATTCTTGCCAAGTAGAAAGCTGTTGAGAGCTGTTCACAGATGAAAAAAAGAAAAGATATTTTTCCTCTGTGTTACATTTTAAATTCCACATTTTTTATGCAACTGCTTGATTGCAAATAGCCTTAGCCATTTGCTGCCTGTATGTTTCCATACAGGCTGTCTTCCTCCAATGGGAAAGGCTCTTCTAGACCAGAGGTCAGCAATCTTTTCTTTGTGAGTGCCATTCTTATTCATTACAACTATAAAAATCTTCATGTACCATTTGAACAGGTGAATGATCACAGAAATACACAATTCAAATAAAGTTTTTTTCTATATAGGGAATCCTTCCACCATTTGTCACAGGTTCGTAATACTGTATAATAAAAGGTCACAGGTTAGTAATACTGTATTTCAGGGTGAATTGGATATGAGAGTGAAGTTTCTACTTTATTAAAGGCAAGTGACCAACTGAGGAGTAATTCTTTCAGGCATAAACTTGCTGGTTGGTTTATCACTTGATGCACTCTATAGATGTTTTCATATTTTGGTGCATACAAAGTTTCCATACAGGATTTTTAGGTATGCTTTTTATTTTGGCAGCATAGTTTTAAAAACAGAACTTGTCTTCTCAGATGAAGTGAAGTGAAGGTTCACAGGTTTCAGCATACAGACTTTGGACTGGATCAAGCTGTGATATTATCAAGTTGTGATATTATTAAAACTCTGTAGCAGTGCATATCTATTTGCTCCCCATGTTGCTGCAGATAAAACTTTTAAGATCTTTAGTTTCTTTAAACAGTTTGTTTTTAAACATTTAATGTGTTCCAAAAAGGTAGGTTTTTTTTTTTTTTTTATCAAGAGGTAATCCTAGAAATTTTATGCTTGGTGTTATTGGAATTGCCTGTTCTCCATATTTTTCTCTGGGTTGGGGTGTAGATTTCGCTTCCTACAAAAATATATCCTGACTGTCTTTTGTGTGGAGATTTGGAAGCCATTGCTTTTGGGCCCATTCAAGAACTTTATAAATTGCTCCTTATAGTTGGCATTCTGTTATTTACATGTCATGAGAGTGGGTGAGAAATGCTGAAATCATCCACATAAAGAGCTGTCTCCACTGTATTTGGCATTCGTTTTGCTATTCAGTTTATTTTTATGGCAAAGGGAGCAGTGCTGAGTACTGACCGCTGAGATCTCCTTCATCCTGTAGAGAGACCCTGTAAATATTGGGAGGTGTCATCTCATTCCATAGTTGTGCAAATCTTTGAGTATTCCACACTGCCATGCCATTTCGTGTGCTTTCACTATATTTAAACATTTCATTACCAAGCGTCCTTCTCTCATAAATGCATTTCTTATGTTATTTTTTGATTTAATTATTAAATTTGAAGTTGGCTTGTTTTTCTTGAAACCACTTTGAGCTGGACTTAGTAGGTTATAGAACTCCAAATACCACATCAGTCTTGCCATTTATAATTTTTTTCTATAATTTTTACTAGGCAACTAAGAAAAATTCTATAAACATTATAAATGGTTAGAGCTATGGGATGATAATAGTTTGGATTTGTGTGATCTTTTCCCAGTTTTGGAAATTCCAGAACTATTATTGATGCCATTGATTTCAGAAACAGTTTTCTAAATATATTTTGTTGTATAATAGGAGTAGTACAAGTGATTATTCTTCTAATTACTTTAACATCATATACACTATTCCACCTGGACCTGCTGCACTTTGTTTTGTCTGACTTTGTGTAATTCTGTCAAAGTGAAATCTTGATTATGTGGTTCATTTTTGATTGAGAAATTCAGAGTATTTGCTTCTCGTTGGGTTTTGTATTTCTGAAATGCTGATGTGTGTGTGTGAGGTATTATCAGAAATCGTTGCAAAGATTTCCACAAGGCTGTTTGTGATATCTTCTGGGTCAGCCTGTATCTTGAAATTCCATTTAATAAATGGTGGTGAGATTCTTTGATATCTATTGTTCATCTTGTTTATTTTGTTCTAGATTGTATGGCTGTCTGTTTTTCTGATTATCGTTGAAGTGAAATGGAGCCATGAATCTTTTTTACTTTTCTTTATAATGCATCTGGCTTTTCCCTCTTGCCCTTTTGTATTTGATTAAATTTTCTCTGGTAGGATATTTTCAGAAAGAATTCCATGCTTTGATTTTCTTTTGATTTGCTTGATAACCCGATTCATTCCACGATGGTTTTGGGTGTGTGCACAATTTTGTAGACATTTTTGGTATTGTTAATTTTGCAGCATTCAGTAGATTGTTTGTTATGTAGTTAACTGCGGAATTAATGGATATTTTTTGGATCTGTTACTGTTCTAGGATGTAAAACTGCTTGTGCTTGTCCCAATTTGCTTTTTCTAGCTTCCATTTTAGTGTTCTTTATGGATATCTTTACTGGATAGTGGTCACTATTCAAGGGATCATTACGTACTCCTACTAGAGTAAAGGGTATTTAGTTGTGCATATAGATAGGTCAATTGCTTTGATTCCTACTGGCTCCTATCGATAATCATACTTACATGTGTGTTCCACCATTTAAGACTGTTGAGAAATTTTTCAATATCCTGCATTCTTTTGTCCATGTTTTCATTTTCCCATAGAGGGTAGTGACCATTTAAATCTCCCATAAAAAGAAAAGAGGAAGGTAGTTGATTGGCTAGTTATTCTAATTCCTCATAGCTTATATCTTGGTTTGGTGGTAGATAAATAGAGACTATTGTAAGATGAATGCTTATTGCAATGCGTACTGCAACTGTTTCTAGATCATTCCTAGGATTGGCAAGGTAGGTATGCTGGAGTTTACCAGAATTTCTACATCTCCATGTACTATGGTATTTGCATATAAAGCACTACAATATATTCTTTTCTGAATATATTGTGGTGATTTATGTTATTCTTGGGTTTAAAACAGATTTTTGTAAACAGAAGTATATTGGGTCATAATGTGCGAAAAGGGCTAAGATATCATCAAAATTGTTGCAAAAACCTCGAAAGTTCCAATGGAGAAAATTGTTCATTTAATTTCATTTTTAAGTATATTTAAAAATGTTAAAAATGAAATTATATGTACTGTAAAGGCACAATATAATAATAAAATTACAATTTCTTTATTTAACAGGTTTTCCTCAATTTAAGGTACAACAAAAAATTTTTCCTAATGACAAACATTAAATTGAAGTACTACTGTACTTACTTGAAAAAATATATTTTTTCAAGTTTTTATACCTATCAACAAAATATACCATGATATATCTATCAAAAAAATACAGCAAACACTCATTAATATGGTCCTCACTAATTCAACCTGCCTTCTTTACATATGTATTTTATTTATGCAGAAAATTGATTTCATGATACAAATTTGAATTTTTTCAGAATAGTTGCACAATCACCTTATAAAAGAAGTAAAACCATCCTAAAAGAAAATATTAAAATTCAAAACAATAAGGCATTGTTAGTGTTATATAATGCACTCATATATCCTTCTGTTAAAATTTTATTAAATGATGGCAATATCAAGTCCCTTTTCTTACCTCTCAATACCACAGCCCTCACAATATGGATCAGGGAATCATAATTAACTGTAAATGTTTGTATATTTCAAAGGAAACAATTAAAGAGTGTTTAGTTTCTTGTAATTCCGAGAGTGAGAAAAACACAGGAGCAGAAAAGACATTGACTAGTTTTTAAATCTATAATAGAAAACGTACTATTTGCAATTGGGAATGCAAGTTAGAATGAAATAAAACAGAATACAATAGCAAGTGCACAGAAGATGTTTTTAAATAATAATGTTCTCATTGATTTAGATGGAATAAAGATAAAGAGTGTCAAGATTGAGTTGCAAAATACAATGAAAAATATGCTAATTTGGGGGATGTAAGGATGTAGCAAGAAGAATGATGAACCCAGAATCTGTTATCACAGGGTAGTAACAAATGAAGGAATAGTAGCAAATCAATGGGGGAATATCTGTAGATGAAGTGAAAAGTGAAGATGTTAAATTACAAGAAATCAGAAGTTGCCTTGATACACTTATTAAATTTGCTAATTCTGGCAAGGAATTCAAGAAATATTTTTAAGCATTTAAGATAAAGAATGGAATGCAGAGGGACCACCTGCATATGAATGAATTTGTAGTTATTAATGTTTAACACAATAAAATTTACTGTTTAAAAAATCATATTACATATTTGTGTTCTATTTGATTGGTACACTTTAGATTTAATTTTGTTTTCAATATAAACATTTCCTTAAAAATTTATTTTCCTGTCACATTTGTGTCCTAATAGCATCTAAATTAATATACGTTGCTGGATTCTCAATAAATTTGAGAATTTGTTTTATGAATTACAACTTGAAAATATTTATATTATATTCATTATATTCTATACTTAGAACTATTTCATCCTCTCATTCTGTTAATTTGAATTACTATATTCTGTAATAATAATAATAATAACTGAATCTTTAATATGCAAGTGACAGAAATTGGAGATGATCAATGAATTACTAAAAACCAAGCTCCATATCTTATCATATACTATCAATTAGGATACAACTATACTCCAAGTTTATATCTTACTACTGTCATCAAAAATAGAATGAAATGATATAATACTACTTCATATTCAACAATCCACATACGGGGAACCAAAAATCACTCTTACTGATTCTGTATTTTGTCTCCTTTAAAAACAGCATCCATTTGATGTTGTTTTTAAAGGAGACAATATTCTTTACCAAACTGATATTATTTATTAAAGCTTTGTAAGACTATGATCAATTAATCAATTAACTAATGACAATGCATATCTTCAATAAAAATTGCTTTTGAAATTAATGATGCATGACTTAGAAATTATTATAACAAACAGTAGGCTATTACCTTGTCATAATTCTTTTTAACTATTGGTTCATAAAATCCTGTTGCTTCTTTAAATTTGTTTTCTTGCATAAATAATACATGGGCTACATTGAGTTTCCAGATATCGTGGTCATTGCAAAATTCCACAGACTTACGAAACACTTTTTCCACCTGTTGATAATTTTCCATATCCCAGTATATTTTAGCTTGTGCCATCAGCACAGGAATATACCTATCAAGAAAAATATATGCCTCTCATAATTCATACACTAATAAAGGGGCTCATGTGATATAATATTTTATAAATACAAAGCACAGTTAGTAGCTGTTTATTTCATAAACAGCTATGTATTTAAGTAACAACCTTGATTAACATGATTAATTTGTACAACACTAACTTATTTGTACAACAGAAAAGTATGTTGTACACATTAATCACGTGCAAGGATAGCCTAAAAAGTAATGCCTCAAAACTCAGTTACTAAGTGGCACAGCAAGGTCTAAAAAAAAAAAAACTTAAAACACACACAAATTACACTTTTTTTATATGAAACAATGTAAGTTGTAAACAAAAAAACACAGATATGCTACTGCTCTAATAACTAGAAACTATTAGATACAAGGAAAACCTAGTTGGACAGTTGGACCTTGCTGCACCACCTAGCCTTGAGATTATGAATCAAGAAGCATTACTTTTTACATTTAGTTCAAATAACATGCAATTACTAAGTTGACTGCTGAAAATACATTTTTAAATGTTATTGTAATTGGAGATGTATCCTGAATCCACTGTTATCCAGAAAACAAGCCACAGATAAACAAAACATGTTATATTTCAAAAGTCCTCGAACTTTTGAAGTCCAAACAACAGTTCTCAAAAAAACAACTGTTTTTATGAGAGTATACTGATGCTCCCACACCAAATTTTTGGCAAAAGGGCCCACAATAAATTCAGTCTAGTACACTGAGACATTGGACAAACTAAAAAAAAAAAAAAAAGGTTGTGAGCTATGTACGATATAAGTCAAAATAATATATATTGGTCCATGGTGATTTTTTTACTCATAATGAGTTTAGAAAGCATCAACTTCCAAGTTTTGTGGTAATATGGAAAGAAAATGCCAGACGTTTATCAAACTGTAACAGGCTGCTTAATGATTTTGTAATAACTGAGAGCAAAGTGGAAGAAAAACTGTTGAAGTTAAACTTAAGAAAGGCACCTGGGGTGGATGGAATCTATCCAGTTATATTAAAGGAGGTGGCAAAAGAACTAAGCAAACCCTTAGCCATAATTATGACAGCATCCTTGGACTCAGGGGAGGTGCCCACAGACTGGAGATGTGCAAATGTATCCCCAATTCACAAAGGGGGAATCAAAGGGTGACACGAGTAATTACAGACCAGTTAGTTTAACTTCTATTCCGGGTAAAATAATGGAGTCACTGATTAAAGATGCATTGCAGGATCTTCTAGACAAGACTGCAGCAATAATTCAGACACAGCATGGGCTTGTTAAGGGAAAGTCTTGTCTGACAAATTTGATTGGATACTATGATGTGGTTACAAAGGAACTGGATGCAAAAAAAAAAAATTTGATATCATATACTTGGATTTCAGGAAAGCTTTTGACACTGTTGAGCATGGAAGACTACTATACAAATTGGAGCACAATGGTATTAAGGGTAAGTTGCTACAATGAATAAAAGGGTGGTTGAGTGGGAGAAGACAGAGGCTGATAATCAATGGGTGCTGCTCTTTGTGGATTAATGTTATTAGTGGAGTCAAACAGGGTTCGGTGTTGGGCCCACTGTTGTTTTGTACATTTATCAATGATATTGATGAAGGTATATCAGACTTAGCATTGAAATTTGCAGATGATAAAAAGGTTGGTAGGGTTGTTAATGACAGCAATGGCAGTGTTCTACTGCAACAGGATATAGAAAATTTGGGCAGATGTGCTGAGAAGTGGCAACTGAAGTTTAAAATTGATTGACAAATGCAAAGCACTGCATATGGGTAGAAGTAACCCCAGAGAAACGTACCAAATGTGTGGTACTACACTTAAGGTGGTAGAAAATGAAAAAGACCTGGGAGTAATTGTGCAGTCAGATATGAAGTTTTCTGAGGAATGCAGACAGGCTGCAAGAGCAGGTCATGGGATTTTGCCAATGATATACAGGAATTTTGCTAGCAGGGAAAAGGAGATGATTACCCCTTTGTATAAGGCAATGGTCAGGCCATGCCTTGAGTACTGCATACATGTCTGGAGGCCTCATTTTAGGAAGGATGTAGTTTTGCTTGAGTGTGTACAGAGAAGGGCAACAAGATTGGTGAGGGGAATGAAGGGATCCTCTTACCAAAAGAGGCTTAAGTTCTGCAAATTGCATAGGCTGGAGACTAGGCACCTGCAAGGTGATCTGATTGAGGTGTATAAGGCCTTGAATGGGTTGAGCACACTGAATTCTGATGGGATTCTTCGACTTGCTCAGATTACGAACCTAAGGGGGCATAAATAGAAATAGAGGAAACACAGTTGTAGAACAGATGTGTGGAAATTTGCCTTTAGCCAGTGGGTAGTTAATTGCTGGAACAAACTTCCATCTGTTGTTGTGGAAGTTAATAGCTTAAATAAATTCAAGGAGGAACTGGACAAACTTTTAGAGGGAATGGTTTTGTGAATTTTTTTTTTTTTTGGCTGATGCATTAGCATTAGCATTAGTAGAGGCATTTGATGCAAGAAAGCAAGCTTATGCAGCATCAGCCAAAAAAAAAAAAAAAAAACCACTTCCACTTCACCCCTCTGTTCGTTCAAAATACCTGTCCAGCTGAGCCTTAAACTTATTTAGGCTATCAACTTCCACGACAAAGGATGGAAGTTTGTTCCACCAACCAACCACCCGCTGGCTAAAGGCAAATTTCCGCACGTCTATCCTACATCTGCCTTTCCTCAATTATGCCCTCTCAGGTGATTTTATGCCCTCTCAGGTGATTATTCTGAGCGAGAGGAAGAATCCCATCAGCATTGAGCTTGCTCAAACCATTCAAAGCTTTATACACCTCTATCAGATCATCTCACTGGTGCCTAGTCTCCAGACACTGTAATTTGCAAAACTTAAGCCTTTCTTCGTAAGAGCACCCCTTTGTTCCATTCACTAATCTTGTTGCCCTTCTCTGTACTCGTTCCAGCAGCTCTACATCCTTCTTGAAATGAGGCCTCCAGACCTGTATACAGTACTCTAGGTGTGGCCTGACCATTGCCTTATACAAGGGAATAATCACTTCCTTATCCCTGATAGAAAAATTCCTATATATCATTGACAATACACCATGAGCTACTCTTGCACCCGTCTGCACTGCTCAGAGAACTTCATATCTGCCTGCACAACCACTCCCAGGTCCCTTTCATTCTCTACCACTGTCAGTGTAGTACCACAGAGTTGATACGTTGCTCTGGGGGTTGCTTTTTCCCATGTGTAGTACTTTACATTTGTCAATGTTAAACTTCATTTGCCACCTCTCAGCCCATCTGCTCAACCTTTCCAGATCCTGTTGCAGCAGCATAGTGTCAGTAGTGTCCTTGACAACCCTGCCTACCTTTGTATCGTCTGCAAACTTCGACATTAAGCTTGATATACCATCATCAATATCATTTATGAATACAGAAAACAATAATGGACTGAGCCCTGAGGGACTCCACTAATAACATTAGTCCATGATGAGCAGTGTCCATTGATTACCACTCTCTGTCTTCTCCCCCTCAGCCACCCCTTTATCCACAGCAGCAATTTGCCTCCAATGTCACACTGCTCCAATTTGTGCAGCAGTCTTCCATGTGCAACAGTATCAAAAGCCTTTCTAAGATCCAAGTATATAATATCAAAGTTATTCCCTGCATCCAGTTCCTTTGTGACTGCATCATAATATCCAATCAAATTGGTCAGGCAAGACTTCCCATTAACAAAACCATGCTGTGTCCGAGCTATAACTGAAGTCTTGTCTAAATGATCCTGCAGTGCTTCTTTAACTAGTGCCTCCATTAATTTTCCTGGAACAGAAGTTAAACTCACAGGTCTATAATTACTTGTGTCAGCCTTTGATCCTCCTTTGTGAATTGGGGTCACATTTGCACATCTCCAGTCTGTGGGTACCTCCCCCGAGTCCAAGGAAGCTCTCATAATTATGGCTAAGGGTTTGCTTACTTCCTCTGCTGCCTCCTTTAATATAACTGGATAGATCCCATCCACCCTGGGTGCCTTTCTTGTGTTTATCTTCAACAATTTCTCCTCCACTTTACTCTCAGTTATTACAAGATTCTCTAGCTTACTGCTAGAGTTGACTACACCTCTGGCTTTCCCCTCGCTAAATAACTCCTCATGTGTGAATGTCGATGCAAAATGTTCATTTAGTTTGTTAGCTGCCTGAGCAGGATCATCAACGGTTGACCCCTCGATATCAAGCGGACCAATCTGATTCATCCCCTTCCTTCTAGAGTTTACATAAGTAAAGAACTCTTTGCTGTTTTTCTTTGCATCCCTAGCCAAAGATTTCTCGTAATCTGCCTTCGCCTGCCTAACCTCCTTTGTAACTTGGTTACAGATCAACTTGTATCTATCATAGGCTTCTGTGTCATGTGTTAATTTGTATGTATCCCATGCATGTTTCTTCTCTGCCATATGCCTCATCAGTTCATTTGACATCCATTTAGGCCTAAACCTTGAACAATATTTCTTAGTTGGTATGTAAAGCCTAGTAGCTTCCAAGATAAGTTCTTTGAATGCTTCCCATTTTGCATTTGCTGTTGGTAACATCATCAGTTGGTCCCACTGTACAGAATTTAAATACTGCCTCAGTCCATCGTAGTTGCCTTTACGAAAGCAATAACCCTTCCCTTTACCCCTAAAGGTAGTTACCTCTTTGAGTAAATCACACTTCAGCACACTGTGATCACTGCCACCTAGTGGTTCATTTATCTGCAGATTCTTAATGCATGAAGAATCACTGCTGATAATCAAATCAAGAGTATTCCTCCCTCTAGTTGCCTCCCAAACATTCTGATGTAGAAAACAATCATCCAGTAAATCCACAAAAGCCTTGCTAGTGTGTGAGTGACCAGCCCCCAAATTCCAGTCAATATCTGGGAAATTAAAATCTCCCATTATAAAACTCTCTGATTTACTGGCCCACTCTATTTCCCTGTACAGTTTCTTATTATACTCATCAGAATCATTAGCCCTATAGCACACTCCTACTCTCAATTTTGATCTCCCAATGCTTATGTCACACCAAACTGACTCGACGCTGCACTGTCCAGCAATGTCCACTGGCTTCACTTCCTTGGATTTTATGTATTTCTTAACTAATAGCATAACCCATCGTCCCTTCCTATCCAGTCTATCCTTTCTGTAGACGTTGTACTCCCTAAATTCCAGTTCTGCATTCCTTATATCTGTGTGACACCACGTCTCTGATATCCCAACAATATCTGCCTTTGATGTTTTGAGCAATACCTCAAATTCATCAAATTTATTTACTAAACTCCTAGCATTGGTGTACATGCAAGTATACATGCACCTATTTCTATTCTTAGCTACCCTAACACAACCCATGTGTTTACTTGTACCGCAATGACTCCCAGCAGTCTCTGAAATATCCTGCATCTTGTTTTTCAGGCTTCTGCTCATTCCAATAGAAGATGATGATGCTACATAAGCATCATCATTTCTTACACCATATGCCACTATTACTATTACTATAAGAAAAGTAAAAATGATAGCAACAAAAAATGGGCAGAAGAAGTGACAAATTACAATTGGTTTTTTTCTATTTCAGCCATGCAGAATTTTAATGTGTACAATATTCACGACATGCACAGACAAAAATTAATAGTAATTTAAAAATTAATAAATAGATAGATACAATTAATAAAAATTTATAATATTCACCACATACACAGGAAAAATTAATAAATTTTTTTTTTCATTGAAATACATTAATTTAAAAATATTTCCAAGGCATTTTTTTGGAAATATTGGCATAATTTGTTGTTTTGAAGTAATGCCGAAGTTTTGTGCAATTAATGACTCACAAATATAAATTTGGCAGAGAGTAAATGTTTTATGTTTCTATTTTATATATATTTTAAAAACTATCTACTGTTTCTATTTTAGTTTTCTGAAAATTTAAGCATAATTAATACTTTTTATTTTATTTTATTAAAACAAATGAGCATTCCTAGTTTAAAAAAAAAAAAAAAAAAAATTACATTTGCAAAATTTTTGATTATTATTAAAAAATGTAGAAGTGAAATTAATAAACATTGCAATCTACTAGAAAAATTTCAAGCTAAGTACATTAAAATAAAATTCAAAAGTTTAAAAATTTAGTTTACAATTCAAAAATATGCTAAATCTGTATGCATCCAAATATATATTTTTTTAAATACTGAAAAAAGTTAAAATCTGTGCCTGTTGGGAGATGGGATGTCACTTATATTATAAAAGGGTATGGTGGTTGAATTAACCCAGCAGTAGTAGTACAACCACCATCCCTTTTGTGAAAAGCTGAACCCAATAAGTTGTAAACAAAAAACATCACCACCCACTTTTGTATAAATGCAAAAGTAGCACAAATTTTATCAACTGGCAGTGCATCATTTTCAAATAGTTTGCAAACAAGTTTCCAGTACTTCTCAAAATCATTGAAGATAAAGAAATAGGTGAAGCAACAGATGTTCTACAGGATCTGTTCTGTCAATTTCTGTGTAAGAATCTACCAGAGGCTGTTATGAAGGATATTCATCCAAGTGGGAAAAAAAATGCACCTTAGATCTCTTTCTAGTGAATTACTAAGCATAAACTGGAAATGCTCTTGACAGCCAAGTCTAGACAGGAGAGCCAATGTTATAAACAATTTAACTCAACATTTCTGAAGAGAGAAAAATCTGCCAGCTATCTTCTTGAAGCATTCATAATCAGTTGGTATGTAAGAGACAATTCGAACATAACTCCATAGATAAAAAAATCTTAGGTGCAGTAAAGTTTAAAAGCATACTATACTGAGAAATAATCCTATGCAAATGTTGTCAGTGAAATTAATTTCAAGTGCAAAGTCTGGATTTAAAAACATTCTGTTTTCTTCCTACTTTTTTATTATTATTTCGAATGTGAGGCCTGTCACACTTCTAACCTAGAAATGTGACAGGCCTCTAGCAAATTACAGATAGAAAGGGCACATTTCTAAGTTAGCTAAACTAGTTTATTTTGGGAAAACTTAGCTGAAATCTAACATTCAAGGTAAATAAAATTTTTAATGTCACTCTGCATACCTTTGTCAGTAATTAACAGCAGAAAGTTTTGGTTTATGAATGATGTCTACATTGCAGCTAAAATCCTGCTATTGTAGGGATCATAAAAATAAAAAGAAACAAAGGATCTAATAAATAAGAAATTTACATGCATCCAACCTTGAAGGCTGACGACCACTCAAGTTTGCCATTCATTTGCTTATTATCTGTGTTCAGTAATGTCCTTCAACAACTACATTATAAGAAACTATATGGGCTCTACCAAGCCAAAACTCAGTCTCAGATAACATTAAATCTTCATGCACAAGTGTAAGAGGTACAGTAGCAGCATTCTTAGTGGCTTTTGTGTTAACTCTTTGTTGCCACCTAAACCAAAATTTGTGGGTACAATTGTTGATATATGAATTTCATGTGTGAGCCCTGTGGAGTACATATGAGGCATATGGCTATTAAATAATGAGACTGTTCATGTTGCACTACACACCACACGACGCCTCTTAGCCAGGTGGGAAGGAGCAGCAGTGTGTAGCATATGCTTCTTGATTAGACCGGGGTTCGAGCCCGTCACCACCAAATACAGAGGATGCAGAAAGGTCAGGGAATGACCACCTACACAGGGAAAGTTGCTAATGTTCCTAAAAACCAAATAACAAACAAACTACACACCACGTGCTACCTATGAAACAAAGGCAGTTCACCTTTCCCTAGTTGTCTATCAAGACAGTTCCAACATGCTCATTCACTTTGTAATGAGGCACATTTTCATTACCTTGTATTTTTGCAGTTTGCCAGAAAAATGACACAAAAAAGAATTAAACAATGAATTAATCTCAACTTTTTAACAAAACTGAAAAAACAAAAAAAAACACCAACTGAGAGTTATGAGTTATGTCAAGTTTATGGGGAAGATATTGTCAAGAGCTCATGTGTTTGAATGGCATAAAAGATTTTAGAAGGAAGAGAGAATGTGGAAGATAATGAATGACCATGCTGTCTAGTATCCATGAAAACTGATGAATATGTGGACCGGGTAATGATACTGATTAGAAGTGATTGTTGTTTAAGCATTAGAATGGTCACATCAGAACTCAATGTGAACAAAGAAACAATCAGACAAATTTTTAAAAAAAATTTAGGCATGAGAAAAGTGTGTGTGTGGCAAGATGGTGCCAAAAATTTTGAATGAAGATCAAAGAATGAGTAGACTCCAAGTTTGTGAAAATGTTTTTAAAAAACTGAAGATCCAGAATTTCTGAGTATTGTAATTACTTCTGATGAAAATTGGCTGTTCTAGTATGACCCATAAACTAAAAGACAGTCAATGCAATGGAAGACAAAACAATTCCCCAAAAGCAAAAAATGTCAAAATCAAAAATGAAAACATGCTTATTGTTGTTTTCGATATTAAAGAAATTATTATGTCTGAACACTTCCCATAAAATCAGACCGTCAAACACACATATTACATAAGGGTGCATGAAAACATTTGAAGGCAGAGACCTAAATTTTAAAAGGATGGTTGGGTGCTCCATCAAGATAATGCACCAGCACACAATGCACTCTCTGTTTGTCAGTTTCTGGAAAAAAAAACAAATCCCTGCATACGAACATGTACTCTACTCACCAGACCTAGCCTCTAGTGACTTTTTTATCTTCCTTAAACTGAAAAGTGTACTAAAGGGAACCCATTTTTGATTCATTGAAGACATTCAGAAAAAAACAACCAAAGTATTAAAAGGCCTTACAGAAAATGACTTCCAGAAAATGTTTCTGTGCTTGGAAGATATATATGGAATAGTGTGTATGCATATGTGCACTCCCAAGGCAATTATTTTTGAAGGGCAATTACATTTTTGGCATTAATTTTCATACTTGTAAGTAGGAAATATTTCATTATTAGAGGCATATGATGCAAGAAAGCAAGCTTATGCAGAATCAGCCAAAAAAAAAAAAAAAAAAACACCTTCCCATTTCACCCCTCCATTCGTTCCAAATGCTTGTCCAGCTCAGCCTCAAATTTATTTAGGTTATCAACTTCCACAGTCAAAGATGGAAGTCTGTTCCACCAATCAACTACCCACTGGCTAAAGGCAAATTTCCGCACATCTATTCTACAACTGTCTTTCCTCAATTTGAATCTGTGCCCTCCTCAGGTTCTTAATCTGAGCAAGAGGAAGAATCCCATCATCATTCAGCTAACTCAACCCATTTAACTTAACTCGGCCTTATACACCTCAATCAGATCACCTCACAGGTGCCTAGTCTCCAGGCGCTGCAATTTGAAGAACTTAAGCCTTTCTTGGTAAGGGCATTTGTAACCCTCACCAATCTTGTTGCCCTTCTTTGTACTCATTCTAGCAACTCTACGTCCTTCCTAAAATGAGGCCTCCAGACTTGTACACAGTACTCTAGGTGTGGCCTGGCCCACTGCCTTGCATAATAGGATAATCATTTCCCTGTCCCTGCTAGCAAAATTCCCATATATCATTGACAAGACTCCATTACCTGCCCTGGTAGCCCGTCTAAACTGCTCAGTGAACTTCATATTTGACTGCACAATTATCCCCAGATCTTTTTCATTTTCCACTTCCCTGATTGTAGTACCACACAGTTGGTACATTTCTCTTTGGTTATTGCTACCCACATGCAGTACTTTGCATTTTTCAATGTTAACCTTCAGTTGCCACTTTTCGGCCCATTTTCCCAACTTATCTAGATTCAGTTGGAGTAGCATACTGTCTTTACTATCATTAACAACCCTGCCAACCTTAGTATCTTCTGCAAACTTGGACATTAAACCTGATATACCTTCATCAATATCATTGATAAATAAACAAAACAACAATGGCCCAGCACTGAAACCTGGGGAACTCTACTAATAACATTTGTCCACGAAGAACAGTGTCCAGGGATTACCACTCTCTGTAGTAGTAGTAATAGTGGCATGTGATGCAAGAAAGCAAGCGTATGAGCTTATGCAGCATCAGCCAAAAAAAAAAAAAAAAAAAATCACACAACCATTTCCTCTAAATTCCCCACAATGACAGATGGAAGTTTGTTTCAGCAATTAACCACTTACTGGCTAAAGGCAAATTTCCACACATCTATTCTACATCTGTCTTTTCTCAATTTGAATTTATGCCCCCTTAGGTTCATAATCTGAACAAGTGGAAGAATACCATCAGAATTCAGTGTGCTCAACCCATTCAAGGCTTTATACACCTCAATAAGATCACCTCGCAGGTGCCTAGTCTCCAGCCGCTCCAAAGGAAGTAAGTGTCCATCCACCCCAGGTGCCTTCCTTATGTTTCACTTCAACAATTTCTCCTCCACTTTGCTCTCAGTTATTACAATATCATTAAGCACCCTGCTACAATTTGATAACCTTCTGGCATTTTCAATCCTTAATAACTCCTAATGTGTGAATGTAGATGAAAATACTCATTCAGTTTGTCTGCTATCTGAGCAGGATCATCAACAGTCGAACCATCGATATTAAGTGGACCAATCAGATTCATCCTCTGCTTTTTAGAGTTTATATAAGTAAAGAAATCCTTGCTGTTTTTCTTAGCATTCTTTGCTAAAGATTTGTTGTAGTAGTAGTAGTAGTGCCATGTGGCGCAAGAAAGCAAATGTATGAGCTTATGCAGCATCAGCCAAAAAAAAAAAAAAAAAAAATCACGCCATTCCCTCCAAATGCCTGTCTAGTCCCTCCTTAAATTTATTCAACCTATCAACTTTTCACAATGACAGATGGAAGTTTGTTCCAGCAATTAACCACCCGCTGGCTAAAGGCAAATTTCCACACATCCAATCTACATCTGTCTTTTCTTAATTTGAATTTATGCCCCCTTAGGTTCGTAATCTGAACACGTGGAAGGATCCCATCAGAATTCAGCGTGCTGAACCCATTCAAGGCCTTATACACCTCAATCAGATCACCGCGCAGGTGCCTAGTCTCCAGCCACTGCAATTTGCAGAACGTAAGCCTCTCTTGATAAGAGGATCCCTTCATTCCCCTCACTAATCTTGTTGCCGTTCTCTGTACACGCTCAAGTAAATCTGCATCCTTCCTAAAATGAGGCCTCCAGACCTGTACGCAGTACTCAGAATTTACTGTTGGTAACATCGTCAGTTGATCCCACTGTACAGAATTTAAAAACTGTCGGAGACCACTGTACTCGCCTTTATGGAAGCAAAAACTCGTTCCTTTACCCCTGATGGTAATTAAATCTTTAAGTAAATCCCACGTCAGTACACTGTGATCACTGCCACCTAGTGGTTCTTTTATCTGCAAATTCCTAATACATGAATGATCACTGCTGATAACCAGATCAAGAGTATTACTTTCTCTGGTTGCCTCTCGAACATGCTGCTGCAGAAAACAATCATCCAATAAATCCACAAAAGTCTGACTAGTGTGTGAGTGACCAACCCACAAGTTCCAGTCAATATCTGGGAAGTTAAAATCCCCCATTATAAGACATTCCGATTTACTAGCCCACTCTATTTCTCTGTACAATTGTTCATTGTACTCATTCGAGTCATTAGGCCTATAACACACTCCTACTCTTATTTTTGCTTTCGCAGTGCTTATGTCACACCAAACTGACTCAACAGTGCACTGTTCATCTATATCAACTGGATGCACTTCTTTTGATTTTATGTTTTTCTTAATTAACAGCATAACACCTCGTCCCTTCCTATCCTTTCTGTACACATTGTACTCCCCAAATTCCAGTTCGGCATTCCTTATATCAGTGTGACACCATGTCTCTGATATTCCAACAATATCCGCCTTGGATGTCTTGACCAACGCTTCAAATTCATCAAATTTATTTACTATACTTCTAGCATTTGTATACATGCAAGCATACATGCTCCTATTCCTATTCTTTGTTACCCTAACACATCCCATATACCCATCCGTTCCCGAATGACCACCACCCGTCCCTGAAACCCCCAATACCCCACGCTCCAGGTCGCTACTCATTCTAATAGAAGTTGTGCAAGAATCACCTTCACCTCTGCCTACAGCTACTGTTAAACTATTAGTCCTTGTATCCCCCTAAGCTTTCAGTTTTCCGACCCACCTAACACTGCCTCGATAGCATCAGCAAATATTCTTGCACCCTTTCTATTAAGTGTATCCCATCCCTGTAGAAGCAGTCTCTCCTGTTAACAAGTACAGTCCAGGCTGAAAAAAATTCTATCCCTTGAGCCTTGCACAATCTTTCCAGGGCCGAATTGATCGACAAGGCTCTCATCGTATACTCCCTCCTATCATGTCTGGGCAGAATTGCAGACACTTTCAAATTCAACCCTATTTCATGGCTTTTTTTCAACAGTGACCTGTACTTGTTAAGCAATTCTGCCGGTCTCCTACTCTTGATATCATTAGTGCCAACTATATCATATATCACCTTTATCAACTATATTTTACAACTATATCACCAACTTACTTTTACAACTATATCACCTTTTGTGCCCTTAAAAGATGATATCTGCTCTACAACGTCATCAACCTTCGCCCCTGGCAGACATACCCTGGTCCTGTTCCACCTATCCTTTTTACAAAGCATGTTTCCCGTTTCCCTGACAATAGAGTCACCAACAACTACTAGTTCCTGAGGGACCAGCGCATTCTGCCTTGGGGGTTGCCGCTGTGTTGCGTGATGACCAAGTGCAAGCTCTGGCGTTGATGTGGGCAGCTGAGAGCCCGATGGGCCCCTCAATTTAGATCTTTCGAGGGCATCCACCCTGTCCTTCAAACTCTCATATAGGCCCATAACAACGCTGAGTTGTCGCCTGATTTCCTTACATCACGCACACACAAAGACATCCCCCATGGCAATATCATGTTCCGTTCCAGATAGTTCGGCAAACATTTCACAAGTTGCACATTTTTTTAGGCTGTGATGCGTTGGAGAATTGCCCCCCCTCAGTTCTCCCTGGAGTCACAGCACTCCTGCCACTTTGTGCCCGTTGCTTTGCTGCTCTAGTTTGGGGCATGATACTTTAAATTAGGTCCTTGAGGTTGTCACAGACATTCTCTCAGATATGCCAGACAAGCTGTTCTTGCTACCTGGGAGTCTAAAACACTGATGGAACTGATATTCGGGTGACACTCAAGTCAAGTGGACCCAATTTCGGCGAAGTCCGGACGGCCTATGACAGCCAAATCCTCTGCTTGCACCTTCACGATGGTGGGACTGTTAGTAATCCTGGGTATAACCTTCATGCACAAGTACATGGTGGGTGACCACCAGGTGTGAACCAACGTAAGCAGGGGTCGAGGTGTGGCGCCAACACCACATGGAGGAACGCCGCCCCTCTATGTTACCAGGCAGTACTAGGTGGTAGATGACTCTCATCAACCGGTGAAATACCACCACTTTGCTTATTGGAGGCTTGAAGTGGTGGAACCCATGTTTAGTCTCTAGAGCTAAGTTCCGGCCAAGCCTTCCCTATCTCTTCCATCGTGCAGTATGATTGATGATTTTTGAGGTTATGATGAATGTCGTGGCGAGATCCAATATTCCTTACGTTTCGAGGGTACAGCTCTAAAACGGTGTTCGCAGGCCGGCCGCTAGATAGTACACCGGAGCAAACCTATTGGTAACTCTCTAGAAGGCTTCCGGTTCAGCTAGTGTATAATCTTGCTACCTCTACTCTGCCAGATAGTGACTGGAGGGAGTCCGAGTAGTGTGTATGCAGGGAACATTCTCGAGGCCACGTTATGTCAAGGATCTGGGTATATTCTTACCACATGTACGCCATATCCAAAAATTTCATTACTTCATACAGCATGTCCCACCCACTTTTTCTTATTATTGAATACACCATGAATTGTCAAAATAATAGAGCAAGCTTATCTGCGAAAAGACCTAAACCTCCCAAGGACTTCCTAATTCATTTCACAAATATAAGTGGTCTCAATTCCAATCTCAACGATGTCCATTTCCACTTGCAGTCTTTTTCTGACTGAATCTCAGTTATCAGTTGATTCAACTACTGCTCATCTCAGATGTCCAAATTATTTGCTGTATGATTCCTTTCGCCTCAAAGGTGGTACTTGTGCATATGTCCGTTCTGATATTCCCTGTCAGAGACTTGGCAATTTGGAATCTCCTCTCTTTGATCTTCTCTGGCTTAAAATCTCTCTACCTCATTGTGTAAAATTCATCTGTTGTCTCTACCGTTCTCCCAACTCCACTAATCACTTGGAGCTCTTTGACTTCCTCTCTTTGCAACTCGACTTTCTCCAGTCAAACTTTCCTAACAGTGAGGAAATTTTCCTTGGTGATTTTAACGTTCACAACCCCAGCTGGCTTTCGTTTTCTAGTCACACCGACCCAGCAGGTCGAGATGCTGAGGCTTTTGCAATTACTAATGACCTAGCACAGATTGTTCATTTACCTACAAGAATACTGGACAATCCTAATGATACAGCCAATACGCTTGATATTTTTCTCACAAACAACCCTTCTAAGTACAAGGTTGAAGTGAGAGGTCCTTTAGGCACTTCAGATCACAACTTGGTGATTGTCTCTTCTCCAATGGAACCTTTATCTCATGGCTATTCCCAACCTCTTATTGTTTGGCATTACAAGAATGCAAAATGAGATGACCTGCGAGACTTCTTTTCTTCTTTTCCTTGGTCGGATTACTGTTTCAAAACTTCTGATGTCAACATTTGCTCAGATCGTGTCAGTGAAATTATTCTTGCAGGAATGGAATCCTTTATCCCACACTCCACATTAAAACCTCGTCCTTTATCTAAACCTTGGTTTTCCAATAAATGTGCTAAGGCTGTCCAAGAGAAGAATGTTGCATATCGTAATTGGCTTGTTTCTAATTCTTCAGTTTCATTTTCTGCCTACACCAAAGCTCGCAACAATTGTAAAGCAGTTATTAATCAGTCCAAACTTGAGTTTCAACAGGCTAAGAGTAGAAAACTTGCTTCTTGCCCTAATGGTAGTCGAGCATTCTGGTCTCTTGCCAAAGCTATTGGCCGCAACTTTTGCCCATCTCTGCTCCCACCTCTGTCCAAACCAAATGGTTCTGTTGTCTCTTCAGCCAAGGATAAAGCTGACCTGCTAGCATCCCATTTTTCTTCGAGCTCATGTATTAATGATCTTGGTAAAACACCTCCCACCATTCCTAACACGCTCCATTCAATGCCTCCTGTGGTCTTCCGTCAAAAGGATATCAGAAGGATTTTGATGAATCTTGATGCTAAGAAAGCTCCAGGTCCTGATGGTATTTCTCCACTTGTTCTCAAAACCTGTGCTCCTGAACTTACTCCTATTCTTTGCCGCCTTTTTTTACTTTCTTATTCCAAAGGTGTTTTTCCTTCTGCTTGGAAATTTGCTCATATCCAGCCAGTTCCTAAAAAGGGTGACAAATCCCTCCCATCCAATTATCGTCCCATTGCAATTACTTCTACTCTTTCTAAAGTAATGGAGAAATCAATTAACCGCCAACTCTTAAACTACCTAGAAACCTTCCGTCTGATCAACGATCGCCAGTATGGATTCCATCAGTGTTGATCCACTGGTGATATTCTGGCTTATGTTACCCATTTATGGAAAGGTTTGGTGAAACACAAGTAGTTGCTCTTGACATCTCAAAGGATTTTGATCGTGTTTGGCATAAAGGTCTTCTAAACAAGCTTCCATCTTATGGTTTGCCAACTGTTTTTAGTAATTGGGTATCCAGTTTTCTCTCTGATCGCTCACTGAGGGTAATGGTAGATGGCTCTCTGTCTTCTAACTTCTCCACTAATGCCGGTGTCCCCCAAGGTTCAGTTCTTTCCCCCACTCTTTTCCTCTTGAATATCAATGACCTTCTTCCATTGACTGGAAATCCTATCCATAGTTTTCCCGATGATAGCACATTGCATTCAACTTTCCATTTTGAGAAACCTTGTCCAGCTCAATCAGCTTCAAGTTCTCGAAAATCTGTTGCCAATTCCTTAAATGCCGATCTTCAGGTAATTCTCCAGTGGGGCAAAGACAACTTAGTTGATTTCAACCCTTCTAAAACTCAATCTTGTCTTATATCTTGCAAAAAGGATTCTTCTGCTCCTATGCTTATCTTTAGTGACACTCCGATTTCTAGGCAAAATGATATATCTCTTTTGGGGATTACCCTGACTTCTAATCTCTCTTGGCACAAGCACATTACAAATATTGCTTCCTCTGCATCTAAAAAACATGGTTTTCTCTTTCGCTCTCGGCGTTACTTTTCTTCCAAACAGCTGCTCACTCTGTATAACTCGCAAATCCGCCCTGCCATGGAATATTGTTCCCAAATCTGGGGTGGTGCCCCCAAAACCTCTCTCAGGCTTCTTGATTCCATTCAGAAGAGGGCAGTTAGGTTAATTAATGATTCATCTCTAACAGAGTCGCTCCACTTGCTTTCTCATAGATGCACTGTTTCTGCTGCATGACTCTTCTACAGATACTTCCATGGGCACTGTTCTTCTGAATTGGCTTCTATAATTCCCACTCTCTCTTTTAAAACAGTCTGAACATGTGCCGCCACCAGCCAACATCCATTTACTGTCCAACTTCAAACTCACAGAACCAATTTTCATCTTCCTCGTTTATTCATTCAACTGCCGTTTTCTGAAAGAACCTTCCTTCATACATATTTCCTGAAAATTACAGTCTACAGAAGTTCAAGTCCAATATCAACAAATATCTTCTTTCGTCTTCGCAACCTCCAACCCAAGCACGGTACTAAGTACTAGAGGTTCTAATAGCTCTCGTGTTTGGGGTTCTCATAAAAAAAAAAAAAAAAAAAAAAAATTAATAAAATCAATAAATTAAAATATTAATTAGCAGGATCATCAACAGTCGAACTATCGATATTAAGTGGACCAATCAGATTCATCCTCTGCTTTTTAGAGTTTATATAAGTAAAGAAATCCTTGCTGTTTTTCTTAGCATTCTTTGCTAAAGATTTCTCCTAATCTGCCTTCGCCTGCCTAACCTCCTTTGTGACTTGATTACAGACTAGCTTATATCTTCAATAAGCTTTTGTGTCGCCTGATAATTTATATGCATTCCATCCATTTTTCTTCTCTGCCACGAGTCTCATTAGTTCATTTGACAACCATTTAGGCCTAAACCTTGAACAATATTTCTTAATAGGTATAAAACTTTTAGTAGCTTCCACGATTAATTCATTGAATGCTTCCCACTTAGAATTTGCTGTTGGTAACATCATCAGGTGATCCCACTGTACAGAATTGAAAAACTGTCTGAGACCACTGTAGTCACCTTTACGGAAGCAAAAAACCTTTCCTTTACTCCTGATGGCAATTATATCTTTAAGTAAATCCCACATCAGTACACTGTGATCACTGCCATCTAGTGGTTCCTTTATCTTCAAATTCTTAATACTTCATCTTTTCCTTTATCTGCAAATTCTTAATACTTCATCTTTTCCTTTATCTGCAAATTCTTAATACTTCATCTTTTCCTTTATCTGCAAATTCTTAATACTTCATCTTTTCCTTTATCTGCAAATTACTCTTGATCTTGTAATCACTGTTGATTACCAAATCAAAAGTATTACCCTCTATGGTTGCCTCTCGAACATGCTGCTGCAGAAAAGAATCATCCAATAAAGCCACAAAAATCTTACTAGTGTGTGAGTAACCAACCCACAAGTTCCAGTCAATATCGTGGAAGTTGAAATCCTTCATTATAAGACATTCTAGGTTACTAGCCCACTCTATTTCTCTATACAACTGTTCATTGTACTGATTTAAGTGATTAGGCCTATAACACACTCCTAGTCTTATTTTTGCTTTCGCAGTACTTATGTCACACCAAACTGACTCAACAGTGCACTATTCATCTATAACAACTGGATGCACTTCTTTTGATTTTATGCTTTTCTTAATTAACAGTATAACCCCTCCTCCCTTCCTATCCTGTCTATCCTTTTTGTACACATTATACTCCCCAAATTCCAATTCTGCATTATTAATATCTGTGTGACACCACGTCTCTGCTATCCCAACAATATTCGCTTTTGATGTCTTGACCAACACTTCAAATTCATCAAATTTATTTACTATACTTCTAGCATTGGTATACATGCAAGTATATATGCACATATTCTTATTCTTAGTTACTCTAAAACATCCCATATACCCACCTGTTTCACAATGACTGGCATCAGTCCCTGCAACCCCCAGCACACCTCAATTCAGGCCGCTGCTTATTCTAATAGAAGTAATGCAAGAATCAGCTTTACATTGGCCTGCAGCTACTTTTAACCTTTTAGTCTGTAAATCCCCCCAAGCTAGCAGTTTTCCGACCCACCTAACACTGCCTCGATAGCATCAGCAAATATTCTTGCACCCTTTCTATTTAAGTGTATCCCATCCTTGTAGAAGCAGTCTCTCCTGTTAACAAGCAGAAAAAAAATCTACCCCTTGAGCCTTGCACATTCCCTCCACGGCTCTCATCATGCACTCCTTCCTATCATGTCTGGGCAGAATTGCAGACACTTTCAATTTCAATCCTAACTCATGGCTTTTTCCAGCATTTACCTGTACTTGTTAAGTAATTCCGCCGGTCTCCTACTCTTAATATCATTAGTGCCAACATGTACAATAATATCATCCTATGTGCCCTTAAAAGATGATATCTGCTCTACAATGTCATCAACCTTTGCCCCTGCAGACATCCCTGCTGCTGTTCCACCTATCCTTTTTGCACAATATGTTCCCTGTCTCCCTGACAATAGCATCACCAACAATAACTAGTTCCTTTGAGACCAACGCATTCTGCCTTGGAGATTGCCGCTATGTTGCCTGATGCCCAGGAGTGAGTTCTGGCATTGAGTTGGGCAGCTGAGAGCCTGATGGGCCCCTCATATTAATTTCTTTGAGGGTGTCTACCCTACACCTCAAGCTCTCGTAGATGCCCATTAGAATGCTGAGTTCATGCCTAATTTCTAGACACTCTCTGCACCTGGCACAAACAAAGACATCCTCCTTGGCTAGATCATGTTCTGTTCCAGAGAGTTCGGCAAACCTTTCACAAGTTGCACATTTTTTTAGGCTGTGATGCATTGGAGAACCGCCCCCCTCAGTTCTCCCCTGAGTCACAGCATTCCTGCCACTTTATGCCCATTGCTTTGCTGCTCTAGTCTGGGGCATGATATTTTCAATTAATAAAATCAATAAATTTAATTAATTAATTGTCAATACTACAATATCTAATAGAATTCTAAATACAGTTATGCATATTACGCTATATATTTTTACATTGGAGCTACCTAGTTACTACAATTAAAAATTTCAATTCCCTACCACTCTCTATACAAAAACAATGGCTGCAAGATTCGAACGAAACAACAGTTTTATGTATATTAAGTAGTAATCTACAAAAATTCTTATCTAAAGTAAAGATAAAAATAACCAGTGTAACTAGAACTATACAGCTACTTATAAAGTACAATATAAAATAAGAATTACATAAATAAAATGGCAAACACTCAACCATCCCTTTATCCATTGTAGCAACTTACCCTTAATGCCATAACTCTCCAATCTGTACAACAGTCTTCCAAGTGCAAGAGTATCAAAAGCTTTCCTGAAATCCAAGTATATAATATCAAAATTATTTTTGGCATTCAGTTCCTTTGTGACCACATCATAGTATCCAATCAAATTGGTCAGACAAGAAAACGCATGTACATGCTGTGTCTTAACTATTACTGCAGTCTTGTCTAGATGATCCTGCAATGATTCTTTAACCAGTGATTCCATTATTTTCCCGGGAACACAAGTTAAACTAACAGGTCTATAGTTACTTGTGTCACCTTTTGAACTCCCTTTGTGAATTGATGATACATTTGTACACCTCCAATCCATGGAGACTTCCCCTGAGTCCAAGGAAGCTCTCATAATTATGGCTAAGGGTTTGCTTACTTCCTTTGCTGCCTCCTTTAATATAATTGGATAGATACCGTCCACTCCAGGTACTTTTTTATCTTTAACTTCAACAATTTCTCCTCCACTTTGCTCTCAGTTATTACAAAATCACTTAGCTCCCTGTTAGAGTTTCATAAACTTCTGGCACTCCCCTCATTTAATAACTCCTCATGTGTGAATGTAGTTGCAAAATACTCATTCAGTTTATCAGCTAGCTGAGCATGATCATCAATAGTCAACCCATCTATGTTAAGTGGTCCAATCTGATTCATTCCTTTCCTTCTAGAGTTTACATAAGTAAAGAACTCTTTGCTGTTTTTCTTTGAATCCTTTGCCAAGGATTTCTCGTAATCTGCCTTCGCCTGCCTAACCTCCTTTGTGACTTGATTACAGACTAGTTTATATCTGCCATAGGCCTCTGTGTCACCTGATACTTTATATGCATCCCATATATTTTTCTTCTCTGCCACGAGCCTCATTAGTTCATCTGACATCCATTTAGGCCTAAACCTCGAACAATATTTCTTAGTTGGAATGAAAAGCCTAGTAGCCGCCAAAATGAAGTCCCTGAAGGCTTCCCATTTAAAATTCAACGTTGGTAACATCATCAGTTGATCCCACTGTACAGAATTTAAAAACTGTCTGAGACCCCTGTAGTCACCTTTACGAAAGCAAAAGCCCTTCCCTTTACTCTTGATGGTAGTTACATCTTTAAATAATTCCCACACCAGTACATTGTGATCACTGTCACCCAGTAGTTCCTTTATCTGCAAATTCTTAATGCATGAATAATCACCGCTGATAATCAGATCTAGAGTATTACTCCCTTTGGTTGCCTCTCAAAATGTTGCTGTAGAAAACAGCCATCCAATAAATCCACAAAAGTCTTGCTAGTGTGCAAGTGACCAATCCACAAGTTCCAGTCAATATTTAGAAAGTTAAAATCCCCCATTATAAGACATTTTGATTTACTAGCCCACTCTATTTCTCTGCACAATTGCTCATTATACTCATCAGATTCATTAGTCCTATAACATACACCTACTCATTTTTTCCTTTCCCAGTGCTTATGTCACACCAAACAGACTCAATATCACATTGTCCACCAACATCAACTGGATGCACTTTCTTAGATTTTATGTGTTTCTTAACTAACAACATCCTGTCTATCCTTTCTGTACACATTGCACTCCCCAAATTCCAATTCTGCACTGCTTATGTCTGTGTGACAGACGTAAGCAGTTTTACTGAAACAGTCTAATTATTTAATAACTACACCTTGCATGTACATCTACATTTTGAAGCATTTTCAAAGAGTGTGCCCAGTAACATGTTCACTGCTGCTTATATTTGTGAGGATTGTTTAAGTGTGCCTTGTGGCACTTCTCTAGGGTTCTGGAACAAGCAGGCACTGCTTTTTATTAACTGTATTTCATCTGTGAAGAATCATCACTCCCCAAGTAATGCCGGCACTGCTGTTTGTAGTTTTAACTTCAATAAATGCATTTGAACGAGATTCCGAATCAATCCACATCACTTGAACAGAATTCTATTTCAGTATCAGATGATATGTTATAAAGAATTCATTCAATGTCAACAGCTTCAAAATACTCTCTATTCCTGTTCCTTTTCAGTCCTGGTGTCCCCATGCTGTAGATCTGGTATAACAATCCTTCCGGGTAGAATTTTATATAAAAACACTTTTTATACTGTAAACTTTATCAGTAGACATGCACCAAGAATGATGTTTTGTTTTTCACAAACTAAAGAATTAAAATTCAGAAAGCATATTTTTCAAAAAATTGTATCTATCCTTACAGTGGGTCACATCTTGTTTTCGAATTTTTTTGATGAGTCATAACTGTTGATCGGTAATGAAAACGCCGTAGTGTAGATAATGTAGAATGTAATTAATAAATAAAAAAATAAATCATTCACGAATCTTATTTTTAAATTCAATTCTAAGTACATTTATTTGTATACATATAGAAATAATAATATTTAATGATACATTTTTAAATATAATTTTTAGTAATGAAGTGTAAGAATTTTTTAATGGCTTCCTTGATGCTGAATTTCTTTAGAAAGGTTTACTAAATCTGGTTGGTATTCTGTTACTTTTAACCACACACACAATTCTGAATTGAATCTTAACCTGCTTTGTAATGGATTTAATACTTTTTCTCAAATGAAATTTGAGAAAATATTTGTTTGCACTTATAGGAAGAACCAAATGCAGATAGAATAGTGACCGAAATTTCAGATGTTACATGCATGCATATAAATATATCAACAATCAGCAATGCAACAAGTCACCACACACTACAACCATGCTTGTAAGATGCTCGAATTGAAATCATTACAGATTTTTAATTTTTTTAAATGAATTAAAATTTTTTGGCTACGAGCCAACCAAATCATGCTGGTGGGTCAACTTTTGACCTGCAGGTCACAGGACACCAACCACTATACTGAACTAAATAAAATAACTTCAACATAAGCATAGAAAAAATACTAAATCAGATCAAATAACTTCAACTTAAGCAAAGAGCATATGAAACTGTGAACCAAGTATTCAGCTTTTATAGTACTTTCTAGAAAGTGCAATTGACACTAAGCAAAATCCTAGCCATAATGCAATAGTCCATGGTTAAATCAGCGTGCCAATATTGCACAGTTGTTCATTTCATATGCCTTTCCTTTTATGGCACTCATTTATTGACTGCAATTGAATGGATGCATATTTGCATTAAGGTACAAAGATTGTAGTTCATTTTGAAGCAAGTTTGCATTCCAGAAGCATGTGTGTTAATGTTTGAATAATGTTCAAATTTTTCCTGTACACGTTGGCATCTCTTATCTATGTTTCCAACAAAGAGCTGGAGAAGGTCACACACTTGCTAACCTTACTTGTCCAATCTGGATGTTTTCCAGGTGATACCATTTCAGTTCTGTGGTAGGTGGGAGAGCATGGACACTGAACTAAAAAAAGAAAAAAGAATCCTGATACTTCTTCCGACCAGAAAATTATATCAATGACAGAAAATGTTACTTCAGCAAATAGGCCCAGAACCGAAGATACATCAAGCTCAACACCTTGATACCCGATTGTACACCCCACCAGTGAAAAACCCATATGAAAAAATGTCACCCTTTTTTTCCATCAAGAAGGGTTTGAAAGGGCTGGCAGGTGCACCAAAATCATTCAGATGGCTTCTGTCTAGTGACATTAAAATCCTTGTTACAACCAAAGGTAGGCGCCTCCGTAGCCAGGTGGGCAGTAGCAGCAATGCGTAGAATTCGCTTCTTGATTAGACTGGGGTTCGAGCCCATGACCACCAAATATAGAGGATGCGGAAAGGTCAGGGAATGACAAGCGCACATCCCCGGAGCAATATGGCCTTAGTTGATAATGCTCATAAAAAAAAAAAACAAATAACAATAATAACAACCAAAAGTGACAGGCACTCAGAACAGTTCCTAGCTGGGGGGGGGGAGAGAATTCACAGACTAAAAGGTTAAAAGTAGCCACAGGCAGAGGTGAAGGTGATTCTTGCACTACTTCTATTAGATTAAGCAGTGGCTGGGAGCAAAGGGTGCTGGGGGTTTCAGGGACTGATGGCAGTCATCGAGAAACAAGTGGGTATATGGGGTGTGTTAGGGTAACTAAGAATAAGAATAGGTGCATGTATACCAATGCTAGAAGAATAGTAAATAAATGTGATGAATTTGAAGCGTTGGTCAAGACATCAAAGGCGGATATTGTTGGGATAGCAGAGACGTGGTGTCACACAGATATTAGGAATGCAGAATTGGAATTTGGGGAGTACATTGTGTATAGAAAGGATAGGAAGGGAGGAGGGGTTATGCTGTTAAGTAAGAAAAACATAAAATCAAAAGAAGTGTATCCAGTTGATATAGATGAACAGTGCACTGTAGAGTCAGCTTGGTGTGACATAAGCACTGCGAAAGCAAAAATAAGACTAGGAGTGTGTTATACGCCTAATTACTCGAATGAGTACAATTAACAATTGTACAGGGAAATAGAGTGGGCTAGTAAATCAGAATGTCTAATAATGGGGAATTTTAACTTCCCAGATATTGACTGGAACTTGTGGTTTGGTCACTCGCACACACTAGTAAGACTTTTGTGGATTTATTTGATGATTCTTTTCTGCAGCAGTATGTTCGAGAGGCAACCAGAGAGGGTAATACTCTTGATATGATAATCAGCAGTGATCATTCGCGTATTAAGAATTTGCAGATAAAGGAACCACTAGGTGGCAGTGATCACAGTGTACTGATGTGGGATTTACTTAAAGATATAATTACCATCAGGTCTAAAGGAAAGGGTTTTTGCTTCCGTAACGGTGACTACAGTGGTCTCAGACAGTTTTTAAATTCTGTACAGTGGGATCAATTGATGATGTTACCAACAGCAAATTCTAAGTGGGAAGCACTCAAGGAATTAATCGTGGAAGCTACTAAAAGTTTCATACCTATTAAGAAATATTGTTCAAGGTTTAGGCCTAAATAGTTGTCAAATGAACTAATAAGACTCGCGGCAGAGAAGAAAAATGAATGGGATGCATATAAAGTATCAAGCGACACAGAAGCCTATTAAAGATATAAGCTAGTCTGTAATCAAGTCACAAAGGAGGTTAGGCAGGAGAAGGCAGATGAGAAATCTTTGGCAAAGGATGCTAAGAAAAACAGCAAGGATTTCTTTACTTATATAAACTCTGAAAGGAAGAGGATGAATCTGATTGGTCCACTTGATATCGATGGTTCGACTTGTGATTTTTTTTTTTTTTTTTCTTTTTTGTTAGTTGTTGGCGCATCAGCTTCTGTGGCCATAATGCACCTCCCAATGTTTTTGCATTTTACTCAGATCCAAGCCCGAGGTGGGATTCGAACCCACGACCTTTGGGCTGCAACTACCTCAGATCAGAAATACTTTCTGGTCATAGCAATAGACTTTGCTGGGGCGTTTGACACTTTATGGTGGCCAAGCGTCCTGGCCCGACTCCGGAAAGCCAACCTACCATCAAATCTGTATCAAGTCATCAAATCCTACCTGCCGAATAGGTTCGTGACAGTCAGAGCACCATATTGTTCAGTAACAAGAGAAGTATTCAGAGGATGCCCACAGGGCTCAATCCTGGGCCCACTCCTATGGAACTTGGTTCTAGATGGCTTTTTGAACCTGGAACTCGGGGATGTTGTTCCCCTAGCCTATGAGGATGATGTGGTTCTGATGCTGCCTGGGGGATCTAGGGCGCAACTGGAGAACACCGCCAACAGAGCAATAGAAACTCTAGAGGACTGGGCTAACAATAATAACTTGAAGATCTCATCCTCGAAGACAAGATCTATATTATTAAAAGGAGCCCTAGACACCAGACGACCCCCTCAAATCAAGATACAAGATAACACAATCAAGCTTACCACCAAATTAAAGCACCTTGGAGTCGTACTAGACAAAAACCTGAGCTTTACACCACATATAGTGCACTTACGGAAGAAAATTAGAGGATACTCCGCACTTTTTGCGCGAATCACACGCAAGAAATGGGGTTTGAGGCAGAAAACCCTCAGCCTCTAATATTAAGCTATTTTCCTGCCAGCGATTACATATGCTTCTGGAATATGGTATCGCAAGGCTACCACTGCAGTGAACCGGAAAAAATTGGAGACCACACAGCGACACATACTCTTAACCATCTCGAGAGCATGTAACACTGTAAGTACCCACGCACTCCAGGCTCTAACGGGATCCCTCCCTCTGGACCTGGAGATTGTTAAGCACGGGCTACTCTATCAACTAACCAAAGGCAGAACGGCAACATGCCTCGACTACACCATAGATCTGTCAAATGATCTCAAAGTAGAAAGGAGCCGTCTCTCCGCTTACCTCCAACAAACTTGGCAGGCCCGCTGGGAGACCTCCAGCAAAGGTGCAATAACCAGAAAATTTCTACCCAACATACGGCTGGTATACCCGAATTATCCACCATGGCTCCCACCAGGACTCTACACCACCTACCTGCTGACGGGACACGGGGCCATTAGAGACAAACTACAAGGATTTGGACTGAGTGATACACCATTCTGCCTCTGTGGTGAACGTGAAACGTGGGAGCACCTAATGTACAGTTGCCCACTATATGAGGACCTCTATTGCAGGTTCATTACTAGAACACAGCTTAACCTCCGTAATCAAGAAGGCCTCGCCATAACTGAAGTTGACACATACAAGGCATTCGCGCAGCTGGCCCAGGACCTCTTCACTAGGAGAAGGACGCTCCCACAGCCTCAACAACTGCAGTAAACAACCATGCCGTGCAGGCCAGCAGAATATCTACACAACCACGGAAACCTTCCCAGATACTACCATGCAAGGGCTCAGAGAAATGATTGCAGCACATTGCTGCCATCTAGCCATATGGCGATCTGGGCTGGCAACCTTGACCAGCCTGCTTTCACTCCTATTCCTTGGTGGGTGGGGGAGGATGGCTCGCTGTCTTCTCCTCCTCCTGCCATCCCCCTTTCCCTCTGGTGGGGCATGGGGATGCCCCACTGACTGCAGGGGCCATCTACCCTATCGGCCCCTTACTTCTCTTTCTTCCCTCCAGCCTTCAGTCTCCCTACCCTTCTCTTTGACTATAAACCGCGAAAGCCCCACGCATCCAAATTTAAATTAGCACCAAAATTATTGCCCGCCCCATTAGGCCTCTAGAACTTGTCATTTTAGCATACAATCCCATGGTAATTTCGGGGAACAAACCCCACATACTAACTTAATAGCGATTTTGCAATTATACCACCGCGATTATCTATCTTTTTTTTTTTTTTTTTTTTTCTTTCTATAGGACCCAGCCGCTGAAATCCCAGGAAATTAGGCGGCGGGACCTGCCAGAGTATAATAAATTTCAAGGTACACCTGGCCAGCCTCCTCGTTGGCATAGTACGGACAACGTCGGGTCTCATCAGGGGCTCGACGGCCAATAGGCCAGAAGAACAATGGGCACAACATACTACACAACACATGATCCACACACTTTTAAATCTCTGGTCTTGACAGAGTACTGTCCCTCGATACACACTCGCAGAGATGGGAGAAATTCCTGGTGCCGTTTGACCCTCAACATACTTTGTACTTTGTACCTTTGGGTTGCCAGGCAGGCTCTTTATCCACTTGGCTAGCCCGGTCAGCTCGACTGTTGATGATTCTGCTCAGATAGCAAACAAACTGAATGAGTATTTTGCATCTACATTCACCCATGAGGAGTTATTAAGGTTTGAAAATGCCAGAAGGTTATAAAATTGTAGCAGGGTGCATAATGATTTTGTAATAACTGAGAACAAAGTGGAGGAGAAATTGTTGAAGTTAAACATAAGAAAGGCACCTGGGGTGGATGGGATCTATCTAGTTATATTAAAGGAGGTGGCAAAGGAAGTAAGCTAACCCTTAGCCATAATTATGAGAGCTTCCTTGGACTTCCCTGAGTCCATGGATTGGAGGTGTACAAATGTATCACCAATTCACAAAGGGGGATCAAAGAGAGACACGAGTAATTACAGATCAGTTGGTTTAACTTCTGTTCCGGATAAAATAATGGAGTCACTGGTTAAAGATGCATTGCAGGATCATCTAGACAAGACTGCAGCAATAATTCAGACACAGCATGGGTTTGTTAAGGGAAAGTCTTGTCTGACAAATTTGATTGGATATTATGATGTGGTTACAAAAGAACTGAATGCAAAAAATAATTTTGATATCGTATACTGGGATTTCAGGAAAGCTTTTGACACTGTTACACATGAAAGACTGCTGTACAAATTGGAGCAGAATGGTGTTAAGGGTAAGTTGCTACAATGGATGGGTGAATGGGAGAAGACAGAGGGTGGTAATCAATGGGTGCTGCCCTTCGTGGACTAATGTTATTAGTGGAGTCCCACAGTGTTCAGTGTTGGGTCCACTGTTGTTTTGTATATTTATCAATGATATTGATGAAGGTACATAAGGCTCAGTATCGAAGTTTGAAGATGATAATATGGTTGGCAGGGTTGTTAAGGACATTAATGGCAGTGTGCTACTGCAACAGGATCTAGAAAATTTGGGCAGCAGCTGGGCTGAGAAGTGGCAACTGGTTTAACATTGACAAATGCAAAGTACTGCATATGGGTAGAAGTAACCCCAGAGAAATGTGCCAACTGTGTGGTACTACACTTAAGGTGGTATAAAATGAAAAACACCTGGGAGTAATTGTGCAGTCAGATTGCCAGGGCAGGTCATGGGGTTTTGTCAATGATATACAGGAATTTTGCTAGCAGGGAAAAGGAGGTGATTGTCCCTCTGTATAAGGCAATGGTCAGGCCACGTCTCGAGTACTGTGTACAGGTCTGGAGGCCTCAATTTAGGAAGGATGTAGATTTGATTGAGTGTGTACAGAGAAGGGCAACAAGATTGGTAAGGGGAATGAAGGGATCCTCTTACCAAGAGAGGCTTAAGTTCTGCAAATTGCAGTGGCTGGAGACTAGGCACATGCGAGGTGATCTGATTGAGGTGTATAAGGCCTTGAATGGGTTGAGCATGCTGAACTCTGGTGGGATTCTTCCACTTGTTCAGATTACGAAACTAAGGGGACATAAATTCAAATTGAGGAAAGACAGACGTAGAATAGATATGCGGAAATATGCCTTTAGCCAGTGGGTGGTTAATTTCTGGAACACACTTCCATCTGTCATTGTGGAAGTTGATAGGTTAAATAAATTTGAGGAACTGGACAAACATTTAGAGGGAACTGTTTTGGAAATTTTTTTTTTTTTTTGGCTGATGCTGCATAAGCATACACTTGCTTTCTTGCATCACATGCCACTACTACTACTACATGCAACATCCATTGGAGGAATACCAATTGTAGTAACATTCCCCCCCCCCACAAGACACTGAACTCATCCCAGAGTATAATCTGGGAATGGGATCTTCCCAAAGTGTTTGAGAGGGACACCTGTTCAGAACTAAAAATCCAAGGAATAATAGCTATAGAATGATATTTGTACATAGACGGGAATCTAGTATCTACTAGTATCTAGTATCTACAATCTAGTATCAATAGAAACCTCATCCTTACCTTTAATTCACTGTGTCCTACTTTGATCAAAGCTGGTTATCTCAATACATCCATGTGTACCAAATGCTCACTTGAAATGCCAAAAATATGGACACTCACAAACAGCCTGCCATGGTACCCTTGCATGTGCTCAATGTAATGTAAAGGACCAAGAAATCACATATTCCACTACAAACCTCATCTGTATTAACTGCCAAGGAGAGTATCGTGAATACTCATGAGCATGCCAGAGGTGGAAAGATAAAAAAAAAGAAATTCAAAGACTTAAGGCAGAGCTGAACAAATCACATCAGGTAGAAAGAAAAAGTGTTGAAACCTCTAAATACAAACAAACCTTCGTATGCTCAGAAGGTAGTAGGGAGATGTTCCATCAGAATACACACAGATATATCTATCCCACCTTAGTGTTTGGGAGACCATGTCTTCCATTAAAGCTACCCTGGTGTAAGACTTATCAGGATGACTGGAATGCCTTCTAGCATCTGGCAAAGTTTAACATCACTACAGTCAGTCAGGAGCCTATGAGTGATGCAGTGGTGTACATCACAGGAAACATTGTCCATGCTGCTGCAATTACAATTCCAAAAACATCTACCCAGTTTCCACCATTTCTCAAACTCTGGTGGAATACAGAATGCATAGCATCAAAAAGGTTCCAAACAAAGCCTCAGGGAAATTTTTAAGATATTCTACTATGTTTAATTTCTTACCCTTTAAATGCATATGCTATATTCTCTATCAGAGCTGAAAAGAAACCATGAATGCACTTTACATCCACTATTATAAACTAAGTTTGTCTGGGAACAAAATATGTAAAATTAAGGGAAATATACACTGCACCCTACATCACTCCTGGAATATAATGGGTGCATTGCAGACCCAACTGCAATAGTCAGTACTCTCTGGGAGACTTTTTCTACCATATTTTCAATATCTTCTTACTCACCAGATTTCCTTGCCCTGAAGTAGAAAACCAAAGAGCAGCCAGTAACTTCAAATCTAAGGATTCTCATTCCTATAATGGCCTTTCTCCCTTCACAGGGTGGCTGGGGGGAATGTATGCACTGAATTACACACACTTGGGGGGGGGGGAATAGTTAACTAAAGAGTAAATGGAGATATAAATTATGAGTAATTCTGTGCTGAAATGGCATCCTATAATTTGGCTCTCTGTATCAGTTGTGTACATTTTTCTGAAAATTGCATTTTTTAAAGGCAAATTTGCTAAGGTAAAGAAAGCTAACATGAGAACCACAGCAAACTTTGGATTACCAGACAAACTGGTTTCCCGCTACTGCAGTTTCTCCCTGCATTCCCAGTAAACAGATGGTGCATGTCATCGGTAGTGGCAGTAGAAGTCGATAATGATGTACTGATTATTTTTTTCTCATTAAAAGCAGATTATTGGAGTTCATGGGTGTAATACCTTCAAAGCTGAAATTTACTTACAGGTACACACTCCAGACTGCCTCAGTCTTAGGGTGTTTATTTCTCCCTTTCCACTGAAGTAGCCGAGTGGTCAGGAGCACGAGTGCAGTAGCACACGTGAGTGGGCCGGAGTTCAAGCCTATAACTGCTAAATACAATTAATATTTGTATTGATTGATTTATTATAAATTACACTGACCTGGTGGTCATGCCGGAGTATAAACAAGAACATTTTTTTTTTTTTTTTTTTTTAAACATTTCTGCTGCCACTACCGATAACACATACCATCTGTAGAAGTCATTTTCCTATTTTAAAACAGCGGGAAGGAGAATAAACACTCTAAGACCGAGGCAGTCTGGAGGGTGCACCCGTAAGTAAATTTTCAGCCGCAAAAGCATTACACTCGTGAACTCCAATAATCTGCTTTTAATAATTAAAAAAACTAATCAATACATCGTTATTGACATGTACTGCCACTACCGATAACATGCACCATCTGTTTACCGAGAATGCAGGAAGAAACTGTGGTAGCAGGAAACCAGTTTGTCCGATAAATTTTCCGAAGTTTGCCGTGGTTATCATGTTTGGCTTTCTTTACCTTCACTGGCAAATTTTCCAGGTAAAAAGTGAGAAAAGATATAACAGAAGATAAGCGAAAAAACACACAAATAGCACAAGACCTTTCAAACAACAAGAAATCGAACAAATGACGTAAATAATAATTAATAAAAGATTACTTTTCAATTAAAAAAAAAAAGCTAAAATTTAATTTTTTATTAATAAAAACAAAAGTGGAGTCTAATAAATATCATATAAGCACTTCCATCCTATTGGGTTAATAAACATGTGATTTTATTCATCCATTATTTTTAGTTATTCAATATTCACTATTTGGTGTAATCTCTTCAGGTTGTCTGCTAAATTTTTCAAGATTAAATCAATTTTTTTTAGAGTTTGAAATGGATTTTAGGCAAAACACCATCTTCTACATATATAGGCCTGATGTAGCCGAGTGCTCAGGAGCGAGAGTGCATAGCACGCGTTCCTTGAGTACACCAGAGTTCAAGCCCGTGACTACTAAATAAGATAAATATTTGTATTGACGATTTATTGTAAACTCTACTGACTTGGTTGTCGTGCTGGAGTATAAACAGAAAATTTATTTATAGACAATTATCAAACAATGGAATTTAGGTGAATTTAGTGAGTAGAGGAAATAATTCGTGATATTACCTCAATGATTAATATCTTATAAGTGCTGTTAATAGAATTTTAATTATAAACTGCATTTTATTCAATTTTAAGTAACTTATACCTCTCTAAAGCCTCTTCACATTCATTTACAGCTTTCTTTACACCCTCATCATCATGATTTTGCCGTGCTTCTTGCACTTGTTTGGTCAACTTGCGAAGAGTTTCAGTGTGTCGAGCAGCCATCTCATCAAATTTCCGATATGCTTCTTCAGGTGATGTTTGTTGAGTAATGAGTGCATCCAGAAAATCAAACAAATACTGAAACAAAAGAAAAAATAATAAGGAGAAAAAAGATCAACTATTGTTGAACATATGTTATGGAATAATTTATTTATTTATTCTTATCTTCAATTTATCTTTGCCATTGATAAATATAATATAATAAATAACTATATATTTTAATGCAGCCATGTCACAAGTGTTTACAGAGTTTCTGTCATTTGCTGTTATGAATATGATATGATATTTTTATAAAGCTTGTACATTGAGTGGTCACTTTATTAGGTACATCTGCTTAATAGCAAGTAGGTTCCACATTAGCTGTCAGAACAGACTGGAGTTCTTGTGGAATGCATTCAATTAGGTGTCAAAAGCATGCCACAGGGATGCTGGTCCATGCTTCTCAAAGTTGCTGCAAATTCAATGGCTGCAAATCTCTACAATGAAGAGCTCAAACCAGAACTTACTGGGGAACCAAATGAGCCTATTCCAGAGATCACCAAGCCTGGAACTTCCTAAGGGAATGGTCACTGACCAAGTCCCTGCCCTAAGAATTACCCTGGAAACCATTATGACCAAGCAAAACAACTGAATACCTTCAGTAGTATGCTCTGAAATAGTGCAGGTGTGGTCAAGGATGGAAGACATCCTCCTTGACTTATGCATCAAGCACAAGAAAACAAAAGCCAAATTGGAGGCCCAAATCACTAAGAGGGAAAATGAAATACAACAGTGCCACCTCTCATGTGCCAAAGCAGTGAGGAACCCAGCAACAGCTCCTACGATACCACAAACCTAAATTGAAGCAAAATCCAGCCAAACAAGAATCTCACCTAGCAATCCTTAAACCCACTGAGAATTCCAATCTCATTTCTAGTGAGGCTGTCAAGACAGCTGTTATCAGGAAGCTGATCCAGGAGTCAAAACTACACAAATTAAATCTATGCATAAAACAAAAAACATAAGGCATCATTGAGACCACCATCAAGGAAGAGGCACAATCTATAATTAGAAAACCAACTGTCAACTCCATAGGCCTCACCGTTTAATTTCCAGGAAGAAAGGACCCTGCACAGTAATCTATGAGCTGACAAGGAGCTCACCCCTGATCACATCATCGAGGAATTAGCCTACTGCAACCTACAAGGTTCGATAGTGAACCTAAATGAAGACTGCAAACTTAAATACCAAAGGTTCAAGTCACAGCAAAGCTGCAACTGAGTAATAGACCTGCAGCATGGAATGCCCTAAAGCAAGAGGGCAGAATCTTCATTGGGTGGCATTCCCACAGCTTCAGGGAGCACGTTCCCATCCCTAAGTGATTCCACTGCTGCAGATTCAGGCACACTGTCCACACTTGCAATCATACTGATCTCACCTATGGGCACTGTGCCCAGAAAGAGCATAACTTCAGCAGCTATCCAAACAAATCCACCCCTGCAGTGTGCACCAACTGAAGGGCAGCCAAACTTGATTCAGCACATTCAATCAGAGATAGCAATGCCCCATTTACTAGAAAGCCAATGCAGCCAACAACTAAAGACCAACTATAACAGTACATCAGAAACAATATAACCACAATGTTCTCGAGATTCTACATTTAAATACAAAAAGAGTGTGTGCCATAATCGGCCAATTCTGGCTTAAAGCAGATGAAGTAAATATAGAAATCTTCCTGTTACAAGAGCCATACACTCATTCTAAACAGATCAGAGTATACCCTCTGACTTATAAAATCATTCAAGCAGATGAATATACTTCCTAGGGTGTCCCAGTTGTCCACAATCCCAACATCACCATAATCAGGATTTCCACCTTCTGTACTGTGTAGACATTGTGTGCCATGTCATCGGGCCACTAGAATTTTAGCTTAGCTACAGCATCACTTCAACCATCAATTATATACAGGCTGCCTTTAATACCCTTCGTAATGGGAAAATAATCCTGGGGCAGATGTAAATTGCTGTTCCCCTGAATAGCATAGCAATATTCCAAATCCAGCAACTCACCAACCCTGCACCATTGACCGGGATCCCAAAATGGAAAACTAGAAGATTTCCTGGCTACTACTCCATTCACTATCTTAAATCAACCCAACAACCAGTCTATATTTAAGTACCCTGTGGGAGTACAACATTGACATAACTATGGCAACTGCTTCCATCACTAGCAAGATATCTGGTTGGGTTGTCAATGACAGTTGGACAACATCCAATCAGAGGGTCATTACCTATCATCTTTCACGATCAATAGATCCAACCCCTCCACAACATCAACAGGTATGCAATGGCAAAAGAATATTGGAACCTCTATGCCAACTCCCTAGCTAAAGCTACCTGAAGGCTATTTCCAGACATCACTCACAACCAAATGCCTATGATCACCAGCACCTAATCACCAGAATTATCACAGATGCCTGCAACAACTCACTCAAAAGGATAAAGCCCATGCCCAAGATGGTCCTATGGTGGTTTCCTGACCTACAATATCTTTGCCGGATTGCCCATACTTAAAGAAAAGGTTTCCAGCGAGTCTGATCCATGCGGCCTCCCAGCAAGCTAAATACTCTACTACAGGAGTATTATCAAGCCAGAACAATTATACCTCGCTGATACGGCAAAGGAAGAAAGCCTCCTGGGAGCAGCTAGTCACTACAACTGGAAATTCTGAACCCAGGGAAGTGGTGTATCACATCACCACTAACAATTTCCCCAGAGGCAAGGTAACCACCATAACCATTAAACCCAATGGCACCATGACCAATTCTTGGGATGAGTCAATAAACAACATCTTCGACACCCTCTTCCCAAACAAGGCAGCCACACTAACCACCCAACAAATCGAATACTGTCATCTTAATTACAGCTACCACAATGAAGACAGACACCCCATTCACCGATGGCGAACTAAAACAAGCTCTGCATCACATGAAGGGCAGAAAGTGCCTGGGACCAGACTTCAGAGACCCCGAAATAGTCAAGAGGACAGCCCAGCTGAATCCAAACCTACTTCTGGAATTATTCAATAAATGCCTTCAACAAGGGTAATTTCCCACACTCATTTTGAAGGTAGCCAATGTGCTGATGATTCTAAAAAATCCGTCATAACCACCTGATCAGCCAACAACCTTGCTATCCATACTCAATAAACTTTTTGAAAGGCTTCTAAAAATACATCTCCAGTCTCGTTACCAAAATGCAGCTTCCAATCGGTCTCAATTTGGTTTCCACCTAATTTGCTGTATGGAGGATGCCATTCGCCCAATTACTATGGCAGCCAGCACTACAAAAGAGAAATACTTTCTACTCAAAGCTATCGACTTAGACAGGGCTTTTTGACATGCTCATGGCTGAATATCCTTCACAGACTGCGGCAGTTACAAATTCCACTCAATTTATACAGATGCATCCAAACCTACCTGTCACATAGAGAAATCAAAATAACCACTAGTACAAGACCATCACATAATCAGTGTACAGAGGTTGTCCACAGGGCTTGGTCTTGGGCCCATTCTTTTGGAATGTCGTCTTGGATGAACTACTTGCCCTTGAACCGGGCTCTGTTACAATTCTAGCCAACATGGATGATGCCATCTCTGTCACTGCAGATTCCAGGGCAAGTCTTGAAGCCAAAGTCAATCACACCCAGTGAATCCTGCTGGACTGGGCAGATCTACACCAACTCAGTATTTCACCACACAAAACAAAATCCATCCTCTCGAAGGATCCCTGCAGAGACATTCACAGATTAAAATTCATGGACAACCATCCAGTTTGTTTCTGAGGTAAAACTTCTTGGATTAATTCTGGATAACAAGCTTTCTTTTTTCCCCCAACTCCTGCATCTCCATAACAAGGTGATGCAATACACTGCCCTTATTGCTGGGTCAGCTGGACGGATTAGAGCTTAAATCATCGCAAACTAAAACTGATGTATAATGCCATTTTCCGATGTATAATCACCTACCATTCTGGGGTTTGGTTCCACAGAACTGTAATAGACCCTAACTACTACAAACCAGAATCTATATAGCAATGCATCCTGCTCATAATTACCAGTGCATGTTGTACAGTTAGTTCACTGGCCCTCCAGGTTCTAGCAGGTATCTTCCCCAGGACCTGGAAATCATTCAACGTAGACTGCACTACCACCTAATGTGAGGCCTACAAACAACTATCCTGGGTCATACCATTAGTCCTGTTAATGACAGGAAGATGTAGAAGTTCCTGGCCAACAAGCTTGTTGAGATCTGGCAGGTCAGATGGTCCAGCTTGGATAAAGGGCAAATAACCCGAAAAATTTCTCCAACATTGGAATGGTTTTTCAAAAGTAACAACTTGGTTTTCACCGGGTCTTTACCCTACATTTCTATTGACTAGACATGCACCCATCAACTTTAAACTCATCTCTATGGGCATTTCAAATAATCCACAATGTGTGTGTGTGCAGTGAGATTGAAGACTAGGCCCAACTACTATACCACTGTTCAAAACATTCCACAAGGGCAAGAACATCTCCTAATCCTGGATCAATTCACAAGATGTAGGATGCTTCAGACCATCCACCCTGCAAATTCTTGAAAAATGCACTCCTCCTGTTTGTCAACTCACTCTCACGGAACCCCAGATGTTATACCCGCACTCCAACATCTGTTTATCAGTAAATCATCCCACTTGTCAGCTGGGTCCTTTGCAACAACCTGACTCACAGCAGTGGATGGCCTACATAACTTTCACCAACTTCATCAAGTTACCTGGACTTGACCCTCAATCCACATGCTTGCCTATCTGGAACTGCCTTTCTATAAAAGTGTACCCCTGGATATCACCACATCTATGGAACAGACACTGGCAGCAAAACATCAGAACCTTTTCTGATTGACCTTTCTACTTGGATATAACTTTCTCACACTAATACTTCACTCACTGGTATCTCCCTCCACTGAAGTGAAGTCAATGGACTCTCCACCTGGATCTGACACCAGATATGATATCCCAAACTAGAACCTTGACATCTTTTGGAACAGAGCACCTCTGCTGCCTTCCTGGATCTTATGATCATGACTTCTTGCCTGATCATTTGATAATGTTGGACTACTGTCTTCAGGGTAGGATCTGATACAAACCCAGACTCTGTTCTGGGCAGGTTTTTGCCACACAACCTTTCAGGTGCCTCCGTAGCCAGGTGGGCAGAAGCAGCATTGCATAGCACATGCTTCTTGATCAGACCGGGGTTCGAGCCCATGACCACCAAATACGGAGGATGTGGAAAGGTCAGGAAATGACCACCGCATATCCCCGGAGCAATATGGCCTTATTTGCTAGTGCTCCTAAAAACTATATAACAACAACAACAACCATTCACTTCACTGACGGATGGATCCAGAAATCCCCTTGCTGGCGCTATTCTGTAGTGTGAGATAAAACCCTTGGGGAAGGATCAATGCTGGCACTGTTGTGAGCCTCACTGCTGTGTGGGACCACTGACCAAATGGGCATTACAGCATTCGCATGGGAGCACCTGCCTCCCATGGCTTTCCTTTCACCTTCCATCAGAATTTTCTCCTCGAATTAAGGAGGGGAGAAGCCCTGATAATATCTTAATTTTTGCCTGATGGAGCACAAGGATGTATTGGGCTTATGATCCTCATGTTCATAAGCCAGTTTTGGGGAATGCTTTCCGCTACATCCCCCTTGTTTTTCTTTCTCTCTCTCTCTCCTCCCTTCCTGCTGGTACAATTTGTGTTCCCACTCTGCTTTTTTTTAAACCCTCCTCAGGAGACTCAAGGGACCCTAGTGCAGGCTTGCCAACATGCTTAACTCTTTCTGTCTGACCACCTCTTCAGGGCTAAGGATGGTAATAAGGGGTCCGACTAGGGGCTCTTTGGCCAAAGAGATTGGCCAAATCTAAATGCATGTGTATCCACCACACCACCTCTTATAAGGTGGTGTGGTGAATACACATGCATTTACAACACTATATTATGCAAACATTCATAAATTCAAGAAAGAACTAGACAGACCATTAAGGGAATGAAACGGTGAAATGGGAGTTTTTTTTGGCTGATGCTGTATAAGCACAATTCTTTCATCATTTGCCTCTGCTAATATTAACATAACACCACACTACATAAACTTACACATATATAGTCTTAGCATTAGTAGAGGCATATGCTGCAAGAAAGCAAGCTTATGTAGCATCAGCCAAAAAAAAAAAAAAAAAAAAAAAAATGTTCCCATTTTACCCCTCGGTTCATTCCAAATACCTGTCCAGCTCAGCCTTAAGTTTATTTAGGCTATCAACTTCCACAACAAAGGAAGGAAGTCTGTTCCACCAACCAACTACCTGCTGGCTAAAGGCAAAATTCCGCACTTCTATCCTACATCAGTCTTTCCTCAATTTGAATTTATGCCCTCTCAGGTGATTATTCTGAGCAAGAGAAAGGATCCCATCAACACTGAGCATGCTCAAACCATTCAAGGCTTAATACACCTGAATCAGATCACCTCGCAGGAGCCTAGTCTGCAGACTGTAATTTTCAAAACTTAAGCCTTTCTTCATAAGAGCAATCCTTTGTTCCATTCACTAATCTTGTTGCCCTTCTCTGTACTCGTTCCAACAGCTCTACATCCTTCTTAAAATGAGGCCTCCAGACCTGTATACAGTACTCAAGATGTGGCTTGACCATTGCCTTATACAAGGGGATAATCACTTCCTTATCCCAGCTAGAAAAATTCCTGTATATCATTGACAAGACACCATGAGCTACTCTTGCAGACCGTCTGCACTACTCAGAAAACTTCATATCTACCTGCACAATTACCTCAGGTCCTTTTCGTTCTCTACCACTGTCAGTGTAGTACCACACAGTTGATACGTTACTCTGGGATTACTGCTTCCCGTAAGTAGTACTTTACATTTGTCAATATTAAACTTCATTTGCCACCTCTCAGCCCATCTGCTCAACTTTTCTAGATCCTGTTGCAGTAGTGTACTGTTATTAGTGTCATTAACAATCCTGCCATACCTTTGTATTATCTGAAAACTTAGACACTAACCCTGATACACCTTCATAAATATCATTAATAAATACAGAAAACAACAGTGGACCCAACACTGAACCCTTTGTGGACTAATAACATTAGTCCACAAAGAGCAGTGTCCATTGATTACCACTCTCTGTCTTCTCCCACTCAGCCATCCCTTTATCCATAGCAGCAATTTCCCTCCAATGCCATACTGCTCCAATTTGTTCACCAGTCTTCCATGTGCAACAGTATCAAAAGCCTTTCTAAGATCCAAATATATGATATCAAAGTTATTCCCTGCATCCAGTTCCTTTGTGACCACATCATAGTATCCAATCAAATTGGTCAGGCAAGACTTTCCCTTAACAAAACCATGCTGTGTCCGAGCTATAACTGAAGTCTTGTCTAGATGTTCCTGCAGTGCTTCTTTAACCAGTGCCTCCGTTAATTTTCCTGGGACAGAAGTTAAACTAACAGGGCTATAATTACTTGTGTCGCCCTTTGATTCTCCTTTATGAATTGGGGGTCACATTTGCACATCTCCAGTCCATGGGTACCTCCCCTGAGTCCAAAGAAGCTCTCATAATTATGGCTAAGGATTTGCTAACTTCCTTTGCTACCTCCTTTAATATAACTGGATAGATCCCATCCACCCTGGGTGCCATTTTTATGTTTATCTTCAACAATTTCTCCTCTACTTTCCTCTCAGTTATTACAAAATCATCTAGCTCACTACCAGAGTTTAATTCACCTCTGGCATTCCCCTCCCTGAATAACTCCTAATGTGTGAATGTAGATGCAAAATAATCATTTACTTTGTTAGCCACCTGAGCAGGAGCATCAAGTGGACCAATCATATTCATCCCCTTCCTTTTAGAGTTTATATAAGTAAAGAAATCCTTGCTGTTTTTCTTAGCATCTTTTGCCAAAGATTTCTCGTAATCCGCCTTCGCCTGCCAAACCTCCTTTGTGACCTGATTACAGACTAGCTTATATCTGCCACAGGCTTCTGCGTCACCTGATAATTTATATGCATCCCATGCATTTTTCTTCTCTGTCACGAGTCTCATTAGTTCATTTGATAACCATTTAGGCCTAAACCTTGAACGATATTTCTTAATCGGTATATAAAGTCTAGTAGCTTCCACGATTAATTCTTTGAATGCTTCCCACTTAGAATTTACTGTTTGTAACATCGTCAGTTGATCCCACTGTACAGAACTTAAAAACTGTCTGAGACCACTGTACTCCCCTTTACGGAAGCAAAAACCCTTTCCTTTACCCCTGACGGTAGTTACCTCTTTGAGTAAATCCCACTTCAGCACACTGTGATCACTGCCACCTAGTGGTTCCTTTATCTGCAAATTCTTAATACACGAATGATCACTGCTGATAACCAGATCAAGAGTGTTACTTTCTCTGGTTGCCTCTCGAACATGCTGCTGCTGCAGAAAACAATCATCCAATAAATCCACAAAAGTCTGACTAGTGTGTGAGTGACCAACCCACAAGTTCCAGTCAATATCTGGGAAGTTAAAATCCCCCATTATAAGACATTCAGATTTACTGGCCCACTCTATTTCTCTGTACAATTGTTCATTGTACTCATTCAAGTCATTAGGCCTATAACACACTCCTACTCTTATTTTTCCTTTCGCAGTGCTTATCTCACACCAAACTGACTCAACAGAGCACTGTTCATCTATATTAACTGGGTGCACTTCCTTTGATTTTATGTTTTTCTTAATTAACAGCATAACACCCCCTCCCTTTCTGTCCTGTCTATCCTTTCTGTACACATTGTACTCCCCAAATTCCAGTTCTGCATTCCTTATATCTTTGTGACACCACGTCTCTGATATCCCAACAATATCCGCCTTTGATGTCTTGACCAACACTTCAAATTCATCAAATTTATTTACTATACTTCTAGCATTGGTATACATGCGAGCATACATGCTCCTATGCCTATTCCTTGTTACCCTAACACATCCCATATACCCAACTATTCCATGATGACTGCCATCCGTCCCTGAAACCCCCAACACCCCTCGCTCCAGGTCGCTTCTTATTCTAATAGAAGTTGTGCAAGAATCACCTTCACCTCTGCCTGCGGTTACTGTTAAACTATTAGTCTTTGTATCCCCCCAAACTAGCAGTTTTCCAACCCACCTAACACTGCCTCGATAGCATCAGCAAATATTCTTGCACCCTTTCTATTTAAGTGTATCCCATCCCTGTAGAAGCAATCTCTCCTGTTAACAAGTACAGTCCAGGCTGAAAAAAATTCTACCCCTTGAGCCTTGCACAATCTTTCCAGGGCCGAATTGATCGACAAGGCTCTCATTATGTACTCCCTCCTATCGTGTCTGGGCAGAATTGCAGACACTTTCAAATTCACCATATGTATACATGCTTGTCTTATGAGGACTCCCAGCAAGCCTTGTAATATCTGATACCTTGCTTCCCAGGCTGCTTGCTTCCCATATAGGTGGTATGGGACATGCAGCGGGACAGAAGATGCAGTAAAACACGCAAGAAGATGCATGCAGTAAACAAAACTAAGTTACATGGGTTTATGATGAAAGCCACACGGCACAAAAGATATATAACATCACCGTATATGAAGAGCACTAAGTAGGCTAATCTGTACATAATGTTGAGAAAAACTAAGCTTGATATGCACTGCATCATTCCTATATAGTGGAGGTACTCCACCATGAGTTGCCCTGGTATTGCACTACTCCAAATAACATACATTGTTCAGTGTAAAAGTATAATGTCACTACCCAGACGAGTTCTTATTCTATTTGGGATTTGGGTGGAAAATGCTGTATATAAAGCCATCAGCGGGCACTGCTCTTTGTACTACACTACTCTAAATAAAATGCACTACTACATTGAAGTAGTGCATTCTATTTAGAGCAGCGTGATACAAAGGCAATTCATGATGGAATGCCTCCACAATATGAAATAAATGCATTAGGTAACAACCTTAGTTTGCCCAAGGCTACATACAAAATTATGCCCTTCATGTACAATAATATATCATATGGCTTTTGCTATAAGAGCATGTAGAAGATGCAGTAAAACAAATTACCCTTGTTTTACAGCACCTTCCTAGATCTCACATATTTTGGATATTTTCTGTCACTGGGTTGTTAAAGTCTTTGTACTGCCTATCTGTCCACTGATGAGATCCCAAAAAAGGATCAAAATCTGGGTATGGGTAGTCTTGTCAACCAGGAGCTAAGTTGTGATTGTGAGACAGAGATTAACAGGGCCTCACATCTGGTGTTGTTGTTGTTGTTTGGTTTTAGGAGCATTAGCAACTAAGGCCATATTGCTCCGGGAATATGCGGTGGTCATTCCATAACCTTTCCGCATCCTCCGTATTTGGTGGTGACGGGCTCGAACCCCAGTCTAATCAAGGAGCGTGTGCTACGCACTGCTGCTCCTTCCCACCTGGCTACGGAGGCGCCTCACATCTGGTGAGTATGGGCTTGGCACACCCAGGGTCCTGAGCTGGATATCATCATTCTTCTCTTTTTTTGGTGATTCCCTCGTACTTCTCTCTCTCTCAGGGTACTCAAATTTTTTTTTGGCTGGTGCATCACAGCCTCAGGCTTCCTTGTACCATACGGCTAATAATAATAACTTCAAAAGGACTGAAACCCGAGTCTGGTATGCGTAGTGGCAAACACCTTAAATATAACAGCAACATATTTTGCCACTGGAGTAGTGCATATTATTGAGAGCAGTATGACATGGTAGAGTGCCTCTGCAATATGACATTGATGCAGCAGTACCTTTGCTACTACTCAGGTTTTGGCACATTACAGCCTTAGTTGCTAATGCACCAATAAAACCCAACCAACCTTTGCTACTTAGTACATTGTACAGAATGAGACTATGCCTTTCATGCGCAATGACTCTTTTGTAAAATAACTGATACAAGCCAATGAAATCTGGTATGGGGTACATCACATTATAACCCAATGGTACCATGCATCAACTTATTGTTAAAGCATCTGATTTCTGAGACAATAAGAAAAATTAACTTATGTATACCTTAAAATAAAGATCTAGAAGAAGAGGTTGTGGGCCTTAATGGGGATGGGAATATAGGTAGCCCTCGATTTACACTGTGGTTAGGTTCCTGGGGGGACAGGTGCAAATGGAATCGGCACAAATGGAACCCTTTATATAATGGAGTCAATAGGAAATCACAGGGTTAGGTTCCTGGCACCAAAAATTTTACCTACCACTTTGCATTAATTTTGAATGGTATAAAGTGAGTTTGATTGCATAATTAATCGATGTCTCTTTGTGGAATGCACCCTATTTATCTATTTAAGCCCTAGGAAGGCAAGAGCTCTAAAGCCCAGCAGCAGTGGCAGACAAGTTGAATAGGTACTTTGCAATTTTTTTTTATTTACATATATATAAATATATACAAGAGTTAGCAGTTGTGAAAGGCAATGTGTAATGTTACGGTACTAGTAACGCTAAGTATTGAGAACAAAGATCGAACGGAACAGAAATCGCTATAACGGTAAAGGAGAAGTAATAAGAATAACTTAGTGCCATTCATCCTGTGACCTCAGCATCTTTTTCAAGGACCAGCCACCAAAATCAAAGGAGGAAGCAGCAATAAGTGGGTAAAGCCTCTGTTTCTGACATGAAATACACACTGCACGTTATAGCCTGAGTTGCTGATGCACCAACAAATTTAACAACAACAACACTGCACATGGTGTACGTGAAAAGTAGATAAAGTTAGTTAAAAAAAAATTTTTTTTTATTAGTTTTAATTTTAGTGATGAGGCATGCGTATATTTCACGGCTGACCCGACAGAGGCTGGAAGTAAAGATTAAAAGAATAACAAGAATGAAAAGCAAGAATGGGATAACTTACTGAGGTCATGTAGGTTAAGGTGATCTGTACTGCTGTGGAGAAATAAAAGGTTTAAACTGAATGTGAGCTACAGTACATGGTATAAACTTGCGACCCCCCCCCACGTGTAAGAAATCGGGGAAATTTAAAATTAAATAAATTAATTAAATAAGTTGGGCTAGTTACCCTATGCATCGCAAGTTGGAGATGTATTAAAATACATTAAATTAGCGAAGTAATAAATTAAATTAGTAAATTAACATTGATTAAACCATTCTGTTACAAATGTAAAAAGGGGTTAGTGGTAGGGTTACCCTTTTAAGGTTAAACAGGTGAAGGAATGCGCCCCAGGATAGAAAGGAATAATAGGCTAGCAAAGTAGCGGTAAAAAAGTTGCTGAACTTTGTATAGGCGAGGAAAGTGTTTTAAAGCAAAAAAGGAGCATCTCGGGTATTGCGTTCGGTAAACTAATGGCTCATGAGAAATAAAAATATAGGGGGCAGGAAAGCATAAAAAGTACTAAAGAAGACAAAAAGATGGTGCTAGGGCATTTCGGGGTTGCTATACCCGTTCCTATAGTAGGACCCTGAACATAGTTCTGTGAGCATCCTTCAGGTGTTTATGTATGGTATATGAAGATAAAAAGTAAATAAATAAATAGATAGATAAAATAATAATATATAAATGGTAAATGAATAATCCTACAGACAGCCAATCGGGGGGGGGGGGGGGTACAAGTTTTCTATGCTTGTAAGACCCCAAAGAGGCTGGAAGTATTGACATACATATGTACAAGCCTAGCAGTTATAGAAGTTACTGATATCAATAGTACAGTTAATCAATTTTTTATATTTGATAATACTGAGAGCTTTTTTGATGTGGTAATATAAGTAGGCTGCCGGAAACTGGTTGCTTAGAAGCTTGCTATACAGGTTTCTGATGTTGCTAACTATAAGTTGTTTGCTATTGCATATAGTGGCTATTCTGATGATTTGAGATATTCTGAGATAAGATGATGTTGGCATGTACTTTTTTGAAAATATTTGAATGCCAGTGCATGAAGCTGAATACGTTAAAGTTAAAGGCATCACGCTTATTATATATATTGACTGTGGTGTAGGGGTTGTTGAGGTCTATATCTAAATCCAAATAGTTAGCAGCCTTGTTATTATCATTGGTTTTTTCTAGTGTGAGCTCAGTAGGGTATATATTGGCAAAGTTCTGTATGAAGTTGGGGCATTTTGCTACAAATAAATCATCAATATATCTGAATATGCAAATATCCAGAGGTAGTGTTGTTTCGTACCAGTATGGGTATAGATTGGCAATGATACAGCTTGCTGGGCTGCCCATAGTGGTACCTATGGTTTGTTGGTAAACTGTTTTACCATCAAAAATGTAGTTGTTGGAAATGCACAAATTGAGCAGATTATTCCAATAGCTAGGTTTGCAGTCTATTATACGTTTGTATCTATTATACAGGTTGTTTAGGACAAGTTTCAAATTGGCTTGATCTATGCTTGTAAATAGGCTATTGAAGCCAAAGGTCTGTATATGGGATATATTGTTACTATGTAAGGCATTTATAATAGGGATATTGTTGTTGATTGTCTTGCTGTTAGGCAAGATGTTAATTAGCATTAGCATTAGCAGAGGCATTTGATGCAAGAAAGCAAGCTTATGCAGCATCAGCCAAAAAAAAAAAAAAAAACCACTCCCACTTCACCCCTCTGTTCGTTCAAAATACCTGTCCAGCTGAGCCTTAAACTTATTTAGGCTATCAACTTCCACGACAAGGGATGGAAGTCTGTTCCACCAACCAACCACTCCCTGGCTAAAGGCAAATTTCCGCACGTCTATCCTACATCTGTCTTTCCTCAATTTGAATTTACGCCCTCTCAGGTGATTATTCTTAGCGAGAGGAAGAATCCCATCAGCATTGAGCATGCTCAAACCATTCAATGCTTTATACACCTCTATCAGATCACCTCGCTGGTGCCTAGTCTCCAGACACTGTAATTTGCAAATCTTAAGCCTTTCTTCGTAAGAGCACCCCTTTGTTCCATTCACTAATCTTGTTGCCCTTCTCTGTACTCGTTCCAGCAGCTCTACATCCTTCTTGAAATGAGGCCTCCAGGCCTGTATAGAGTACTCTAGGTGTGGCCTGACCATTGCCTTATACAAGGGAATAATCACCTCCTTATCCCTGCTAGAAAAATTCCTATATATCATTGACACCATGAGCTACTCTTGCAACCCGTCTACACTGCTCAGAGAACTTCATATCTGCCTGCACAACCACCCCCAGGTCCCTTTCATTCTCTAGCACTGTCAGTGTAATACCACAGAGTTGATACGTTGCTCTGGGGTTGCTGTTTCCCATGTGTAGTACTTTACATTTGTCAATGTTAAACTTCATTTGCCACCTCTCAGCCCATCTGCTCAACCTTTCCAGATCCTGTTGCAGCAGCATAGTGTCAGTAGTATCCTTGACAACCCTGCCTACCTTTGTATCGTCTGCAAATTTCGACATTAAGCTTGATATACCATCATCAATATCATTTATGAATACAGAAAACAATAATGGACCCAAAACTGAGCCCTGAGGGACTCCACTAATAACATTAGTCCACGACGAGCAGTGTCCATTGATTACCACTCTCTGTCTTCTCCCCCTCAGCCACCCCTTTACCCACAGCAGCAATTTGCCTCCAATGTTACACTGCTCCAATTTGTGCAGCAGTCTTCCATGTGCAACAGTATCAAAAGCCTTTCTAAGATCCAAGTATATAATATCAAAGTTATTCCCTGCATCCAGTTCCTTTGTGACTGCATCATAGTATCCAATCAAATTGGTCAGGCAAGACTTCCCCTTAACAAAACCATGCTGTGTCCGAGCTATAACTGAAGTCTTGTCTAAATGATCCTGCAGTGCTTCTTTAACTAGTGCCTCCATTAATTTTCCTGGAACAGAAGTTAAACTCACAGGTCTATAATTGCTTGTGTCAGCTTTTGATCCTCCTTTGTGAATTGGGGTCACATTTGCACATCTCCAGTCTATGGGTACCTCCCCTGAGTCCAAGGAAGCTCTCATAATTATGGCTAAGGGTTTGCTTACTTCCTTTGCTGCCTCCTTTAATATAACCGGATAGATCCCATCCACCCCAGGTGCCTTTCTTGTGTTTATCTTCAACAATTTCTCCTCCACTTTACTCTCAGTTATTACAAGATTCTCTAGCTTACTGCTAGAGTTGAATACACCTCTGGCATTCCCCTCGATAAATAACTCCTCATGTGTGAATGTCGATGCAAAATGTTCATTTAGTTTGTTAGCTACCTGAGCAGGATCATCAACAGTTGACCCATCGATATCAAGTGGACCAATCTGATTCATCCCCTTCCTTCTAGAGTTTACATAAGTAAAGAACTCTTGGCTGTTTTTCTTTGCATCCCTTGCCAAAGATTTCTCGTAATCTGCCTTCGCCTGCCTAACCTCCTTTGTAACTTGGTTACAGATCAACTTGTATCTATCATAGGCTTCTGTGTCATGTGTTAATTTGTATGTATCCCATGCATTTTTCTTCTCTGCCATATGCCTCATCAGTTCATCTGACATCCATTTAGGCCTAAACCGTGAACAATATTTCTTAGTTGGTATGTAAAGTCTAGTAGCTTCCAAGATAAGTTCTTTGAATGCTTCCCATTTTGCATTTACTGTTGGTAACATCATCAGTTGGTCCCACTGTATAGAATTTAAATACTGTCTCAGTCCATCGTAGTCGCCTTTACGAAAGCAATAACCCTTCCCTTTACCCCTAATGGTAGTTACCTCTTTGAGTAAATCCCACTTCAGCACACTGTGATCACTGCCACCTAGTGGTTCATTTATCTGCAGATTCTTAATGCATGAAGAATCACTGCTGATAATCAAATCAAGAGTATTCCTCCCTCTAGTTGCCTCCCGAACATGCTGATGTAGAAAACAATCATCCAATAAATCCACAAAAGCCTTGCTAGTGTGTGAGTGACCAGCCTACAAATTCCAGTCAATATCTGGGAAATTAAAATCTCCCATTATAAGACTCTCTGATTTACTGGCCCACTCTATTTCCCTGTACAGTTTCTTATTATACTCATCAGAGTCATTAGGCCTATAGCACACTCCTACTCTCAATTTTGATCTCCCAATGCTTATGTCACACCAAACTGACTCAACACTGCACTGTCCAGCGATGTCCACTGGCTTCACTTCCTTGGATTTTATGTATTTCTTAACTAATAGCATAACCCCTCCTCCCTTCCTATCCAGTCTATCTTTTCTGTAGACGTTGTACTCCCCAAATTCCAGTTCTGCATTCCTTATATCTGTGTGACACCAAGTCTCTGATATCCCAACAATATCTGCCTTTGATGTTTTGAGCAATACCTCAAATTCATCAAATTTATTTACTAAACTCCTAGCATTGGTGTACAAGCAAGTATACATGCACCTATTTCTATTCTTAGCTACCCTAACACAACCCATGTGTTTACTTGTACCGCAATGACTCCCAGCAGTCTCTGAAATATCCTGAATCTTGTTTTTCAGGCTTCTGCTCATTCCAATAGAAGCAGTGCAAGAATCTCTTTCACCTCTGCCAGTGGCTACTGTTAATCTATTTGTCTTTGTATCCCCCCAAGCTAGCAGTTTTCCGACCCACCTAACACTGCCTCGATAGCATCAGCAAATATTCTTGCACCCTTTCTATTTAAGTGTATCCCATCCCTAGAAGCAATCCCTCCTGTTAACAAGTACAGTCCAGGCTGAAAAAAATTCTACCCCTTGAGCCTTGCACAATCTTTCCAGGGCCGAATTGATTGACAAGGCTCTCATCATATACTCCCTCCTATCGTGTCTGGGCAGAATTGCAGACACTTTCAAATTCAACCCTATTTCACGGCTTTTTTTCAACAGTGACCTGTACTTGTTAAGCAATTCTGCCGGTCTCCTACTCTTGATATCGTTAGTGCCCACATGTACAACTACATCACCTTTTGTGCCCTTAAAAGATGATATCTGCTCTACAACGTCATCAACCTTTGCCCCTGGCAGACATACCCTGGTCCTGTTCCACCTATCCTTTTTACAAAGATGTTCCCCGTTTCCCTGACAATAGAGTCACCAACAACTACTAGTTCCTTTGGGACCAGCGTATTCTGCCTTGGGGGTTGCCGCTGTGTTTCACGATGACCAAGTGCAAGCTCTGTCGTTGATGTGGGCAGCTGAGAGCTTGATGGGCCCCTCAATTTAGTTCCTTCGAGGGCATCCACCCTGTCCTTCAAGCTCTCATATAGGCCCATAAGAACGCTGAGTTGTTGCCTGATTTCGATACACTCCTTGCATCGTGCACACACAAAGACATCCCCCATGGCAATATCATGTCCCGTACCTGAATGCTCCACAAACATCATGCAAGCTGTGCATTTTAGAAGGCTGTGACTCAGAAGGCAACTGCATCCCTCAGTTCTCCTCTGAGCCACAGCACTTCCATTAGCTTGAGCCTTTTGTTTTGCTGCTCTGGTCTGAGTCATGATTACTTTTAATTTAAATAAAATTTCAATTTCAGTTTATAACCCTAACTTATCTCCCAACACAGCTATAACGGGATATATATTTTTAGCGTCAAGTATTAATCAATCAGTCAAGTATTAATTATCTCCGAGTTCCCTTTATATAACTTCCGTATCAGTTATGTATTAATTAATTATACGTATTTATTAGATTACGTTTGTAATCTAAGTCGGTATATGTATTTAGTTAAAAGTGCAATTTAAATGCCAACGAAGTTGAACAAGTTTAATGGATTTTACCGATCGCTGAAAATATTATAACGTATACTATACTAACGCTATCTAGGTTCGATATATAACGATCGTATGACAAAGACAAAGGCGGAAGTTACAAACGGTAATCTATGGACACTTAAGTATTAATTAACTTTCAAATCTCGCTGTCCCAATTCAGAATAAACCAACGATCCTTACTAGGTCTATAAGCTACTTACAAAAATAATTTGATGTAAAAGATATTCAATAAGCGGCTAAATTTGGCTAAAAAAACTTCTCGTTCAGCGGAGTTGTAACTTGTAACACGTGGATTTGATACCCTTACCGATACTTTTATGCAATTACAAGGCCGAGTAAAGAATAAATACACCAGATTAATCAGAAATATCACAAAATAATGCTATACTACTAAATTTAAATCAAAAGTTTTAGAAAAACAATAATTTCAAATCAATAAATAAGAAAAATCCACTTAGCGGCTTTGAACACGTCTGGCCCGTACTAGCCTCGTCAGCAGACCACAAGATGATAGGTTTCAGTGAAGTAATAAATCTGAAGCCTATTGGATTCTTATGGAACTTTGGTATGCAGTATATATATGGAAAACTATAATTATTAATACTAAGTTTTAGTTTTTTGTTGATGGCTACTGGCTTTTTTGTTATGATATTGCTATTGTTTTTTACTGGCTTGTATGTATCACTAGAATTGAGTTCAGTATTTAATGTGTGAAAGTAAAAAGCTTTACATATGAAAGCATAGTTACTGGTGGCTTTGTCAAAGGGGGTAATAATAAATTGGTCATGTAGCTCTGATAATTGTTTTTTAATTATGATATACTGCAGTTGATAGTGGTTAGTGGAGATCCGTGAGGCATTAAGGTTTTGTAATTATTTATTAGATTTGATGACAGTATTTATCCACATGCGGAAAGCTTCAATAGGTGTGTTGTATTTATAGGCAAGCATCAAGCAGTAGTTAAGGAGGTCATGATGTAACTGCTTTTTGAATGTGGTTAGGCTGTTTTTTTTTTACGACCTGAATTTGCATCCATAAGAAAGAATGTTTCTCTGTTCCTGGTGAGGTATAATCTCCAGGTTACTGGTTATAATATGCCCGTGTGGGGGATTAACATACGGCTTAGTTCTGCCTTATGGTAAATGCATGTGTTGGTGTCTAATTCTACTTTGTCCATATTGGTAGAAGGGATTTGTAATTGAAGGCAAGAAAGCCAAATGGTTTATCATATCTGTATCTAGCTTTGATTCTGATGTTTTACAGTGTTTTAAGTTTCAGCATAAACATTTCTTCCTGTCTGTTTCTTAAAGCAGGGTCAGGTATATGGGCTGAGATGGAGATGTAAATATTAGAGAAGCAATGCCTCTGGAAGTGTTTGTATTCTATATCATGTTCCTGTTTGACATAGTTTTTTCTGTTATTGTAGTTGTTGATGTCTGATCTATGAAGGTTAAGTCAGATGCAGTTTGTTGCTGGTTTGGCCAGCATACTTTACATTGCATAAATATATACAAATATAACATAATATTGTTATTATTATTATTAATAATAATAACAGAATTATTATTACTATTTACAATACAATACAATTTTATTTATCAAGAGAATCCGTTTACAATAAATGAATTATTATTAATAATAATAATATGTTGGCAAACTTCAAAATAACATTTTGAAGTTTGCCAACATATTTTCAACAATATTCTTGTAGTCTGTTTTCTCATTGTTCTCTAAGAAGTTCTCAACAACAGACCTGAAGCTAATCCATGCTTGTTCTTCTCTTTTATTCATAATTCCCTCAAAATCTCTGCCCCTCAGCAGTTTGAAAATTTGAGGTCCGACAAAAATACCTTGTTTTAGCTTCTCTTCAGTTTTGATGGGAATTTAGTACAAGGGTAGTTAAAGTAGGGATGTTCCTAAGGTAAAGCTTTCACAAACTGTTTCATTAAACCTAGTTTGATGATCAAGGATGTTAGGAGGACAGTTTTAGGGTCTACCAGTGGTTTATGAATGATGTTCCTTGATGCAAGCAAATAAACTTCTCCTCCTTCACCAGACTTTGACATCCCAGTGCTTACTCCTTGGCTGACTGTTACACTCACACAAAAAGCAAGGCATTTTTGTATAGCCAGACTGCCGTTCAAGTAACAAGCCTATCACTTTAAAGTCAGCACAGACCAACCAACCATGTTCTTCATTCTTATTATTTGTCAACAACTTCTTAAAGTTCTCATATTTTTCTTTCAAATGCAGCACAGAGGGAGCTGGAATTGACTCATATTTAGCATTAGAATTAATACAGGCATATGATGCAAGAAATCAAGCTGATACAGCATCAGCCAAAAAAAAAAAACCCTTCCCATTTCACCCATTCATTTACTCCACCAAATGTTTGTCTAGTTCTGCCTTGAGTTTATTTAAGCTGTCAACTTCCACAACAGATGGAAGTTTGTTCCAGATCAACCACTTGCTGGCTAAAGGCAAATTTCTACACATTTGTCTTTCCTCAATTTGAATTTATGTCCCTTCACTTCAGATGATTAATCTGTGCAAGAGGAAGAATCTCATCAGCATTGAGCTTGTTCAAGGCCCATTAAAGGCCTTATACACCTCAATCAGATCACCTTGCAGGTAACTAGGCTCCAGACACTGCAAGTTGAAGAACTTAAGTCTTCCTTTGTAAGAACAATCCTTTGTTCCATTCACCAATCTCATTGCCCTTCTCTGTACTCATTCCAGCAGTTCTACATCCTTCCTAAAACGAGGCCTCCAGACTTGTATACAGTAGCTCGACCATTGTCTTATACAAGGGGATAATCATCTCCTTACCCCTGCTAAAATAATTCCTATATATCATTAACAAGATGCCATGAGCAACACTTGCAGACTGTCTGCACTAGGGATTGTCTTTTTCCCGGATTTCGGTAATCCCGGGATCCGGGGATAAAAATGTTCTTTTCCCGGGATTATTGTAGGTGGAATTAAAACTGAAAATTTCACAGCATTTTATTTATTCACACACATATATATATATATATATATATAACTACAAATTGAAACAAATTCAAAACTTACTTTTCAGAAACTTAACATGTTCTTTTTAAACCTTGACAGACTAGTGACTATATTGTTAAACAAAAATTTATTTCACTTTAGTTTATTTTGAAACTGATTTGGCAATTGACATGTAATATGAACGTAAGAAACACAGGCGATTTACACTTTTATCGAAAAGCCTGCAGCCGAAAAGGCCCTTTCAGCTTCTACACTTGTTGGTGGTATGGATTCGAGAGCGTCCATTAATTTTAATATATTTGTTGTTTTTTCACAAGTTGCCTTAAAGATTTCGAACTCCTTGGATATATTCTTTGCAAGTGATTGACCTTCAGCTTCATATTGAGGGTCTTTAGAAACACATTCAGTTTGTTTTTTGATTTGACGCGCCAATTTCTAACAAAGCGTCTGCTGTCTTTCGCTCTCACTGTTACACTCTTTCTCAGAGTCAGAATGTGACGAATCAGATTGCGATGATTCAGAAGAGGAAAACCCAAGACAAGTTATTATTCGTTTTGCTGTAACCAACAAGGCTGACTTGCTTGGAAATGGTTGCAATTTGGTTTCTACTATTTTTCTACTTCTTTTATAATATGTTTTTCCAGTTTTTATATACTTCAATAATCCAACCAAAGCTTTTTGCCTTCTCTTGTTTATCCTTAAAATTAGTGCTTCCTGAACTTTTCTTGAAAAAATAGAATTTTGCTCAGAAAGTTCTTGTATGATGAAAGAAAAAACTCCCTCTGCAGTAAGAAGTGTCGCATCACGACTGCAAAGGTTTTGCGATCCGAGTTCGACGGGTTTCAACACACGCACAAGGTCATTAAGAGCTGTATACTCTGCTTCACATATTGGATTTTTCATGTTATAGTCAATCATTGTTTTTTCGATTTGTGATTTTAACTGTAAGAATCATTCTAATATGGCTACCAAACTGTTCCATCTAGTTTTAGAATCGAGTACTAGGCTTAAATTTTCTTGCTTGAATGAAGATTTTAACATAATTCTGAAGAGTATCATTTTTCAAGGGAGACTTTCGAACCATTCGCACAATTGTTCTAACTTTATTATGATATTAGCTATGTTTAATGCACTGGAGAATAGGTCATCTCTGAAATCACATTTTTGTTCCTTATCAGGATTGTTTTCGAAGCTTAGATTTGAATCGTAATTTTTCCGTTTCATCCTCTTCTAAATCTTCCTCGCTGTCTTCAGTTGTTTCAACCTCAATTACACCTTCCGAATCATTCTGTCTCTTGTATAGAACGTCGCATATTGCAAGGTGTATAGTGTGGGCATAGCAAAGCTGATGTTCACAATCTATCAACTGTCCGAATTTCACCATAACACTCGCCCCCATCCATTACGCACACAACTATATGATGCTCTATTGATAATTTAAACTCCAATAACTTCTGTTTTACTTCAACCATTTCTTCGGCGTTTATTCTACCATTAATAGCAATTATTCCTAGATTCCAAAATTTGTCTTTATCTTGATGAACATTGATATTTAAATAACATTTGTTTTTAAGCGATGAATATTCATCTAGAGAAAGGCTGAATCTCTTACCATTTTTTAATGATTGTTCAATTTCTTTTATAATATTATACTGTTTATACACTAATTGCATAAGATGATTGGAGTTTTTAGAAAGAAGCAAACCTTTATCACTGAATGCTTGCTGAATAAATTCACTTTTACATATGGCACTGATAGGAAATCCATCTACAGCTACAAGCTTTGCAATGATTTCTTCTTTTGTGTCTTTCTTTAAAAAATTAAACAATGTTGGCTGAGAATGAACACTTTTTAAACATTTCGAAGAGCTTTCTACAGATTCATCATCTGCAGAACGTTTGAGGTTACAATCATTTGCCAACGTAGGCTTCTCAATAGAATGTTTAGTTTTTAAATGCCGAAGAAAGCCACTTGTAGAAAAACCTCTACGTTTCAGTATTGCACCACAATGACTACACTTTGCTTCTTCATTATTATTACATTTAATGAAGTACTTCCAGACGAATGTTTTTGATCTCTCCATCGTCACAAAATATTAAAACAATAAAATATATATAAAGCAGCTTAACTGCAAGAGGATCTTTCTAGGACAAATGATATGTCTAATCGAGAAGAGTCGAGACTCGAGAAATGATGATGATGACATTACATAGATATGTAAGAAAGTGCTGGCTTTTCGTTTTCTGCTTTATATATATATATATATATATATATCACAAATGTAATGTATGAAAATAAATATTTTTCTAAATTAAAATAATACACATCTTTATTGCTGACGATATCTCAAATTATGAAGAAACTATTTATCTTGCCAGCACACGATGATCGCATATATATATATATATAATGTGTGTGTAAGACTGTTAGTATTGATTATTAAAGTTAGTAATTCAGACCGGGAAATCCCGGGAGAAAGAAAATTTCCCGGAATAAATCCTGCGGCAAAAATCAACCGCAATCCCGGGAAACAATCCCTAGTCTGCACTGCTCAGAAAACTTCATATCTGACTGCACAATTACCACCAGGTCTGTTTCATTCTCTACAATCCTGAGTGTAGTACCACACAGTTGGTACGTTACTCTGGGATTACTGCTACCCATATGCAGTACTTTACATTTGTCAATATTAAACTTCAGTTGCCATCTCTCAGCCCATCTGCTCAACTTTTCTAGATCCTGTTGCAGTACCATACTGTCATTAGCGTCATTAACAACTTTGCAACCTTTGTATTATATCCGTGGTATGGTAGTTTCACTAAAGTATTTAGGTATAAATTGTCTCGAAATCTACCATTAAACGTTGCCATCTCTTATCTGTGTTTCCAAGTAATTGTAGACACAGTTTATAATAGAATCACAATGAAAATAGACTTTAAAATTGGAGAAAGAGAAGGAGGGGAGTGTGCCCGTCAGTCATAGCTGAATTTTGGTTTACAAAATGCGAAATTCTCTGGAAATCAGATATGGTGGTTGAGGACATAATCATAAATATATTTTAAAAGATAATAATACATCAAAAAATGAAGTAACAAGGTTTTTTTTTTTTAACAATTTTTCACAATTTTTTTTTAATTTTTAAAAAAATCATTCTGATTTCAGTTTTGGCAAATAATTTCCCTCTAATGTTGAGCAACTAATAAGAATAAAAACTTTCATTTAACATTTAAAAGCATTTATGCTTTTAAATGTTAATTTTCACATATCATGATAAAACTCACTCAGAGGGTCAGCCCCTTGCAGAAAACTTACTACTCAGGCCCATATATGTTTATTGGACTCACTCCAAAAAAAGTTAATTCATAAAAAAGAAAAAAAAAAAAAAATTAAAATAGAAAAGAAACACAAAATGAAAAGAGCAGGCCTGAATTAAATTATAAATGCAAAAAACAAAAGCTTATGCAAACTGATATAGAAACTATACTTACAGGAGTTAAATACCTGTATGTCAGGTGTGCATTTTCAGCAAGGACATCAGCAGCTAGATCATAATACTAAAATAAAAATAAAAAATGAATGAAAAGTTTAAATCTGGGTTGATAAGTATCATTCATTTTATATAAATTCAGCAGGGCTCTCCAATAATGAGTCAGCCATTTGTAAATCTGACTGTTTCACAAAAAATTTAGAATAATACCACATTTGTTTCGTACCTAGTACTTGATTATTTAAGCTTGACCTCAAAACTAACAGCACTTGAACTTGACAAACTGAGAAGTAGCATCTTATTACAGTCAAATTTAAATGGGAAGAAGCAATTATTGTAAGAAAAACTACACACAGGGCTGTGATGGTTTTATTGAGGTAAATATTTTGCTTGTTGTATAGTAACTCCTGCTTGCTGATTTTGAAAATGATATCATATACAATTTTCAACTACAGGTAGCAATTTTCACAAAAACATTTGCTTTTACATAAGTGATTCACTAGAATCAAATCATATATCATTGTGCTTTAAATTTAAAAAACCACTGGTTAGAGATTTATCTAGAATACCATTTCTTAAATAGCAGTTTATGGGAATCACAGAGATACTCTAATGGATCTGTGCCTAGTCTCCAGGTGCTGCAATTTGCAGAAATTAAACCTTTCGTGGTAAGAGAACCTCTCCGTAACCCTCACTAATCTTGTTGTCCTTCTCTGTACACACTCAAGCAATTCTACAACCTTTCTAAAATGAGGCCTCCAGATCTGTATGCAATACTAAAGGAGTGGCCTGACCATTGCCTTGTACAAAGTGATAATCACCTCCTTTTCCCTACTAGCAAAATTCCTGTATGTCAATGACAATACCCAATGACCTGCTCTGGCAGCCTGTCTGCATTGCTCAGAAAACTTCATATCTGACTGCACAATTATTCCCAGGTCTTTTTCATTTTCTACCACCTCTTCATTTCATTTTCTACACTTAGTACCAACTCTGTGGTACTAAGTGTAGAACCACAGAGTTGATACATTTCGGGGGATTACTTCTACCCGTATGCAGTACTTTGCATTCGTCAATTTTAAACTTCAGTTGCCACTTCTCAGCCCATCTACCCAAATTTTCTAGATCCTGTTGCAGTAGCACACTGCCATTACTGTCATTAACAACCCTGCCAACCTTTTTATCATCTGCAAACTTGGACATTAAACCTTCATCAATATCATTGGCAAACATACAAAACAAAGTGGGCCCAACATCAAACCTTGGGAGACTCCACTAATAACATTAGTCCACGAAGAGCAATGTCCACTGATTACCACTCTATTCAATTTCTCCTATTCAACTACCCTTTTAACCATTATAGCAATTTACCCTTAATACCATACTGTTAAAATTTGTACAGTAGTCTTTGTTCCGCAACAGTGTCAAAAGCTTTCCTGAAATCCAAGTATATTGTTGTTTGTTATTTGGTTTTTAGGAGCATTAGCAACTAAAGCCATATTGCTCCGGGGACATGCGGTGGTCATTCCCTGACCTTCCAACATCCTCCATATATTTGGTGGTCATGGGCTCGAACCCCGGCCTAATCAAGAAGCGTGTGCTATGCACTGCTGCTCCTGCCCACCTGGCTACAGTGACGGCCTCCAAGTATATGATATCAAAATTATTTTTTGCATCTAGTTCCTTTGTAACCACATCATAGTTTTCCCCTTAACAACCACAGGCTGTGTCTGAACTATAACTGCAGTGTTGTCTAGATGATCCTACAATGCATCTTTAACCAGTGACTCCATTATTTTCCCCTGAACAGAAGTTAAACTAATTGGTCTGTAATTACTTGTGTCATCCTTAGCTCCCCCTTTGTGAATTGGGAATACATTTGCACATCTCCAGTCTGTGGGGACTTCCCCTGAGTCCAAGGATAAGTCATAATTATGGCTAAGGTTTTGCTTACTTCCTTTGCTGCCTCCTTTAATATAACAGGAGAGATCATATCCACCCAGGTGCCTTTCTTATATTGAATTTCAACAATTTCTCCTCCACTTTGCTCTCATTTATTACAAAATCATTAAACACCCTGTTACAGTTTGATAAACTGTCTGGCATTTTCCTCCCTTAATAATCCTAATGTGTGAATGTAGATGCAAAATACTCATTCAGATTATCAGCTAACTGAGAAGGATCATCAGCAGTTGAACCATCAATATCAAGTGGACCAATCTGATTCATCCCCTTCCTTCTAGAGTTTATATAAGTAAAGAAGTCCTTGCTGTTTTTCTAAGCATCTTTTGCCAAAGATTTCTCATAATCTGCCTTCGCTTGCCTAATCTCTTTTGTGACTTGATTACAGACTGACTTATATCTGCCATAGGCTTCTGTGTCATCTGATAATTTATATGCATCCCATGCATTTTTCTTCTCTGCCATAAGTCTCATTAGTTCATCTGATATCCATTTAGGCCTAAACCTTGAACAACACTTCTTAATGGTATGAAAAGCCTAGTAGCTTCCATGATTAGTTCCTTGAATGCTTCACACTTAGAATTTGCTGTTGGTAACATCATCAGTTGGTCCCACTGTATAGAATTAAAAACTGTCTGAGACTACTGTAGTCACCTTTACGGAACCAACAACCCTTCCCTTTACCCCTGATGGTAATTATATCTTTAAGTAAATCCCACATCAGTACACCCTGATCATTGCCACCTAGTGGTTCCTTTATCTGCAAATTCTTAATATATGAATAATCACTGCTGATAACCAGATCAAGAGTATTACACTCTCTGGTTGCCTTTCAAACATGCTGTTGTAGAAAAACACAGTCATCCAATAAATCCATAAAATCCTTGCTTAGTGCTTGAGAGTGACCAACCCAAAAGTTCCAGTCAATATCTGGGGAGTTAAAGTCCCCCCATTACAAGACAATCTGATTTACTTGCCCACTATATTTCTCTGTACAGTTGTTCATCGAACTCATCAGAGTCATTAGGCCTTCAACATACTTCTACTCTCAATTTAGCTTTCCCAGTGTTTATGTCACACAAAACTGACTCAACATTGCATTGTCCACCAATGTTATTTATTTTATTTGTTATTTGGTTTTTAGGAGCATTAGCAACTAAGGCCACATTGCTCTGGGGATATGCGGTGGTCATTCCCTGACCTTTCCGCATCCTCCGTATTTGATGGTCACGGGCTCGAACCCCGGTCTAATCAAGAAACGTGTGCTACGCACTACCGCTCCTGCTCACCTGGCTACGGAGGCACCTGTCCACCAATGTCAACTGGATGTACTTCCTTCAATTTTATGTGTTTCTTAACTAACAGCATAACCCCTCCTCCCTTCCTATCCTTTCTGTACACATTTTACTCTCTAAATTACAATTCTGCATTCCTTATATCTTTGTGACATCTTTGATGTTTTGACCAGCACCTCAAATTCATCAAATTTATTTACTAAACTCCTAGCATTGGCATACAGCAAAATATGTGCAATATCCATGCCATATGTTAACATTTGGAAACAAGAAATTCATAAACTTCAGTTGATTCTATTTATTAATAATGCTTATCCTGTATGATTAGATAGAACTGATTACTACTTGTGAAAATTTTTTTTAAGTAGTTTGTGGTTTACTATTGTCATTAATTTTATATTATTATTTTAGTAGTATAGAAAATTTCAATGCTTAAAGCACTCAATTTTATTTCAGAATAAGTAATTACTTCCAAACACATTCTCAGAAAAGGTGATTGCCAGTTCATGGATGCCACCTGACCTTATCGAGTCTTACTACAGCACATATGGATGATGCATTGGACAGCCCTACTCTATATTATATTGTTTTATTTTATGCCAAAATACAAATAATTTTTGTTTTAATATATTTTATTTATTCAAATAGAACTTATATATTCTAACAGAATCAGATAGACCTGGAATTTCTACTGCATAGGCTTGAAAAAAAAAAAAAAAAAACCAGCAACCCGTCAATATATAATCAATCTATCTGGCTTTCAAAGATATTTTTATACAAAAATATCTTTGCAAGCCAGATAGATTGTTTTTCCAAAGCCTTAAAGTATTCCAATTGTGAAGATTACAGTGTAGGTGGGTAGGGGTTGATTGTTTTAGCGCATCAACTACTTTGGTCACAGAGCATGGATTCATATGATCATTATCATATATATTATGTATGTAAAATCATGTACATAGGCTAGTCTGCGCATCGTACAGGTGTGGAACAGCTCATGGAAAGCACTCTATTCCTTCTTTTTGAGATTAGCTAAAATTTTCTCATCTTTATAACATGATTCAAACTCAGACCTCTCCACACGAGTCGCAACTGGTGAAATCCTACTATGTTACATCTAGAAAGGAACATGAATAATTTGTATAACTTTTTAATGTAGTGAAATATATTAAAAACAGCATATGTCATATTTAATATACCATGTTAATATGCACGTAATTACTATGTCATATAATAGGCCTTAATAGTAATACATGCAAGGTGATTCAAAATTATAAATAAATATTTTAAATTGGCATATATCTTAAATTATATAAAAATGTTGGTAATTTATAGCTGAGACATGTATTTAACATAAATTATATAAAAATGTTGGTAATTTATAGCTGAGACATGTATTTAACATTCTACTTGATCAGTTGTTGGTAAAACAGTGACAGATCAACGTAGAAAATAGACAACTGAGGAGAAGAAAAGCATTTCAAACATTAAAGTACAATATGCATGGGACTGTCAATATGCAACAAAAGTACTGGCACATTACAATAACTGTGTGTGTGTGTGTGTGTGTGTGTGTGTGTGTGTGTGTGTGTGTGTGTGTGTGTGTGTGTGTGTGTGTGTGCGTGTGTGTGCGTGTGTGTGCGTGCATGCTTGCATGCACTTGTGCACATGCATGTGTATATATATAATAAATACAATATTAAATAAAGACAGGTGTGCAAATAAAATAATACCAAGACACCAAAAACATCCAAGCAATTATGATGCCTAGAAACTTGCAAGTTGATTAAATGTTCCTAGAATTTTAAAGAACATAAAGTCCCTCAGCTTTTGAAGACTGATAGATACAATTCCATTACTGGTAGAGAAAGAAAGGTCAAAATCTGAAATTTTTATGAATGTGTGTTAAAAAAAAAAAATACAGTGAAACTTCCCTTTAACGGACAGCCATGGGGAACGAAAATGTGTCCGTTAGAGAGAAGTGTCCGCTAACAAGAAGTCTGAGGGAGAAAAAAAAAAAAAGAATAAAAGAAAAATCGTTAAACATTTAATGTAAAATTAAATTAAAATATATACAGATTTTGAACAATATTTTTGTAAATAATATACAATTACATACACAAGAGATAAAGAAAAATCGTTAAACATTTAATGTAAAATTAAATTAATTAAACAGATTTTGCACAATATTTTTGTAAATAATATACATACAATTGTGCTATGCATATTATGACTTTATCTTAAGAAAAATACATACAGTAATCACTTATTTTCTTCTGCACCTTCTTCCGGCTGATAATTTTGTTTTCAACATTTGTTTGGAGTGAAGAAACCATCGAAAGTCCTTCAGTATCTTCTTCAGCGGCGAAAAACATTTTTAAACGATTGATTTGTATGAGCGCTTCTTCTATTTTCATCGGTGGTTCGTCGTTAATATGTTCTTCGACAGAATGACCTCCTTCCATTTCTTCATCCTCATGAGGAACTTCTTGAAAAATATCGATGATAATATCGTTGATATCTATAGCACCATCTTCTGTAGTGAGGTTCGAGTCTATATCTTTGTAGCCAGGGTCACTTGCAGCGGAAGTATCGTACATTATCAATAGATGTTGAAGTTCTTGTTCTTCTTGGTGCTCCACATTGCTGTTCACAACTTCAATTTTTGCGTTTGAGAAGCCAGACTTTTCAAAACAGTTCACGACAGTTTGTTTTCTAATTGCATTTATTGAAGAGGAAATCCATTGAATCACATATAGGATGCTGATTTTCTTTGCAAGGTCACTTGCACATGTTACATTGTTCATGTTTGCAATGAGATGTCTTAAAACACGTTTTCTGTAGTGAAGTTTAAAATTTTTTATTATCCCTTGATCCAAGGGCTGACACTCTGCAGATGTGTTTGGTGGCAGAAAAATGATTTGAATGTTGGACAATTCAATGTGCGGGTGAGATGCAGCATTATCCATGAAAAGAATAATTTCTCTGTTTTGACGAATCATGTTTTGGTTAAAGTGACTTATCCATTCGCTCATGATATCTCGTGTCATCCACGCTTTTTTATTAGACTTCCAGTCAACATTCAAAAGATTCAACTTTATGCCCTTGAAACAACGAGGATTTTTTGTGGTTTTCCTATAACAAGAGGTTGTTCAAAGTCTCCCAGCATATTTTGTACACAATAGTACAGTCAAGCATTCCTTAGAAATTTTTCTGCCCTGGCACTTTTCGTTTTTAAGACTCATTGTTTTTTCAGGAAGAGCTTTAAAAAAAACAACCCTGTTTCGTCACAGTTGTAAATATCCTTAGCTTCAAAATCACGACATAAATCTTCCAATTTGATGGTCCACTTTGTTACAACCCCAGTATCAACAGATCCACCTTCACTACTTACGGTTTTCCAAGAAATTTTATGCCGAGTTTTGAACTTGTCTAGCCATCCCACAGAAGCTTTGAACTCATTTACTCCCATAGATTTCGCAACCTCCAAAGCCTTTTCCCTAATAATAGGCCCATTAATGGGAATTTTTTTAGCATGTGCACGACAAATTTGAAGTCCAACAATTTTCGGGAATGATTTTTGAACCTGATCATTTCCGTGTTGCCAAAATTGTTTGAGCAGTTCATTTTTTTTTTCTTTAGGATGTCGCTTACCTGCGTCTTCCCGATTTTGAATTTTGCAGCGAGAGTGCGAACACTATTTTTTTGCCGATCATACGCATTAATGAGTTCGACTTTATCTTTTAAAGTTAAATGTTTACGAGAAGACATTGTGCACTTCACACGACACTGAACAAAACTGAAAACTGAAACTGAAAAGACGAAAGGCCGACCATACAACCCCCCTGCACACACCGAATTCATCAGAAGTTTTACACGTGCCTTAAAATTCTTGAAAAAGGGTTTAGAACCGCGACGTAAACCTTGATAAAATTCAGAGAATCGGAAATAGAAAATAAACACACGATTGAGGCAATACGTGGAAGAAACGTTCCTAGAAAAAGGGCCGTGAGCTCGCCCGCTGTCCGTTATGAGGAGATCAAATTAAGTGCTAATCTAAATGAAACAGTGCAGATTGCCTGTCCGCGTCCGTTACAGAGAATGTCCGCTAGACAGAAGCTGCAAACATGTTAAAACCAATGGAGGTGAGTTGGGGAATTTGAAAATGTCCGTTGTAGAGAGATGTCCGTTAACGAGAGGTGTCCGTTAGGAGAAATTTCACTGTATATCTATTTTTAATCATCATGCACAGTAGACCTTATAAATCTGGCATCATCAGGGACACAGCATGTTCTGGATTTTTTGAAATTCTGGATTTTTGAAGGAGTTGTACATATAGCCTAAGGTTCAGAAGTAATCTATTATTTTAATTAGATAGTACAGTATCTCTGTTGCCTTTAATTTCCACTGAATGATAGCAGCCAGCACTAAAGCCAGAATGTGAACCCACTGCTGGATTAGCATTAGTAGAGGCACATGATGCAAGAAAGAAAGCTTACATAATAGCATCAGCCAAAAAAACCTTTCCCATTTCACCCATCCATTCACTCCAGATGCTTGTCTAGTTCTTGCTTGAACTTGTTAAATATTTTAAATAATCTAAGCTGCTACTCGGGACTATACAATTCCCCTGAATGACTTTCTGCATTATTTGGTTTTAGATTTGGTGCATTGATCTGACTGCTTTATTCTCCATGATCCTGTTTAGATTTTCCTTGTTTTGGAAATACTGTAAGACCAACATCAATCTTGTCATCAGCATGTAGCAGGAGAACAGTATCATCATTATCTGATTTCTCATCAATGTCCACATTTTGATGTAATTGTTTATTTCATACAGGATTTGAATCATTTGCCTTTGTCAACATTTTGAATGGGGGGGGGGAGAATTGTCAGGTGGCTTGACATTGGTAGATATTTTTTTTTTTTTTTTTTTTTTTTTTGTTGCTGTTGTTATCAGTATCTCCCCATCCATGAGGAAAGATCTGATCCATTATGAAAAAGATTTTTAGGAGGAATTGTAATATCTGTTGACAATGAAAATTCTTTAGTGTTTTTGACTGCATGCACTGGCATATGATTTAGAAAGCATAAGGTTTAATATTTGTTTGCATGCTTCTTGGTATGAGACATTTTTCTCAACCTTGTACTTCAGAATTTTCTTACCCATTTTCCATGATTCGCAAACTTTGGAATATGTGGGATGGGCACCGTGACAAATGGGACATTGTGGTGTTACAACAGCGCATTTAGATTGGAAGTCTTTTGAGCCACATAAGGGTTGTTGTTGTTGTTGTTATTTGAATTTTAGGAGCATTAGCAACTAAGGCCATATTGCTCCGGGATATACGGTGGTCATTCCCTGACCTTCCCGCATCCCCCCTATTTGGTGGTGACGGGCTCGAACCCCGGTCTAATCAAGAAGCGTGTGCTGCGCACTGCTGCTCCTTCCCACCTGGCTACGGAGGCGCCGCCACATAAGGGATAAATAGCCATACCCTAACATGCTGTTTAGGGATGTTCATACTTTTGCATTTGAAGCATCTAAGTGGATTTGGAATATACTGATGGACCTTAAAAGAAAGATCGTCATCTTTAACTAATGCTAGTAGTTCTGGAGCCCTGAAGGTAAGAATAACATCCCATTTGGTTATTATTCTTTTGGCACTGATTTATATATTTATTTATTCTTTTGTTCTTTAAGTTCTTTGGTAACTTCTTCCTCAGGAATATTAAGGAGGTACCATTCTGAAATGATCCCTTTAGAGGTGTTTAAAGTTCTGTGTGGGGTTACAGAAATGGGAAAGCCTCCAAAAGTTCCTCAAACATCTCATTCCAATCATTCTAGACAGCTTCAAAGAGCTGTTTAGAATGACTATAGAGCAGCCACAAGGAGATCTCCTTAGTGAAGTTGTTTGACTATTTTAGGAGTGCCTGCAACAGCCTCTGCTGTTCTGCACAGGAAAGGAAAATAAGTTGCAAAGAAGTTTCATTCATAATGAATATATGATTAAGAAAGTAGATAAATCTGGTGAAGAATCATCTGTTTTGATTATTTTTGGTTGAGATGACTCATGTTGAAGGGATTTATAGTCAGGTTACTGAGCTTCACCATATAGATGCAGGAACAGTATGACCAAGCAATAAAATTGGAAAGATGCTTTTGAATCGCTTTGGAAATCACTATGGTCACTCACTTGGCACTCAGGGCCGAAGCTGCATGTAAAAGAACTACCAGGTAGTAGTAATAACAGTATATTTGTGTGCTATTTACTTACATAACTAACTACTGTCAAGGTTAAAGGGAAGGAATTTTGTTTTCCCAAAGTTGATTACAATGGGCTCAGTCATTTTGGAAACAAATTGATGATGTTATATTGCAAATTGGAACTATTCAGCAGCTTGTTATACCAATTATATCTAAATCATTGAAGTAGCTGTGTACTGAAGTTCTAATGTGTGATGTATAACAGTGCAATTTCTCAAGTCCTTTTTTAAAACCATTATGAACCACATGCATATTGCAAGTTCCAGTGTCAGCAATTACTTTATTACAATCAGTTTTAGTGTCTTCATTCAAGAGCCAAAACACTTTATTCACATTAGAGCCATCACTGGAGGCTATAACAAGATTAGGTAGAGGAAAGTCACCATTACTGTTAACTAACAAAATATGTTCTTTCACATCCCCAGATACTACATGATTCAAGTAAAAACTCTCCTATGATGTGAAATTACAGCTTCTTTAGTTTTAGCTCAGCATTATCTAATTTTGTGTCATATCAGTGGCTCATTAGTGACTGCTATATTTTGTGTGCCAATCTGTACTAGCTGAACACCAGCACTAAAAAATTGGGAGGAACACTTAAAATTAAAAATAAGAATTTCACTTACACAATCATACATACACAGAATTAGCTTGCAGGCAATTGCTTTACATGAAAAACACAAAGTCCACTAACAACAGTAAAACAATAAAGTCGATTCTGTAGTCTTCAATATAATTCCATAGGAGTATAGTTAATATTAAAAGTGTTTTATTAAGCCTATGAATTTTAAATATATAGCAAAAAAAAATGCAATCTCATAATGTAATTACATTACACAGTACATAATGTAACTTTAAAATATTATTGTAAGTATGCTGTCAAATTATACTTGTTATTCTACATTAAATTAAACTCACATCTCTTAGTTTTAGGTGGTATTCTTAAATTTAGACTGGAATTGTGCCTCAGTAGAGAAGCAAAGCAAAAGGCTAGGTGCAGCAAGAATGCAGAGCACAATTTTTATAATGTGCTCTGCCAATGGTTTTTTGCTACCTTTAGTTGGACATGATGCAGCCAAATGGGATGCCTTTGTGTCTGTTTGCTGTAAAGGACATGAGGAAGTTAAGTGCAAATTCATCATCCTGACTGACTTATATCAGAGTCTGAAGAACAAGAATGATGCCCTCAAAATAATAAAAGACAGACCCATCAAGCACTCAACCATCCAGTTCAATGCTAGAGCCCACACTCGAGCAACAGAAAGAAAACAACATCCTCAACAGCAGAGATCTCTGGTCCCACAGGAGGTAGCAGTTCTCAGTGACTCTATTGTTGGGGAAATATATCATGTAAAACGGATGGGTGGAATAGGACCAGGGTTTGTCTGTCAAGTCAATATCAATACTGATAGGATTCTTCCTCTTGCTCAGAATAATCACCTGAGAGGGCATAAATTCAATTTGAGGAAAGACAGTTGTAGGATAGATGTGCGGAAGTTTGCCTTTAGCCAGCGGGTGGTTGATTGCTGGAAAAACTTCCATCTGTCGTTGTAGAAGTTGATAGCTTAAACAGATTCAAGGCAGAACTAGACAATCATTTGGAGTGGGTGGATGAGTGAAATGAGAAGGGGGTATGTGTGTGTTTTTTTTTTTTTTTTGCTATATAAGCTTGCTTTCTTGCATTATATGCCCTTGCTAATGCTAAGTGCTAAAATTGATGACATTGTAGAGTAGTTATCATCTTTTAAGGACACAAAATATCATTAGTACCAATGTTGCACACACTGGTACTGATATTAAGAGTTAGTAAAATAATAAGAGGAGTATACCTCAATATAGTGCGTAGAACCCTTCCGTATGATACCCTCCAGAAATTAAAACGGAAAAAACGAAAAAATCGGCAAACTTACCGGTACATTAGAGTAAAAAATAAATAATTAAATAATCAATCAATCGACGGAATCTGCTTTGGACTCAGAAATACAAATATTAACTAGCAGATTCTTAAACAGGGGTTATTCCATTACCACAATAAACCGAATTAGGGTACAAGCTAAGGATAGGATACAAAATACTACACCAATCAACAATAGTAACATCAAAAAATACTTTATTTCTGTCCCATATGTTGAACAGTGGCACAAACAGCTTAACAGATTCTTTAAAGATACCGAATTTAAAATTGTAGCTAGGCTAATACGTAAGTTACACACTATATTGAACAATCGCTCAGTTCTTTCAGCGTTCGCAACACAAATTAATGATCTGGTATACAACATTTCTTGCGGTGATTGCGACTCGTCTTATCAGGGTTCGACCCGATTTTCTCTTAATATTCGTGTAAATCAACATGAAGCCTCAGTTCGTGCTTCTCGTTCAGCAGCGTCAGAATTAGCCTTTCATGCCAATAACAAAAAACACTTTTTTATTTAATGAAGCCAAAATACTTAACGTTCAACGTAATTATACGCGACTATTAATTGCAGAAACCGTTGAAATTAAATTACCCGAGAATTCTGTTAATGTTCGGCGGCCATATTTGATCTCCGATTCGTGGACCTTTACGCGCATGCGCGAAGACAAATAATCTCTATTTAAGTAACAGGTTTAACCCGATTCGGTAATTTTCATTCCTGTGATCACGACATAAGGTCGAAAAGCGTTGTCAGCTTCAGGAAGGAAAATCGTTTTGAATATTTTCGTTTGATTCTTTTAATTGCGTTAATTTGATTTTTAATTGTTTTAAATTGATTTGTATTGTGTTAAATTGATTATTTAATTATTTATTTTTTACTCTAATGTACCGGTAAGTTTGCCGATTTTTTCGTTTTTTCCGTTTTAATTTCTGGAGGGTATCATATGGAAGGGTTCTACGCACTATATTGAGGTATACTCCTCTTATTATTTTACTAATATTATTATCAACGTAGAACATATTGAGTAGCACAGCTCTGATTCATACTATATGATATTAAGAGTAGAAGATCTGAGGGCAAAGTTGAGAAAAAGTTGCAAGTTATGAATAAATTTAAAAGTTCTGAAATTCTGCCAGACATGATAGAAAGGAACACATAATGAAAGCTTTGCCTTGTCAATCACTTTAGCCCTGGAGAGACTATGCAAGGCTCATGGGGCAGAATTTTTTTCAGTGTGGTCTGTGCTTGTTAACAGAAGAGACTGTTTTTACAGGGATGTGATACACTTAAATAGAAAGGGTGAAAGAATATTTGCTGATATTACAAAGAAGTGTTGGGTGAGTTGGAAAACTGCTAGCCTGGGAAGAATACAGAAAAATAGATTATTAACAGCTGCAAGGATAAGGGATGTGATGACAGTGATTCTTGCACTGCTTCTATTGGAGCATAGAGCAACATGAAAAGAGAGGTGTCAGAGATTACAAGGCTTGCTAGGGGTCATCATGGAACAAGTAAATACATTAATTCAGTAAACAAATTTGAAGTATTAGTCAAGTCAAAATGTGGACATAGCAGGAATATCAGAAACAGCTGATATCCCTTGGACATAAAAGATGTGAAATTTGAATATAGTGAGTACAATGTGGCAGGGCAAGAGAGGGAGAGGAGTAATGCAATTGGTTCAGAAGCACATTAAATCTAAGGCAGTGCATCCAGATGATGTGAATGTCCAATGCAGTCAGTTTGGCATGATATAAGCACAGGGAAAACTAAACTGAGAATAAGTTTGCTACAGGCCAAGTGACTGTGATGAGTATAATAAACAACTACACATACATGTAGAGTGAGTCAATGTGTTATAACCAGGGACTTAACATACAGTTATAAACTAAGTACTTTCAAGATATTGACTGAAACTGTGGGTTGTATTTATTAATGATATTGACAAAGGTATATTAAGCTTATTAGCTAAGTTTGCAGATGATGCAATGGGTAGTCAATGATAGGAATCAAGGCATACTACTGCAGTAAAAAAAATTAGGCAGATGGACTGAGAAGTGGCAACTGAGGTTTAACATTGGTAAATGCAAGGTACTGCATATGGGCAGTAGTAATCCCAGAATAACATACCGATAACATGGTATGACACTCATGATGGTGGAGAATGAATGAGATATGATGGTAATTGTACACTACAACATTAAATTCTCTGAGCAGTGCAGACAGGCTGCTAGTACCTGTGTCAATGATATACAGGAACTTTTCCAGCAGGGACAAAGTTATTATTATTTGTTATTTGTTTTTTTTTTTTTTTTTTTTTTAGGAGCATTAGCAACTAAGGCCATATTGCTCCGGGATATGCGGTGGTCATTCCCTGACCTTTCCGCATCCTCCGTATTTGGTGGTGATGGGCAGGCACAAAGAGGTGATTATCCTGTACAAGGCATGGCAATGGTTAGGCCACATGTTGATTACTGCATACATGTCTGGAGGTCTCATTTTAAGAAAGATATGGATCTCTTGGTTTGGGTACAGAAAAAAAGCAACCAGATTAGTCAAGAACACAAAAGGATACTCTCCCCACAACTGATGTCAGTCCTGCAAATTGCAATGACTGGAAAAACTAGGCACTTGCAAGGAGATCTGATTGAAGTGTTTAAGGCTTTAAATGGATTGAGTAAACTTAATGATAATGGTATTTTAATCCTTCCTTGGAAAACGCAAGAGGACATAAACTTGAATTAAAAAAATGATGGCTGCAGGGTAGATGTATGAAAATTTACATTTAGTCAGAGAGTGATTGTTGGAAAAAATTACCATCTCGTGTTGTGAAAGTGGGTGGATAGTTCAAATAAGGAAGAATTAGACATTATTAGAAGGGATAAACAGATGAGGTGGGTAGTGTTTTCTTTTCTATTTTTTTTAGCTGAGGCTGTATACACTTTCTGCCTGCATTTGTTAGTGGAAACTTGTGTACCATCTTAGTCACATGCAATAATAAAGTACTTTATCACTGAACAGAATCTTCTCTTCTTTCAGGTTCTCCATGGCCTAGGCAGTAGAACTACTTATGTATAAGTCAGAATAATTATTTTGATTCAATCTACTTTGTTAATCTACTTCCAAAATGTAAGTGGAAGATTTAACAACTATTGGTATAACAATTTATATACCATGTTCTTTAACATATCTAGGAGAAATTACTTCAGTAAATGGAGGTGAGGTACAATGGATTACAGAGCTATATTCAGATTTTTAAACACTGACAGAACACTTAAAAGAAAAACCAAACCGCTTTATTCGAACAGCAGAGAGGATGATAGATGTTCTGTATGAGTGAGGATAACATGTCTAGAGTTATCAGTTTGTTTGGCCTGCTTAAGAATGCTTTCACCAGAAGTTTGTAATTCAGAAGTTCTTTTCCTTAATGAGTTAATTTGTCTCCTTTGAAACCTTCTTTTGGATAATGATCTTGATTTGGGCAATGAGTCAGTGCCAATTACTAGTGATCATTTTACTTTTAGATTTGGTAACTCTGAAAAATGCTAATGGTTTTTCTCACCAGTTCTATCCTTTTTAAACAGATCTGTCAGAGGTTGCCATTGTTCTACTGCTACAGTTAAATATTTGCCCACAGAAACTAATGTGTACACATGTTTAAAAATCTTTTTTTAATTAATGACTTGTATTAAAATTATTTTTTTACTTAATGATTTGAACTGAAACTGTTTAAAAAAATCTATCTTTCCTTTTAGCATTTTTTTTTTTTTTTATAGATACAGCAGATTCCAGTTATTTGGGACAAATTTTAAAGAACAGATCCTAATCGAGATAATAGTCAGTTTTCTTCGCTTAATTGGAACAACATGCCGTTTAATTGGGGCAGGAGGCTGCAGCACTTGAGTTACCCTACAATTGTCTCCGACCAGATTTCTGGACGTCACAACCATAAAACAATTTGCTGTTTGTTTGTTATTTGGTTTTTAGGAGCATTAGCAACTAAAGCCATATTGCTCCAGGATATGCGGTCATTCCCTGACCTTTCCGCATCCTCCGTATTTGGTGGTGACGGGCTCGAACCCCGGTCTAAAACAATTTGCAGTTTCCAGTTTATTGGGCTTTTCTGTTAGTGCAGTCAATTATAAATGGGTAGTAAACTCCATCTTACTGCATTTGCGATAATACCGATAGCTGGAACTCTGTGGGTTTTGACATTATTATAGTGAAATGTCTTTCCCCTTCACTGAAATCTTCAATCATGTAAAAAGCATAAATAAATTTTCAGAATCTTCTCTTCATTCCTATTTTTTAAGCTTCATAAACTTGTTACTCTGTACCTCACTTGCACATATCTTGTTCGTTGTAATTTGTGCATGCTGTTATTTGTTATTATTGCTTATCTTTTTTATTGTTTTAAATTTTACAACCCAAAAAAAAAAAAATCTCAGTGAACAGAAATATCAATTAATTAGTATGTACATATTACAGTATTAATTAAGCTATGTACATAAGCATAAATTTATTTTTATTTTGCCAACTTGTGGAAAATATTCTTACAATTTTCATGTATCATTTAATTTTTAAATTGGCATAGCAAGAAAGTATAAATTTGTAAATAAATAAATTCATCCACCAAATATTCATATCTTTACTTTTATAGCCTGTGGATAATAATTCTCCTATTTTCACTTATTAGAATTGCCATTTAATAGAATTAAAATTCAATTCACAAACGTGATCACAATGACTGGTGCTTGCTACATATACTGCATAGCAAATGGTATTTTATTTTAGGACGTCCATTAACGTGATATGATATACAGTGAAACAATCGTAAAGTGGGGGTCCACTGTATTTTTAACCATTTACTTGAAACTTCGCATAATTGGGGCAGCCGCTTAATCGGGCCAAAGTGCACTAGTCTCAATGTGTCCCAAATAAACAGAATCCACTGTATTAGTAAATGTCCACCAAATATTCATCCACTCTCAGAAGGAAGCACATAGACCACTTTTCAGTACATAAACTGATCAGATGATAAGGACAGCCAATTACCACCAAGTGATTTTAGTACACTTGCAACTTCTGGTTTTAGACCTACCATAATAGTGCATTATCAACACAAATTTTCAAATTGTGCCATTTGAAAATGGCACAATTTTCAAAGCCACCAACTTGCACTTCTTACCCACTCTATGCAATTTCACTAACAATGTTTGCTGTGTTTGTTCTACATCCATATTTTCTGGCTAGTTCACTATTGAGAAACATATTTCTGAATGGTGCATGCACGATTAGCACAACACGGAGGTTTTTTTATTTCTATGATATATGACTGAATAAACATTCAGCATGTATGACAGAATCATCTTCACTTAGAAATTCTGCATGGGATGATTATAAATTATCAGGGGAACGCAGAAAACAAATTGGAAATTAGGCATTCTTAAGGAGACCTGACTGAAATGTTTAGGTCTTTAAATGGATTGAGTAAACTAAATAATGGCATCTTTACTCTTTCTCAGTCAACCTACATAAGTGGGCATAAGATTAAATTAGTATTAGTATTTGTGGTGGCAAATGATGCAAAGAAGCAAACTTGTATAGCATTGGCAAACAAAAAAAAAACCACTTCCCACATCATCTAACCATCTGTTCTAATAATCTGTCTGATTCTTCCTTATAAGTATTCATATTACCCACTTTCACAACATCAAACATAGGTGGGTAATTTTCACACTAAGCAATCGACTATCTGCTTGCTGAAAGGAAATTGTTGCGTATTTATCCTGCAATCAACCTTCCTCAATCATGCTCTCCCATGTGTGATGCCTAAACAAAAGGAAGGATTCCATCAGCATTTAGCTTACTCGATCCATTCAAAGCCTTAATCGGATCTCCTTGCTGCTGCCTAATTTTCAGATGCTGCAATTTGCAGAACTGAAGCCATACTTGAATAATTTGATTTTTACTAGTGTGAAAATCTAATTAATTCAAATTCTTAAAATACCTCATATTTTCAGTATAAGAGAAGATCTTATAAAATTAATTTTTATTACTTTGAAAATGGCTAGTGTTCAAATTATTTCAAATTCTTACAATACCTCATATTTGCAGTATAAAAGAAGAAGATTTCCAAAGGTTTCAGGAGGGAAAGGATTCTGTTGAATGAGAAACTGCAACTTTTCAAATCCCTCTGTTGGCTGAGTTTCCATATTCATTAATGCTTGATTATGAAGCGTAACAGCATCTAATTCCTCTTCTGAACGAGGAGGCATATCAGTTAATGCTTCACGGGCTGCATCAACTAAAAGAAAAACTTCAGTATGACATAATTTTCTGATATCTAAAGAGCCATTTACAAACTACATGATGTAATTTTCCCACTTTCTGAGCATTTTGAAACAATAGCTTTGATTCCCTTTGTCATTATTTATCTTCTATAAAAAAAAAAAAAACTGTTAAATAACTATGTGATTACATCCCTCTCATACATAGCACATTACAGCATCTTTATCCCCCCCCATTGCAACTGCACCTTCTTCTTCTGCTGCAGACCCTTGTAAATCACACTGGAAAGATCAGCAGGATCCAGTAGTACATCATCACGAGCATGGGCACTGTGCAACATTCCTTTATTTTCACACACAAAGCCTCTTTTTCTTTTGGATTCTCTCTTTTTATTCAGGGCTCTAGTGAACCACTGGGAGAAGGAGCCAAGATCTTGTTAATACATTCTTCTACCTTCATTTGTGAACTGTTCCAAGCTGAAAAAATTAACAGTTTTTGGAATGTGTAATATTTAAAAAATGAGTTATAGTGTCTTTTTTTTTTTTTTGAAGAGAAGGAAGAAAGAAAGATATCTAAAAATTTATGGACAATTCAATGTGATAAAAATGACTCATTCATTTTTCCATCAATGAAATTCTGATCTTCCATTACATCATAAAATTATATACCATATCACCCAGAAACAGTTAATGTTGTGATTAATTCAAAGATTTAGTGTAATTGTGCAACATTATCTTCATCCATCAGCCTATAAAAATAATATAATTTCAAGGGCCTTTTTGAGTACTACATTTCATTAACCTAAAAGAAACAAAGAATGTAACACGTAGGCAGGTGGGGAATTAAAAAAAAACTCCCCAGTTTTAACCTCTTATAGTTCAACCATTTTTCAATATATTTTTTTTTCTTTTTGTTTCTTTTCTCAGTGATTAGCAAAACTATATGGACTCTAATATAAATATCATTTTTATATTAATAACAGCTTTATTTATTTTTTTTTTGGAAATGCAACTTTGTAAGCAAGGTGACTTTTTTGGTGATTTTTATACCTCAACTTTAAAAGCAAATAACAGAGAAATAAACAAATATTACTCAATGAATTTTTTTTTTTTATATTAGTAGAGCACAGTATACAATCTTTGACAACATCTAATTTAGGGATGGGGATGCCAGATTCTAACAAGAGCTAAATGATTTTATGATAACTAAGAGGAAAGTGAAAGAAAAACTAAATGGAAAAAAGGCACCTGGTGTGATTGGGAACTATCCAATTATATTAAAGGTGGGAGCAAAAGAGATAAGCAAACTATAAGAACATCCTTGGATTCAGGATCCTTATCGATGGAGATGTGCAAAAGTACCCCCTCTTCACAAAGGAGATCAAAGGGTGACATGAGTAATTACAGATCTCACAGTTTGACTTCTGTTAGAGATATTAATGGAGTCACTGATTAAAGAAGTAATGCAAGACCACTTAGACAGGAATTCAACTATACTGCAGTCACACCATGGATATGTTAAGGAGCAATTTTTTCTGACCAATTTTATCAGATACTATGATACAGTAACAAAAGAAATGGATGCAAAAAATAATTCTGACATCATATACTTAGATTTAAGAAAAGTTTTGATACTGTTGCACACAAAAGACTGTACATATTGGAACAGTATGACATTAGTGATAAGTTACTGCTATGGATGAAGGAATGGTCAACTGGGAAAAGGACTGGTTGAGGGGAAGCAGAAAGAGAGTGGTTATCAATGGACACTGCTTTTCATAGATTAATGTTATTAGTAGAGTACCCCAGTGTTTAGTGCTGGGTCCATTGTTGTTTTCTATATTTATTAATGGCACTGATGAAGGTATATCAGGCTTAATGTCTAAGTTTTCAGAAGATAGTAAGGTTGAAAGGCATATCAGGCTTAATGTCTAAGTTTTCAGATGATAGTAAGGTTGGCAGGGTGGTTAATGACAGCAATCAGGGTAAACTAGCGCAACAAGATCGAGAAAAATTAGGCAGATGAACTCAGAAATGCTAGTTGAAGTTCACCATTGACAAATGCAATGTACTGCATATGGGTAGCAGTAATTCCAAATTAACATACCAACTGTGTAGAGGTCTGCATGGGCCTACATTTTTTTTATTTTTACCCAGCCCAGCCCAACCTGAGCCCGAATTTGTTGTTTAAGTTCACTTCCCCCAGAACCAATTTTTATCCTGTCCCCCGATTGAAACTTTTTATATATAAATAAAACCGTTAGCATTACCTTGAAGTTTCATAACAATAATAAAAAAATAAACTTTCAGATTCAAAATTCAATATTAATAATTATATAACAATAATAATTATCCAAAATAATTATCAACATTGATTATATAAAAAAGAAAATGTAATAAATTTTCAATTTACCATATTTAATATAATTCCAAAACGAATATCGATATCCACCTCTATTTAAATTAAAAAATTAGAACTGACTGTCACTTCTGTCACTGGCAATTCTCACTGTATGAATGATATGAATGATGTCTAAGCATTCCCCTTACCTATATTTCTAAATTATTGATCAACATTGGATACAGCAAAGAAGTGGTTAGAAAGTGCTACAAGTGAATGTTCTTAAAATAGAAAGTAGGTCAACCCAAAATCTTGGATGTAGTAAAACTAGGGATTAATGGTATCACACTTTTAATAAATACTGTACACATACAACTAAAATGAAACCCATTGGGGGATATAAATATAACATAAATTGCAACTTAATGCCCGCTTAAGGGTAAAGTTACTGAGCAAAAATACAGACCGGGTCATTGGTGACATTGAAGCAAAGGACAGTAGGCATGTAAATTATCAGCTTAACAGTTTTTCATTCTTCATTTTATTCTTACCACAATCAAAGATTTCAAAAGAGAGATCATAATGTACTGTTAAGTACATATATCTTTTTGTGACTGCTTAGGTGGGAAGATTTAATAAATTTAAATTAGTTTCATGCATTGAAATGTTCCTTTTATTTTATTTAGTGAACCTGCAGATTCAGTTATGCTCTTCAGTTCTCATATCAGAAGTAGGAGAACATGTTTTGGGGTGAAATTGTGCCTTCTCAATAATGAAATGTTGCATGAATAAAGGTATAAAAACTATTTATGGGAATTTTTGTAATTTTCCTAAAGCAAGACACAGTTGTCTATATTTCTGTATGCATAAAAGTTGGAAAGAGCGCATGATTTCTTGAAAAATACCGATTGGTCTTAAAATTATTAATGTTTAATTACTATTCACAAGGTTACTATTATTATTTTTTTATTTTAAAGTGTTACTTCTAGCCATGAATTTTTTCAGTCCATATTTCTCTGACAGCCACAGTTTAAAATATCAAAAATCCACATGCAGCTTTAATATGCCATTTGGCCACATTTGCTGTAGGGTTTTGTGAGAAAATTCAGTGGTTCATGCAAAAAATTTTGTAATGTCATCTTTATCTCTTTCCTGACAGTTCTTACCATTATTACAGTTCCTTATAATTTTTAAAAATATACAAAAAACAAAACAAAAAACAATAGAGATTTCATCTGATTATAGGTTAAAAATTGTTTCTAATATGTTTTTGGTGGGGTTTGAAGTAAAATATGTCATGTTGTATGAAAAAAAAGTTAACTTGCTTATTCTCTTTCTGACTACATAAATGTGCAAGAAAACATTTTTAATTTATACCTCAGTAGAGTCAAAATATACTATAAACTTAATGCACTCAGATTTAAGAATGAAATTCTCTTCAATTAAGCTACTTTAACTCTTTTTTGGAGCAAGTTCCACTAGTGGCCAACTCTGTGAAGTGAATGGATGTCAACACTCCACATGGATGTAATGTAACATTCATCTCAATGATAAAATTTGAAAACCTTCCCATTATATGGATTAAATTCAGAGGAAAAGATGTCAATGAAAGTTATCATCAATTTGACAAGCCAAACATACCGTCCACTTGAAAACGAAAGCAAATAGACAGGAAGCCAATCCCAAAGCAAGGTGATTACTTTTTGATAAACTTTCTACAGAAGAATAAAAGAAATTGCTGTGCAGGTACTTATATAACAATGTAACATTCTATTGCATTACTTCAGGCGGGATGGGAATGAGAAGGGCTGAAGGAAAAACAGGTAAAGAAAGAGAACAGAACTTTGTCATAATCTTGGGACTCTAATAGTTCAGGAAAATTTTTCCATTGAGAAATCTAAGCACGTGACCAACTATTTTCTTAGTTGAGGTCCCAGACATCTGTTCTACTTGTAATTGGCGAGGGGAGAGTTAGTATTCCTCTAGTATTGATTTTTATCTGAAAACAAGGCACAATAACTCTGCAGTTTTGAGTATATATTATGATCAGTGTAAGTGATAAGAGTTTATTTTCTTCTTGCACCACAGTGCCTTTTCTGTCTGGCAACTCGTGCTTATAATAATCAATGGGAAGCTTTGCCATAACTTCTTGAGAAAAAGGTTTCCTGATATCAAATCATGATAGCGGTCAAATATGAGAGCAGATTAATCATAATACGATAGCAGTAAAATATGAGGGCAAGCTAATCATAATATCAGTAGTCAAATATGAGACCAGTCTAATCATAATATGCTATGAGTAGATCGGTTGATAATCACAGCTGATAGCCACACTCAAACTGCACATTGTATAAATTTGATATTTTTTTTTAATTTAAGGGCTTAAAATGTACATATAATAAAGCTGTACAGATTTCTTGATTGGAAAGAAAACGAACCTGAAAATGAGAAATTAATACAGAGCATGGAATATACAGAGAGAGAGAGATTAGTTGTAAAACTTCATATGACATATAGTTTGAATGACAACAGCTATCAACTGTGATCAGGAGCAACCACTAAGAGATAAACATCATGGAGTTTAATTACCAATGTTCCATTCAGTCATACCTTAACATTACTTTGGCTGAAAGTAGGAAATGTGATGTTTCAGGAAAGTGCATAGCACATGCTTCTTGATTAGACCAGGGTTCGAGCCAGTGACCACCAAATACGGAAAGGTCAGGGAATGACCACCGCATATCCTCGGAGCAATATGGCCTTAGTTGCTAATGCTCCTAAAAACCAAATAACAACAACAATAAAGAACAACAGCTTCAGGAAAGCTTTAGTAAAGTTTCCCATGGGTGCATATAACAGACAGCTATCATGAAAACTGTAAAAACAAAGAAAGTTTAATAACAGTTACAAGATGGACATAATGAGCATTTTCCTTTGTATCTTGTTTTAAATGAGTTTGACCATATTCAGTTTTATGTACTTTGCAATAGTTGTAATTTTAGTAGTCTCCGACTTACATAAGCCCAAGTTACGTAACTTTGGACTTATGTAAATTTTTTTTGTAAAATCATAGTTACTTTCTGTATAATTTTTAAGAGTGAAGTTGAATGAAGGAACAATAAGTATAAGTTTTTATTTTCATTCCCGTACAAACTTTATTGGATAATAACCTGCAGTGTAACGAGAATCTAGGTAAATAATTAGAGTTAACATTTTATTTTCTGCTTTAAAAATTCTGAAGAAATATTTGACAACGTATTTGAGACAGGTGAACTATGTCAAAGCACTTCAGAGAAACCCCCACAACATTCAAGCCATGTGGACTGTGCCCCATCAGCTATTTATTCAGAGAATTACACTCTAGTCTTTCATCTCTACATCCTTTCATTTCTTTCTGGATTGTAAAGTCAGTTCAGTTTTGTTTGAGAGCGAAGTGGGAGCTTTTGTTTGCATTTTGTATGTAATATTTGTTACACATGTCAGGTTATTGTGGTGTTGAAATTCACGTTGCCCTACTATTTTAAACGACTTCACATCAAACTATGATCGTGTAGTGTGCGCTTCATTCGCATGTCGTAAGTGCGAGAGCATCTCTTGTAACTTAACCCTGTGAAGTTCTTTACAGAAAATTTCATTTTGACTGTTATCATGGCACCATCTAAGAGAATAAGTGACAGCGGTACTAGTTTTTTTTTTTTTGATTTGGTAGTTGTTGGCGCATCGGCTTCTGTGGCCATATTGCACCTCCCAAGGTTTTTGCAGTACTTTGATCCAAGCCCGAGGCGGGAATCGAACCCGCGACCTTTGGGTTGCCGGGCAGGTACTTTACCCACTCGGCTAGCCCGGTCGGCCCCGGTACTAGTAAATCTACAAAGAAAAGGAAAGTGATCGATTTGGATCAGAAAATTAAAATAATAAGGATGTATGGTAATGGTCAAACATTAACAAGTATCACACAGAATTTAGATATGTCAGTGTTAATCCGCGGCTCACATCTGGTGAGTATGGGTTTGGCACACCCAGGGTCCTGAGCTGAATATCATCATTGTTTTTTTTCTTGGCGATTCCTTTCTACTTCTCTCTCTCTCTCTCTCTCTCTCTCTCTCTCTCTCTCTCTCTCTCTCTCTCTCTCTCAGGGTAACTTGGGAATTTTTTTTGGCTGATGCAGCACAAGCCTTAGGCTTCCTTGCACCATATGGCTAATAATAATAATAATAATAAACAGTGAACACATAAAGGACAGAAACAGCATACATGAAGCGGTGAAGGGATCGGCACCAATGAAGTTAACTATAATAACCAGGGCTAGAACGGGACTAACAAGCAAGATGGAAAAGTTACTTAGTGTGTGGATGGAAGACCAGATTCAAAATCACATCCCATTAAGTCTCCACCTCATCAAAACAAAGGCTTGCGCCATTTCTGAGGATCTTAAGAAGTGAGATGATACTGAAACCACCTTTGTTGCAAGTCATGGCTTGTTTGATAGGTTTTGTAAGAGAAGCAGATATTATAACGTTGCCATGAGTGGTGAAGCAGCAAGTGCAGATGGTGAGGTTGCCAAAATATTCAAGGACAAATTGGATGAGATTATAAGAAGTGGTGGTTATTTGCCACAACAAATATTTAATGTGGATGAGACTGGCCTTTCTTGGAAAAAAATGCCTAGTAGGACTTATATTTCTATTGAAGAAAAGTCAATGTTTAACAGAATAGATGTGCGGAAATTTGCCTTTAGCCAGCAGGTGGTTAATTGCTGGAACAAACTTCCATCTGTCGTTGTGGAAGGATAGGTTAAATAAATTTAAGGAGGAACTGGACAAACATTTAGAGGGAATTGTTTTGTAAATTTTTTTTTTTTTTGGCTGATGCTGCATAAGCTCATACACTTGCTTTCTTGCATCACATGCCACTACTACTACTACTACATGCTGTTGTGCCGGCTGAAAAACTGAGAATAACTCATGGCGATAACTCAAAATAATTATAATCTCCTCACCTCCATCAAATAATTAAAGAAGATACTGAATTAAAAGTTTTCAGTATCAATTCAAAATTATAACAAACGATAATGACAAATATAAGATCCATTACAAAACTGCATTATACTAATAACCGACATTAATAGCAACAAAAATACATATATTAAAAACAAAATAAGGACAATATAGTACAACATCTATACTATATTATACTTAGTAGTATCTTTGTTTATGGTCTTATAAATTTATATAAATGAAGAGATAAATATTTTAATAATATGGCACTGATATCATGAACAACTTATTTCAATTTAGTAAACTGCTTTTTTGCTAAATAAGATTAAATATTCAAAAATCAAATTTACAATTCTTTAGTTGATATTCTATAGCAGCCTTTAGATTGAATGCCTCAATAAGTGCAGTTTCATGCAGAGTTATAGTATTTCCAACACTCCTCACTTCGATTCCTTCTGTTGTCATTCCAACACTTAATTCTATTTAAAAAATAAATAAAAATCATTTGAAGTTTTTTCTGTGTGTGAATACAAATTATCTTTATGACTACATTGCAAAAAAAAAAAAAAAAAAAAAGAGTAAATAACACATAGAAAATTTGACTTTTTCCACTTTAAAGAAACTCAAAAGTTTTACTGATATTCTACAAATTTTTGCTGTTTATGTGCCAAGATGTATATAACTGATTTCCAACAAGCTTCATATCAACATTCCTGAATCAGTAATGTTAATTGTTGTAATTTTTGTTTTAGACACTGATGTTTATGACTAGGTTCAGTATATTCTGTTTCTGATTTAATGGCAGAGATTAAACTGGCCTGGGAAGTGGCAATCAGGTGAAGTATGCATTAGTAGGCATACACCAATGAGGTGATGCTCCATCCTCTTATAAAAAGTCACTGTTGCTTTTCACTGCTGTAATTTTTATGAAATTCCTCCAGTGGAAACTCTAAATCACAGTATACAGCACAAAGAAGAATGAGCCAAGTATTTTGAATGTCATAAGTGAACATAACCCTTGGAATATGGCAAGTTTGGCTAAAAGAGAACTTTCTTATGTCCAGTTTACAGCATTTCATTCTTAATTTTAGTGCATGTCCTCTAGGTCTTTGATGCCTGCAAAGAAAAATAACCTGATTACCATAATTTACTGAAGTCTTCAAAGCCTTAAACACTTCAATCAGGTCTTCATGCAGAAGTCTCACCTTGAGACTTTGAAAACCACAGAACTGGTCTCTCAAATAGGAATGCTTCTTTATGTCAATAATTAACCTTGTTGCATTTTACTGCACCTTTTTCCAACAGTATTAGCACTGATGGTACTTAGTACCATGCATGGGTTGAAGACTGAGACAACAGAGGAGAGTAACAGTAATATCCATATAGTACAAGGAAACTAAAGGCTTTTGCTGCACTAGCCAAAAAAAAAAAAAAAAAAAAGTAGTTAAGAAAATACAAATTAACTGCTTCCCTCCTCATATAGGTAACTATCCAGTTGACCTTCGAATTTATTCAAATTGTCAGCCTCCACTACCGAGGCAACCTGTTTCAACAATCAATGACTCACTGGCTAAAAAAAAAACTTCCTTCAATCTAGTTGAACCCTCTTCCCTGTAATTGGAATTTATGGCCCCTAGTTCTGGAATTCTTCATAACAGTGAAAATTCTGCTTTTCATTCATTTTACTAACTCCTCTCAGATACTTAATGACAACAGATCAAATTTCTATAGATTGTAATTTTCAGGAAATACATGTGAAGGAAGGTTGCTCCAGAAAAGAAGAAAACAGAAGTAGAATGGATAAATGAGGAACGGAGAGAAAGTTGGTTCAGCGAGTGAATGCTGAGTGGTTGGTGGCACTTGTTCAAAGCAGCAATCATTAGATGCGAAAAGAGTGAAAAAGATATTTGGTTTCAGTGATGTGAATAAAATGGATTGTGTGTGTGTGTGTGCACTCACAGTGCGACTTAGAGGATGTGAATTACACATAATTCTGCATGCAATTTTTGGAAAAGTGGACACATTTTTGATATAGTTATATTTAATTTCGTTATAAAGGTCTTTGACTGTAGTTGGTTTTGGCAGTCTTTGCAAGTTAGACAAGCTATTCACAAGTTATTAATATACAGCCAACTGTAAAAGAAAAGGAAGTCAAGTTAAACAAGTTCGTTTTGCACCAACCTAGAAATGGGAGAATTCATTCCTTTTCCTTGAAACTAAATTCCTATATACTGTGTTTCAGTTCATTTATCTGATTGAAGAGCATTGATCCTCTAGCCAACCAACCTCAACCACTGAGAAATGGAGCCATCTAGATCAGTCTTTCTGTAACTCAAAAATTAAATCATAACTCTATACAACTGTATTATTTGAACACTCTACAGAAACAAACCCAAAGAAAGACAGCATCTGGGGCAACTTTAGGGAACAGAAATTTTCCAACAATCAGTGTGATGTTTCAGAAGATTGCAACAAATAATTTTTTTTTTAAGTAGAATCTAAACTATGGAGCGCAGCTGAACTATGCACATTTCACTTCTTACAGACTATGTTTGAAAAATAAAAATCTCTTGGATAAATATGAAATTTCTGAATGCTCTTTGTAATTACACAGCTTAGCCTTAAGATTCAGAATTCCTAGCACCATTTTGTATAAAGGAAAGCTTTGTGCTAGGACACTGACAAAAAAGGAAAGAAACAAAAAGCCTAGTGTTACATATGCCAATTAAAAACTCATTATAATTATATAATAGTTTGAGAAAACATTGTTACTCTACATTACACTTTATTGTTTGGGTACACTTACTGTCCATCTAGTGACAGAGCTTTGATTTACAATCACTTAAGAAATGACTGTTTCCCTTGAATAAGTCAATTTAAAGTTAACATTGTTTTTAATCAAATAAAGTTAACATTGTTTTTAATCAAATAACATCACCAAGAAGGTGAATCCATTATTAACTGTTAATAGAAGTTTCATAGCTATTTGGCTCCATTATCAGGGATAGCAACCTTGAGCAGTGAACAAACATATCAAATCTAACTGAGCAGCTAACCCCAGGGGCTCACATCTGGTGAGTACTGGCTTGGCACACCAAGGGTCCTGAGCTGGATATCATCATTCTTCTCTTTCTTGGTGATTCCCTTTTACTTCTGACTCTCACTCTCTCTTTTGCCTAGTACAGCATAAGCCTCAGGCTTCCTTGTACTATATGGCTAATAATAATAATAATATGGAAGAAAAGCTTTTGATTGGAATCTTACCTTCTTTATGTATATAATACAATCCCAATTACTGGGCTGGATTGGACCAATGCAACAAATTATAAAGAAGCAGGATCTCTTTCGATACAAGTGTTGAAATAGTTTGAAAAAATAATGCCACTCTGCATTATTTTCTTCCAACTCACTAGAATTAGTGTCCCTCTGGTGCTAGCAAGTTTAGATTTGATACATTTATTCACTGCTTAACACAAGGTTCCAAATTGAGGCTATCTGATGACTGAGCCAAAAAGCTACAAAACTGGTAACAATAGTGCCTGCCTTTGAGTTTTTAATGAATAAGGGATTCATCATCTTGATAACTCCAGGGACTCACATCTGGTGAGTATTAGAGCTGGATATCATCATTCTACTCTTTCTTGGTAATTCCCTTCTACTTCTGCCAATTGTTCTCTCTCTCTCTCTCTCTCTCTCTCTCTCTCTCTCTCTCTCTCTCTCTTTCGGGGTAACTCAGAAATTTTTTGGTTTTGGCTGGTGCAGCAAAAGCCTTAGGCTTCCTTGCACCATATGGCTAATAATAATAATGTTATTCAATTAAAAAATGATAATTAGTAACTTCAGGTTGACTTGTAGATAGATGTGGTCATTTCTTGTGTCAGCCCAAGCTTCTCCCAGTATCACTGGAGGAACAATAATATCTCAGATAGTAAAGAGAGAAAAATATAATGCAGAGTACAGTTATTTTCACAAACCATTTCAATAACTGTTTTACAGCATAGAAATCATCTTTCTAGAAATTGCAGGGGAAAACTATATTATTATTAGTTAATATACTATGAGGACTCTTCAGTACAGAATTATCATAATTTTTTTCCACAACATATCTTTATTAATTATCCATATTTTGATAGTCCATTTCAAAGTAGTCCCCAGTGATGAAATGCACTTACTCCAACATTTCTGCCATTCTTCAAAAATATCATGGAAGCCATTTTTTGACATGCATTTGAGAATCGCCTCTGATGTCTTTACAATTTCTTCTGACAATTGGAAACGTTTTCCTTGCAACTCCTTCTTAAATTTGGACATAAAAAAAAAAAAATCGCAGGGTGCAAGGTCAGGGCTGTAGGGTGGATGAGGAACACATTTGACATTAATGCCAGCTAAGTACTTGACAGTATGAGCAATGTGAGGAGTTGCCCTCTCACGATGTAGCATCCACACACCTGCGTACGGTTGTGGTCGTTCGTGACAAATGTAATCTCACAAAGCATGCAATACAGTTCTGTAGTAAGGTCTGTAGTAAAGTTCTGTAGTAAGAGTCATATGACATGGCACAACATGCTGGTAAATGACTCCTTGAATGTCAAAAAAAAGAGATGACCAAAACTTTTCCTACAGAAGCCACAACATTTGTTTTTTTTCGGTGTTGGAAATAATGAAGACTTCCAAACAAGCTTTGTTGCCTACTCTGGATTTAAATGATGAAGAATGTTTAACCAGCTGTTATGATCTTGAACAGAACCTCACCATCTTTAGTAACTGTCTGTTGAAGCTCCTGACAAACCTCCACCATGTAAACTTGCTGTTGCTCAGGTGTGAGTGGTCTGGAAACCCAGCATGCACAAACATGTGTTGTATGCAAATAATCATGGAAAATACCATGTGTGCTCCCTACTAATCTTCTCAATATCTCTGCCAGTTGCCTTACCATCATAAGATGACCTTCTCTCATGATTACAGAAGCAGTGTTTATGGTTTCTGTGGTGACAGCAGTCGTTGGAACTCCAGGACTGCCAATTTTTGTGATTGAATCACATCCATCTTTAAACATTCTAAGCCACCTGTGAGCTATGCTATATGGAAGCATAGGTTCACTATAAGCCTCTTTAAACATTTTATATGCTTCAGCTGATTTTTCTTGAGATGGAAACAAAATTTGAGAGCAGCAAACTGTCTCTCATGTGTCACGTCCATTGTTACATAGGGAGAACTGAACAGTCATAAACTTGACCAACCACCAAGATCACACTGTGTGCAGTTGCTATGTGATGCAGCTTGGTTTGGTGTTAAATTCTGCAGCTTAGCTAGAAATAGCAAGCAGTATGGTTGTTCATGAAAAAATGTGATCATTCTTTATTGAACAGCCCTTGTCTTTTTATTCCAGATTACAAAATATATTTATTAAAATAACAGACATACCTGGATGTTCTCGTATTCCTCTTTCAATAATTTCTGCAATATGTTTAAGTGCTAGTGCATACTGCTTCATACGGTAATGGCAAAGAGCAATATTATAGGAAAGGTCTGAAATTTTGCAAAACAAAGAAATGAAACATGAATTAAAATTTTTTTTAACAAAAAAAAAACAAACTTCAGCTTCTGGGGTGGGGGTGAAGGTTCAGAGAAATAGCAGTAGACATCTCTTAAATTAAATATATGATTTAATGCATTTCTAATTTTGATTGGTAACTGAAACAAAACTAAAGTAATTTTAACTTCCCAGCTGAGAGGATAAGTTTTGTTAAACAACACTGTTCTATATGAATGCTTTAGAACAATGGTGCTCAACCTTATCTCTATTACATTTCATTTACTTATTGAAAAAAAAAAAAAAAAAAAAAACAGAAGATTTGTAATAATCAGGTCCTTACCTAAATTACAGTCTTTCAATATGACACTGCCTGAATAATGCAAAAAATATTGATCTAATGAAATCAAGGTTACAGCAATGTGGTAATCCACTCTGAACATCTACTTCAGAGTGTATATCCTATCCTAAGATGTAAAGAAATCAATTCAGATGCAGATACTTAGAACAATATTATAGGAGAGCAATATTTTATATACATCAAAATTAAAAAATCTGAAAAATAAAGTACTCAAGGAATGGGAAGAGAGAAATGAAACAGAACTGAAACCTATGGCTTTCTAAAGACCTAAGTAATCTGAGAGCAGTTCACTAGCAAACATGATTCACCAATTCCTTAATTCAAGAAAATTCCAGACAATGATTCATGTCCAGGAGATACACTTATTGGTTGCCCTTGGAGAGGAGGGGGGGGGAAACTACCCATAAAGCATTACAGACTATAAGATATTATTAACAGGACTAATAAATTAACAATCTTGGTCTGCTTAAAGCAGATTGATCCTAGCTTAAGAACACCATAAATCATGATCTAACCCTGGAGATGAACAATCTGAAATGCACTCAAAAACCAAATGCTCTCCAATAAGATATTGCTGGTTAAGCAGATTAAATTGTGGAGAAAATAAAATAAATAAATGAAAGAAAAAGAAGGGAAAAAAATGAGAAAGTGAGCAATGTCTAATCTGAGTGGAAGGCTGCTCTACCTTAGTATTTTGATGACCAATTGAAGAAAATCAATTTCTTCAAAAGGAAAGTAACCACAAATGAAAAAAAAAAGTTTCTTATAGAGAGAAATGAGATGCATTACAAAAGTTACATGTTCAAAATGCCCACCACAAGTGAACAGCAACACTTCTCAACAGCCTGATATATGGTGATGAACAAGACAGCTATAATTTTGCCTAGGTGCCTCCGTAGCCAGGTGGGAAGGAGCAGCAGCAGCAGTGCGTAGCACACGCTTCTTGATTAGACCGGGGTTCGAGCCCGTCACCACCAAATACGGAGAATGCGGAAAGGTCAGGGAATGACCACCGCATATTCCGGAGCAATATGGCCTTAGTTGCTAATGCTCCTAAAAACCAAATAACAATAACAATAATTTTGCCTGCTTCTTGTTGCATCATCAATCATAAATCCTGCAATTTTCAAGGATTTTTGGTGTACTCTTTCAGGTATCCCCATCTGAAAAAGGCTAGAGGAGCAAGCTCTGAAACCTTGGGGAGTGTTCAAAAGCATTTCCATTGGGCTATATTCACTCTTTCAAAAAATTCGCTATTCAGATAGGTACAAAGTCTGAGGGTGAGGAATAAAAATCTAACAGATGACCAGGGTCTGCAGCCTCACCAAACCACAGCCATGACTTTGAATTAGCATCAGTGGAAATTATGATATTTGTGGTTACAAGAAGATCAGACACTTTATCAAGGTATTATCACAAAACATTAAGATCTGCAGAGGGGGACAATATAGAGATATGGAGTAAAATGAGATGGCTGACGTAGTATATGTTACAAATTGATCACATAATCCAGAAATCTGTGTAACATCAAAAGTTTTGTTGAACACAACAAGGCAGAACTTCTGGTCTAAAGGGCTAACTGAATAACTCTAGAGGACATTACTTATCCCATAATTTTGGAAGTCTGTACTGCTAATGTTCTGTAAAGAAAAACAAACATAATAAATGAAATTAGCAAACCATAATAATAAACCAAATTAATAATAATAAATAAATAGATAAAATATATACAGTATATATATACCCCCCCCCCCACACACAAATTATGGCATGTATGCCAAGGGGCTTGAAGAACAGGGCGGATGCCCTCGAAGGATTTAAATGGGGGCCCATCAAGCTCTCAGCTGCATGTCTTCTGTTGTTGAATGTCTTCTGTTTCACAGGTTGTTTATCATCAAGTCGGATTATCACACTGAAGCAGGGAAGCTCTTCTTTTGAAGATTCTTATTGCATAGGTTAAAAAGTTTTGTATGCCTGCTGGTTGGATATAAGTAAAGGCTCTTGGTCTGGTTGCAATGTTCCAATCTCTATTTCTAGGTCGTGCCTTACGTCAGTATATTGCCAACAGTCATATAGCATATGTTTCGATGTTTCCACTTCCCCACATGTGCAGTGGGGATCTTCTGTGAGGTTATACAGAGGTTAAATCTGTATAGTCTCTTTTTGATCGATCCATGTCCTGTCAGCAGAGTTGTTGCCTGGAGGTTGGGGGCAAACCATGATCTATTTGCTTTGGTAATTTCAATAACAGAAGGGATATATTTGTGAGTCACTCTGCCTAAGTTATCATCTTCCCAATTCCTCTACCACTTGTCAATTAACAGACTTCTGATTCTTGTCATTTCTAATTTAGTACAGATCATTGGATCAACAGTTATGCCTTTATGGGTTATGGCAATGCCCATTCTGTGGTGGTATTTTAAGTAATGCAATTCTACCAAAAATGAGAGAGGGGTTGTCATGGGCTCAAATGATTGTGATGGGTATTGCAAAGAGCTCTGCACACAAATAGAGTGGGCCAGTAAATAAAAATATCTTATAATGAGAAGACTTTAACTTTCCAGACAGTCATGCATTAAGAATCTGTAGATTAAAAGAAACACTAGGTAGCTGTGATCACAGTGTACTGATGTGGGATTTACTTTAAGATATAACTACTCTCAATGTTAAAGGAAAGAAATTTTGTTTTCATAAAGGTGACTACAACAGTCTTTTAGATTCTTCTCAGTGGGACCAAATGATATGTTACCAACTGTAGATTCTAAGTGGGAAGCATTCAGGATAGTAATCTAGTAGACTTTTTATGGCAAATAAGAAATACTGTTCAAGGTTTAGACCTAAATGGATGTCAGATGAACTGATGAGATTAGTAGCAGAGAAGAAAAATATATGGGATACATACATTTTATAATGGGATACAGAAAGTATAGACTAGGCTGAAATCAAGTCACAAATGGGGGTAGGCAAGCTAAGGCAAATTATGAGATTCTCTAGAAAAGAATGGAAAGAAAAGTAGCAAAGAACTTTACTTACATTAACTAAAAGGAAGGGAATGAATCATATTGGTCCACTATTTATGAATAGTATAACTGTTGATGATAAACTTAACAGATATTTTGTATCTACATTTACACATGAGAAATTTTTTTAAGGATCAGGATGTAGGAAGTACATGAAATTCTAACAGGGAGCTATACAATTTTGTGATAAATGAGAGAAACGTAGAAGACAGATTACTAAAGCTAAAAGTAAATAAGGCATCTGGGATGGATGGGATCTATCCAATTATATTAAGAGAGGCAACAATAGTGGTAAGCAAACCTTTAGCCATAATTATGAGAGCATCCTTGGATTTATGGGAGGTCCCTATGGATTGGAGTTATGCAAATGTCCCCCCTATTCATAAAAGGGTATGAAAGAGAGAAGTGAGTAATAAGAGACCTGTAAGCTTGACTTTTATTCCAGGGAAATAATGGAGTCAGTAATCAAAGACATAATACAGGATCATCTTGACAGGATTGTTTTAAATATGCTATCAAAATGCTTGTAGGAAGGACTTCCTTCATTTGATTGGTCGGTTGGTTTTCACTTTAAAATTGGGTGGGGGGGGGGGAAATTACATTACTTATGGAATGACTTGATATGCAACCAGATCACAACATATTTGCAACTTGTGAGTAAATTTATATCATATATTTGCTTGAATCTCAACACTCAAATGCTCTAAAAAGTACTAAAGAAATGTAATTGTTTGAAATATGAATGAGAACTAAAAGAGAAATTTGATTACCTGGTCTGTAGCCTTCCACCTGCATAGCAGTAGTAAATTTTAAACATGCTCCTTCATATTGACCTTCCTAAATAATGAGAAAAAAAGGAAATTACATGGCTAGTTTATGACAGAATTTAATGGTAATGGGGGATGGGAAGGAAAGAAAATGCAAGTAAAAAGGATGGGGCCATGCTATTGCCTTTGCACACTTCAATCAGTGGATTCAATATTTGTTTTTATTATGCTGTTGGAAACCCCCCCCCACCGCAACAGACAGACTTTGGCTTGCAATAAACTGCACTGTCTCAACCCAAAATATCTTTTATCTCAAGAGGATAAAAGTAGCCAATTGAGAAAATTTAAATTTGGAAATCATAAAACCTAAACTGTAATATTTAGCTTAAGTTTACCATCAAATTCAAAAATTTCTGCATAAATGTAACAAAAAAGGTCCAGACCACTAACAGCCCAAGCTAAAAAATAAGCTAGATAGACCCTGACGTAAACAGAATTTCCTATGCAGATTCTGTGAAGAATGTAAACAGGGCGTTTCAAAAATGATGGTCAATAATTTAAAGGTGAATAGTACAAGCTAAAATAAGCAAAAAAGACCCAGTGACCATCAGGCTGCAAGTGAACCATTTTCGAGATAATGCACATTTTCTGTTAATATCTGACTACGGAAACACTAGTTTAGAAAAAAAAACTGTGAATCCTTTGCTAAAGATGGTTTTATTAAACATAAGATAATACATTTTTAATTTTCGGTTTCAACACCACAGGATTTTACAGATGCTACATGATACAGGATGTTACAAAAGGTGTTCAAAATGGTCTCCTTGCATCCGTACGCAGCTTTGTAGTCTTCTCTGCATTGAGTTGCAAATCCTCTCAGGCATTCCTGGGTCATTTCTGATTTGCTGAAAGGCTTCTTCAGCCCGACGCTGCAATTCCTCAATTGTGTTAATGTCAGAAGTGTACACCAAGCTTTTTACATGACCTCAGATACAAAAATCCATAGGATTTAAGTCTGGTGATCTGGGAGGCCACATTACAGGTCTACCTCTACCCATCCACCGTTGACCATACCTTCTAGTTAGATACTGAGTCACAACTCGAGCAAAATGTGCCGGTGCACCATCATGCATAAACCACATGTTCTGGAGTTGAAGTGGAACATTATCATCATCGAGGAGGTCTGGAAGAACATTCTGCAGGAACTGAAGGTACAGCTCTCCCATTAGCCTGTTTAGCAGAAAGTGTGGTCCATTTAGATGGTCTCCTAGTAGTCCTGCCCAGACATTCAACGAGAAACGTTGCTGATGTCATGACTTGTGAATTGCATTAAGATTTTCATTGCACCAAACATGAAAGTTATGAAAATTAAAAATACCATCACGAGTAAACCCAGCTTCATCAGTGAATAAAATGTTGTTTAAAAATTGGGGGTTCACAGGACACACTGTTGTTGCATCCACTGGCAGAAGGTCACTCCGGGCAGGTAGTCTGTATTGCTGAGACCTTGTACATGCTGGATATGGTAGGGGTACAGTAATTGGCAATGTAAAATTTGCCACATTACTGCTATGACTCAGTACACGCTCTTGCAGAGCAACCCTCCTTGTCGAAATTCCTGGATTTTGTTCTATTCTTTCTAACACCCTTTCCTCAACATCAGGTGTTATGCTTCTGGGCCTACCTGTTCATACACCATGTGAGAAGTGCCCTTGTTCTCGAAGGTGTCAATGTACCCTGATAAATGTGCACCTGTTGGGCTGCCTTCGGCGGGGAAATGCTTCCGGGTACAAACATGCAACCTCAAGTGCACTGCAGTTGGCTTTACCATACATGAAGTGCATGTCTGCATACTCTTCACTGCTGTAACCTCTTTCCATGTTGACTATCCTTTGACAAGTACTAGTATGCCTGCTACATCTCAGTGCATTGAGAGAGAGGGGAAAGGGAGAGAATGAGCATAACCTAATCTAAACAAACAAGTTAGTGGTGGATCCCAACTCTGTACAGTTCACCTTGTCAGGGGTGGATCCCAACTCTGTACAGTTCACCATGTCAGGGGTGGATCCCAACTAGAAATGTGCAATATCTCAAAAATGATTCACTTAAGGACCCATGTTTACTAGGCTTTTTTTTGCAATTGTAGTCTGTACAGTTTACCCTTAAATTATTGACCATCACTTTTGAAACACCCTGCATATACATGTCAACAAATTTTAAAAAAATCTTATGGAACCATGTCCCCTTAAAGTTTAAAGACAAAAAAAAATGGTCTCTAAACTATAGATAAATTTCTTTTTGTCTTTAAATTCTATGGGGGCATAGTGTCGTCTATTCACTGTATTTACAAATAATAGTATCCATTTTGATATTTGTAATAGTTTTTAAAAATGGTGTTGCAACCTTTCAACAAGGTTTGAGATAGTATGGTCTTAAACAAGCGAAAACTGAAGAAATTCTCTAGAATTTTGATCCAGAAGTTGTTGAAACCAAATCAAATCAAAACAAGAAAATAATTATTTAAATTAATATTTAAAATAATTAATATTTAATTCATGCATGTAGTTTTGTAAACTAAACAAAATTTCTAAATCCTCAAAAAAAAAAAAAAAAAAAAAAACCTCACTATGGGCGGCCTATACTGTCTGAAAACTCACTAGTGAAAGGACTAATTATATCCTTCCTTCCTTTTCATTTTGCAAAAATAAATCACTAGATAAATTATTTAATTAAATTACTCTAATTCTTCATTCCTGCATACATTATTTATAAAATCTGGCTAAGGTTATTTTAAATTAAAAAAAAAAAAAAAAAAAAAAACAATGTCTAGAAACATAAAAATTAATGAAATTTCCTGGACACACATATTAAACATAATTAAACCTTGACATAACCATTCTCCTTGTGCAGTAATGCACTTTTGCTGCTACTGGTACAATTGCTGATAGGAGTTCTGCAACTGTTGTGGCTGAATGGTGTAGAGAGCATCTTGATGATTTTTGCTATAAAAGCTGCCACATAAGTGCTGTTTCATTTTTGATAAAAGGGGAAAAAAAAAACTTAATGCTAAGAAATCAGGTTAGTAAGGAAAATGTAATAATACAGGCAGCATTTTGTTTAGTGAACTCTTGCTGTATGAGAAATAAGTGGTAAGCAGGTGCACAGTGTGCGACAACTTAAAATCATTCTGGTTTTGCTAAATTTACTGAATTATCTCTTGCAGCTGACATGATGCCTATACATGTTTCCTTATTCACAATGACTGTAAGGAATTAATTTATAAAGCAACACCAGAATGGTCAAAAGACTTGAAATATCACTTTCCTTTTTGACCTGTGTTTCAGAAATTTTTTTTGTTGAGCAGAATGAGGCACTTTCCAAGTTAATGATTCATACTTTACTTGTGGGTCACAAGAAACACCAAGTCCATCCCTGACAATGATAAACTCCAAGGAACAATGGCTTGTTACCAGAGCATTATCAGGAACGGATGGTTATGAGAGCATTACAAATTATTATCTGCTCACTAACTTGATTGCTGATAAGTATCCAAAACACTACATGCTAAGTAACAAATGCATGTTCAAATCATCAAAACGGCACTGGAGCCTTAATCAAGAGGATGCAAGGAGAGGTGCAAATGTATCCCCAAATCATAAAGGGAGCTCAAAAGGTGACACGAATAATTACAGACCTCTTAGAATAAATTCTCTTCCGGAGAAAATAATGGAGTCACTGGTTAAAGAAGTAATGCATGACCATCTGGAAATGAAATTATATTGCATCACTGATTTGTTAAGGGGCAGTCTAAGTTACTATGCAGTAACCAAGAAATTATTAATGGGCACTGCTCTTCATGGACTAAAGATATTGCCGACCAGGCTAGCTGGGTGGGTAAAGTGCTGGCCTGGCAACCCAAAGGTCATAGGTTCGAATCCCGCCTCAGACTTGGATCAGAGTAGTGCAAAAACCTTGGGAGGTGCATTATGGCCACAGAAGCCAATGCACCAACAACTAACAAAGAAAAAAACTAATGTTATTAGTGGAGTTCCCCAGGGTTCAGTGCTGGGCCAATTTTTGTTTTCAATATTTATCAATGATATTGATAAAGGTATATCAGGCTCAATGTCTAAGTTTGCAGGTGATACAAAGGTTGGCAGGATGCTTAATGACATTCATCAGGGCGAGCTACTGCAGCAAGATCTAGGAAAATTGGTTCGATGGGCTGAGAAATGGCAGTTGAAGTTTAACATTACCAAATGAAAGGTACTGCATATGGGTAGCAGTAACCCAGTAACACACTCAACTGTGTGATACTACACTCAGGGTAGTGAAGGATGTAAAAGACCTGGGGGCTAATTGTGCAGTCAGACATGAAATTCTTTGAGCATTACAGAAATGCTGCCAGGACAGCTCATGAGGTTTTGTCAATAGTAATAGTAATAGAAGCATGTTATGCAAGAAAGCAAGCATATGAGCTTCACGATAGGAGGGAGTATATGATGAGAGCCCTGTCAATCAATTCGGCCCTGGAAAGATTGTGCAGGGCTCAAGGGGTAGAATTTTTTTCAGCCTGGTCTGTACTTGTTAACAGGAGAGACTGCTTCTACAGGGATGGGATACACTTAAATAGAAAGGGTGCAAGAATGTTTGCTGATGCTATCGAGGCAATGTTAGGTGGGTCGGAAAACTGCTAGATTGGGGGGATACAAGGACTAATAGATTAACAGTAGCCACTGGCAGAGGTGAAAGTGATTCTTGCACTGCTTCTATTGGAATGAGCCGCAGCCTGGAAAATAAGATGCAGGATATTTCAGAGACTGCTGGGAATCATTGGGGTACAAGTAAACACATGGGTTGTGTTAGGGTAGCTAAGAAAAAGAACAGGTGCATGTATACTTGTGTGTACACCAATGCTAGGAGTTTAGTAAATAAATTTGATGAATTTGAGGTATTGCTCAAAACATCAAAGGCAGATATTGTGGGGATTTCAGAGACGTGGTGTCACACAGATATAAGAAATGCAGAACTGGAATTTGGGGAGTACAATGTCTACAGAAAGGATAGACAGGATACGAAGGGAGGAGGGGTTATGCTATTAGTTAAAAAACACATAAAATCCAAGGAAGTGAAGCCAGTCGACATCGCTGGACAGTGCAGTGTCGAGTCAGTTTGGTGTGACATAAGCATTGGGAGATCAAAATTGAGAGTAGGAGTGTGCTATAGGCCTAATGACTCTGATGAGTATAATAAGAAACTGTTCGGAGAAATAGAGTGGGCCAGTAAATCAGAGAGTCTTATAATGGGGGATTTTAATTTCCCAGATATTGACTGGAATTTGGGGGCTGGTCACTCACACAGTAGCAAGGCTTTTGTGGATTTATTGGATGATTGTTTTCTACATCAGCATGTTCGGGAGGCAACTAGAGGGAGTAATACTCTTGATTTGATTATCAGTAGTGATTCTTCATGCATTAAGAATCTGCAGATAAATGAACCACTTGGTGGCAGTGATCACAGTGTGCTGAAGTGGGAGTTACTCAAAGAGGTAACTACCATTAGGGGTAAAGGGAAGGGGTATTGCTTTCGTAAAGGCGACTACAATGGACTGAGACAGTATTTAAATTCTATACAGTGGGATCAACTGATGATATTGCCAACAGCAAATTCAAAATGGGAAGCATTCAAAGAACTTATCGTGGAAGCTACTAGGCTTTACATACCAACTAAGAAATATTGTTCAAGGTTTAGGCCTAAATGGTTGTCAGATGAACTAATGAGGCATATGGCAGAGAAGAAAAATGCATGGGATACATACAAATTAACACGTGACACGGACGCCTATGATAGATACAAGTTGATCTGTAACCAAGTTACAAAGGAGGTTAGGCAGGCGAAGGCAGATTACGAGAGATCCTTGGCAAGGGATGCGAAGAAAAACAGCAAAGAGTTCTTTACTTATGTAAACTCTAGAAGGAAGGGGATGAATCAGATTGGTCCACTTGAGATCGATGGGTCAACTGTTGATGACCCTGCTCGGGTAGCTAACAAACTAAATGAATATTTTGCATCGACATTCACACATGAGGAGTTATTCAGCGAGGGGAATGCCAGAGGTGTATTCAACTCTAGCAGTAAGCTAGAGAATCTTGTAATAACTGAGAGCAAAGTGGAGGAGAAATTGTTGAAGATAAATACAAGAAAGGCACCTGGGGTGGATGGGATCTATCCAGTTATATTAAAGGAGGCAGCAAAGGAGGTAAGCAAACCCTTAGCCATAATTATGAGAGCTTCCTTGGACTCAGGGGAGGTACCCATTGACTGGAGATGTGCAAATGTGACCCCAATTCACAAAGGGGGATCAAAGGCTGACACAAGTAATTATAGACCTGTGAGTTTAACTTCTGTTCCCGGAAAATTAATGGAGGCACTGGTGAAAGAAGCACTGCAGGATCATCTAGACAAGACTTCAGTTATAGCTAGGACACAGCATGGTTTTGTTAAGGGGAAGTCTTGCCTGACCAATTTGATTGGATACTATGATGCAGTCACAAAAGAACTGGATGCAGGGAATAACTTTGATATTATATACTTGGATCTTAGAAAGGCTTTTGATACTGTTGCACATGGAAGACTGCTGCACAAATTGGAGCAGTGTGGCATTGGAGGCAAGTTGCTGCTACGGATAAAGGGGTGGTTGAGGGGGAGAAGACAGAGAGTGGTAATCAATGGACACTGCTCATCGTGGACTAATGTTATTAGTGGAGTCCCTCAGGGTTCAGTATTGGGGCCTTTATTGTTTTCTGTATTTATAAATGATATTGATGATGGTATATCAGGCTTAATGTCCAAGTTTGCAGACGATACGAAGGTTGGCAGGGTTGTCAAGGACACTACTGACACTATGCTGCTGCAACAGGATTTGGAAAGGTTGAGCAGATGGGCTTCGAGGTGGCAAATGAAGTTTAACATTGACAAATGTAAAGTACTACATATGGGAAACAGCAACCCCAGAGCAACGTATCAACTCTGTGGTACTACACTGACAGTGGTAGAGAATGAAAGGGACCTGGGGGTGGTGGTGCAGGCAGATATGAAGTTCTCTGAGCAGTGCAGACGAGCTGCAAGAGTAGCTCATGGTGTATTGTCAATGATATATAGGAATTTTTCTAGCAGGGATAAGGAGGTGATTATTCCCTTGTATAAGGCAATGGTCAGGCCACACCTAGAGTACTGTATACAGGCCTGGAGGCCTCATTTCAGGAAGGATGTAGAGCTGCTGGAACGAGTACTGAGAAGGGCAACTAGATTGGTGAATGGGACAAAGGGGTTCTCTTACGAAGAAAGGCTTAAGTTTTGCAAATTACAGTGTCTGGAAACTAGGCACCAGCGGGGTGATCTGATAGAGGTGTACAAAGCCTTGAATGGTTTGAGCATGCTCAATGCTGATGGGATTCTTCCTCTAGCTCAGAAAAATCACCTGAGAGGGCATAAATTCAAATTGAGGAAAGACAGATGTAGGATAGATGTGCGGAAATTTGCCTTTAGCCAGCGGGTGGTTGGTGGGTGGAACAGACTTCCATCCCTTGTCGTGGAAGTTGATAGCCTAAATAAGTTTAAGGCTCAGCTGGACAGGTATTTCGAACGAACAGAGGGGTGAAGTGGAAGTGGTTATTTTTATTTATTTATGTTACTTTTTTTTTTTTTTTTTTTTTTGGCTGATGCTGCATAAGCTTGCTTTCTTGCATCAAATGCCTCTACTAATGCTAATGCTAATGCTAATGTAACATCAGCCAAAAAAAAAAAAAAATTCACACAACAATTCCCTCTAGATGTTTGTCCAGTTCCTCCTTGAATTTATTTAAGCTATAAACCAGCAAACCCTCAGTGTTGACCAAAGAGGATGATTAAGATATATACCCAACAAGGGAGGGATTGAAGGCTTCTTATTTTGGTAGTATATTGGCAGAGTAGGTTTTGTCTTCTAAAATAAAGGGGGAGAGGGTCGTGTGCATCCACATATAAGCTCTGAACTGGCAAGGCTCTGTAGGCGCTTAGGGCAGATTGAATGTTGATGCACTACACTGGATGGTGTTGAGAGACTAAGATGCTGTTTTTAGCTGAAGCATATACTGTAGCTCCATAGTGTAATTTTTACCAGATTAGAGCACAATAGAAATTCAGCAACAACTGCCTGTTAGCACTACAAGATGTTCAGGATACTGCACAAAGGATTTTTAATTTCTGGAGGCATGTAAATCACAAGTAGGCGATGTGTTTATGAAAATTTAGTTTGGTGTCTAAAATCAAGCCCAATAGTCTTATGGAAATTGTCATAGGTATTTCTAATTTCTATGCCTTTCAGTTTTAATATAGATTCTGGATGGAGAGACTGCAATTTACAGAAGTGTATTGCTGTAGTTTTCCCCTCAGTTAATCGATAGATGTTGAATTTTGTCCAAGTTTTAATTTAGTTATTGCCAATTGTAGTTGTCGTTCAATGGTAGCCATGCTCAATGATTGACAAGGAAACAGAAACATATATATAAATTTCCACCACAGCTGGGATGCCTTGAATTATGCCACTGGCACGTAATGCAAACAGAGTTGCACTTAAAATTGATCTTTGAGGTACTCCTTGTGTGTTAATTGTGGACAAAGAATTCTGGAATCGTACTTGTAAGGTCACGAGATGGCGAAAATTCTGAAAGAATTGAAGCAAGCTACCTCTCAGTCCAAGTTTGTATAAGTCTTGGAGGATTCCATATTTCTAGGTGTTGTCAAAAGCTTTATTAATATCAAAAGTTACCGTTACCACGTGTTGTTTTTTTAACAAAAGTATTTTAAGTGTGAGCTTCAACTTTAATTGGTGGTAGGATATAGCATCTCAGTCTTCAATAATCTAGATGAGTCTCTTGTGAACTATCTTTTCTAGGATTTTTCTTAAAAAGCTGGTCAGAGATATAGAATGATAACGGTTGGGGGAGGAAGCATCTTTTTCCAGTTTTGCTATGGCTACCACTATTGACTATAGCCATATATCAGAGTAAACATTCTCCTCAAAGATTCTGTTGTAAAATTGAAGTAGTGTAGATCTGGGGTTTGAGTTAAGGTGGCGGAGCATTATGCAGTAAATGCATCTGATCCAGCAGAACTACTTTGAGAATTCTAAATAGTTTTGCTGAGCTCAGTAATAGTAAATGCTAGATCATAGGGATATCTGAGCATGGAAAAGACAGTGTTGAAGATGTACCCCACAATGGGTGGCCTCTTACCATGTTTACAGCTGCAAATGTGGATGTTCATGACCTGATCATTTAAGACTGCATAATAAAATTGAAGCACATTGAGACAACATTCAACATCTACCTTGAGCAATCTTAATATTGTGGTGAATGTTTTAAGGAATGGTTTCTTTGAGGTGGGTTTCCAAAGCATTGAATGCAGGTCGGAAGCGGGAAAAGAGTGAGGTGTTGTCATGAGTAGTGCAGCATTTTGAAGGTAATGAAGCTCAGTTTTGGAGGGAGTATGTCACTGTGGATGTCACAAGGGGGCACCCACTTTGACCCTAAAACAAAAGAACAATCTAAACAATGGAAGCATCCCTCTTCTCCTCTGCCTAAAATGTTTTGAGTTTGTTGTTTGTTTGTTTGTTATTTGGTTTTTAGGAGCATTAGCAACTAAGGCCATATTGCTCGGTAATATGCGGTGGTCATTCCCTGACCTTTCTGCATCCTCCGTATTTGGTGGTGATGGGCTTGAACCCCAGTCTAATCAAGAAGTGTGTGCTACACACTGTTGCTCCTTCCCACCTGGCTACGGAGGCGCCTAAGTTTTGAGTGCAGAAGTTGGATGGGAAAGTCATGGCATTTGTCTTCTGGGATGCAGAAGAAGTGATTGTGGTTCAATGCACCAGTGCACACAGCATTTGTGACTCAGGCAACACAGTGTGACTGTGTGTTTGAACTATTACAGCATCTGCCCTACTCACCAGTTGGCTCCATCAGACAATTTTACAAATTTCAAATTCCAATTTTCCAAATCTGAAAAAGGACAGAAAATTGATGATGTGATGGATGCAGTAAACAAATGGTTTGAATTAAAAACTGAATTTTGAGAGTGTTACAAAAGCTAGTGGATTGTGCCAGAAAATGTGTTGACTTTGGAAGGGGAATTATATAGAAAAATAAATCTGTTTTTACAACTTTCCAGCATTCCTTCTGTGAGAGGCAAGAAACTCTTCAACATCCCTTCATAGCAGTTTGCATGAAAAGACCTGAGAAACTGTCAAAACAAATCATTTTGTGACATAATAACACGTCCACATACAGTGGTGCCTCCATAGCCAGGTGAGCAGGAGCAGCAGCAGTGCAAAGCACACACTTCTTGATTAGACCGGGGTTCGAGCCTGTGACCACCAAATATGGAGGTTGCAGAAAGGTCAGGGAATGACCATCGCATATCTCGGAGCAATATGGCCTTAGTTGCTAATGCTCCTAAAAACTAAAATAGCATAACAATAACTAACCACATACAGTAATGGATTCCTGTATACCAGAAAATTGCATTAAACTGGCACCAGTCAAGCCCTAAGGATTGCTGAATGAAGAAATCATGAACTAATGAGAAATCATGAACTAATACATTGCTTAACAAAATTAACAGAACACGTAGAAAACGTGGCATAACTCGTGCGCTTGCGGTGAAGCAGGACAAAATTTGGTATAATGGTGTACCGTGGAGTAACGATGAAATAAAGAGAGTGAGAAACTTCAGACAGGTAAAAGGGACATTTATAGGGGTTGTATAAGAATTAACAAAAGGTCACATTACAGAAGTTGATACAAGATGCTCGAAAAAGTGGTCACATGAATCAGTATGGCATGTGATCCTCTCCAATGGCTAAACAGGCCTGACAGCAGTGAAACATTTTTGATATAAGGGTGTCTATAAGATTCTGTTGCAACAAATCCCATTCTTCCACCAGCGCAGACCTCAGCTCACCAAGTTTGTTTGTTTGTTATTTGGTTTTTAGGAGCATTAGCAACTAAGGCCATATTGCTCCGGGATATGCGGTGGTCATTCCCTGATCTTTCCGCATCCTCCGTATTTGGTGGTGACGGGCTAGAACCCCAGTCTAATCAAGAAGCTTGTTATTGTTGTTATTGTTATTTTGGTTTTTAGGAGCATTAGCAACTAAGGCCATATTGCTCCGGGATATGCGGTGGTCATTCCCTGACCTTTCCGCATCCTCCGTATTTGGTGGTGACAGGCTCGAACCCCGGTCTAATCAAGAAGCGTGTGCTACGCACTGCTGCTCCTTCCCACCTGGCTACGGAGGCGCAATCAAGAAGCATGTGCTATGCACTGCTGCTCCTTCCTACCTGGCTACGGAGGCACCACTCACCAAGTGACCGAGGAGTTGGCTATCGGTATGCAATGTGACACCCATGGGACCACAAGTTCGATCGGATTTAAGTCTGGTGATGATGCTGGCCACAGCAGTCATTGCATATCTTCAGTTTCAAGATATTCCTCATCACTTCAGCCCTATGTGCAGTGGTACTGTCATGCATGAAAAGAAAATGTGAGCCAACCACACCTATAAAAAGTCGCACATAGGGTTCAAGGATCAATTCTTGGTACCTCTACGGTACAGTACCCCTATTAAAAAAGCAAAGAGGGGTATGGCCATTGATCATTATTCCTCCCCACATGAGAACACCGCCTCCACCATAGGTGTCCTGTTCTCTGATGTTGAAGGGATGATACCACATTTCTTGTTGTCTCCAGATAAAATAATGTCTAAAATCTGTTTGTATCTAAAACAGGATTAATCAAAGAATAGAACTATACTCCATTTATCAGGGCTGCAAGTCACATGTTCACTGCACCAGTTTCAACAAGATATTTGGTGGTTTGGGGTTAATGGGATACAAACCACTGGCATCCTTGCATAGAGTTCACTTCAATTGAGCCTTCTTAACACAGTCAAGTTAGAAATGTTTACATCTGTGATTGCAGCAACCTCAAGAGACAGTTGATGACAGGACATTGTACGTTCTATCTTACTGTTAGAGCTAGATAGTGGTCTGTTCTGGTTAACATAGTTCTTGGATGACCTTGGTCAGCACTTCTTATGGGTGCTGCTCTTCTTGGACTAATGTTATTAGTGGAGTCCCACAGGGTTTGGTGTTGGGTCCACTGTTGTTTTGTATATTTATCAATGATATTGATGAAGGTATATCAGGCTTAGTGTTGAAGTTTGCAGATGATACAAAGGTTGGCAGGGTTGTTAATGACAGTAATGGCAGTGTGCTACTGCAACAGGATCTAGATAATGTGGGCAGATGGGCTAAGAAGTGGCAACTGAAGTTTAACCTTGACAAATGCAAAGTACTGCATATGGGTAGAAGTAACCCCAGAGAAACGTACCAACTGTGTGGTACTACACTTAAGGTGGTAGAAAATGAAAAAGACCTGGGAGTATTGTGCAGTCAGATATGAAGTTTTCTGAGCAATGCAGACAGGCTGCCAGGGCAGGTCATGGGGTTTTGTCAATGATATATAGGAATTTTGCTATCAGGGAAAAGGTGGTGATTATCCCTCTGTATAAGGCAATGGTCAGGCCACGCCTTGAGTACTGCGTACAGGTCTGGAGACCTCATTTTAGGAAGGATGTAGATTTACTTGAGCGTGTACAGAGAAGGGCAACAAGATTGGTGAGGGGGAATGAAGGGATCCTCTTATCAAGAGAGGCTTAAGTTCTGCAAATTGCAGTGGCTGGAGACTAGGCACCTGCACGGTGATCTGATTGAGGTGTATAAGGCCTTGAATGGGTTCAGCACGCTGAATTCTGATGGGATCCTTCCACTTGTTCAGATTACGAACCTAAGGGGGCATAAATTCAAATTAAGAAAGGACAGATGTAGAATAGATGTGCGGAAATTTGCCTTTAGCCAGCAGGTGGTTAATTGCTGGAACAAACTTCCATCTGTCGTTGTGGAAGTTGATAGGTTGAATAAATTTAGGAGGAACTGGACAGGCATTTGGAGGGAATGGTGTGATTTTTTTTTTTTTTTTTTTTGGCTGATGCTGCATAAGCTCATACTTGCTTTCTTGCATCACATGCCACTACTTCTACTACTACTGTCTCCTGAAACTCCTTCCGTAGTACCGAGACGACACTGTGTGACACATTAAGCCAACGTGTCACTTTCACCTGCGACTGCCTGGCTTCAAGTCAATCCGACGGCTCCCCGTCCTAAAGAATCATCTAAACAATGATGACCTGTCATCCTGAGTTCTGGAGATGTGGCTATCCCACTAAACAAGCAAAAAACGGGAATGAATTGTTGAGGTTGCAATCCATGTTTTTATAGGCAAGAATAATTTGCATAATGTGCAGTTCTGTATGGTGGTAGATTGATTTCTATTGGATAATCAGAATTTTCATGCTAGGATGCCTATTATATCAAATATTCACCTTTGGCGATACTGTTCACAATAAAATATTCAGGAAAAACATTTTGTTCTAATAATTTTGTCAAGCAGTGTCAACTGAATTTAGTACTCGGTGATTATCACTTTTTGGGCTAATGAAGTCGGTACCTGAGAGAGAAAGAGAGGGAGAGAGAGAGAGAGAGAGTAGAAATTCAAAACAGATAAAGTCAAGTGCGATATCCTCAATTAGTTGAATTAACTACTAAGCCTACTTTGTTCTATGCTGCCAGAATCAGTGCCTTGCCACGATAATAGCAAAAATTATCAGCATAAAGGGACAATATCTCAAAAAAGTAATAAATTTGGTGATGCTGGTATGTACATACTGTACATATATATGTATGTATGAGCTTATTGTAAAAAATAAAAGTCCATACTAACCTGGAATCACTATCATACATTAGTTTCTTTTATATCTACTTCTATATAAAATACCAGTTATTATTCGGTACATAAATAAAAGGGTTTTTTTGGCACATGTATGCACAATATGCTTCTTTAGTTCATTAAAAGTGCAATCATACACATTAAAATATGCATTTTTTTATTGAAATTAGAATAAGTACTTATATATTACACAATGCCTGGAAACAGAAAATTACATAAACTGCCTTGAATGGGATTTTCCAATAGAAGCAATATCCATTAATATTTTAAAAGATTAATAATAATTTTCACCTTAAACAGCAAGCATCCCAAATTTACTTCAGTATCTGGATCATCACGAGGACACTGGTCAACTAAACCCTAAAGAAATAATAAATCCAAACTGAATACATAAACTAACGATGTGCTAACTATTATACATATGTATAATAAACAGAGTAGTAAAAAAAAAACACAATACAATTAACTCTGGGTCAGGTGCCCAAGGTCAATGAGACTCCAAACAATACTTCAGCAATTCATGGTCTACATCAACTCTGTCCATAAAGCTGAAACTTCTAATGGCTCTTTCTGAAAATGTTTTCTCTCATTTCCCCCTTGAAAATTCCAGAAATCTCTATTAATTATTGTCCAATTAAGAAAAATCCACAAATTAAATTAAAATAATTATATCCACATGTTGACTGGCATGTCATGTATAATTACTGATAGCAAGCTGGCTTTACTGCCACAAGTCCTCCTCCAGATGGTAATGTTCTCTGGCTTCATGATACTGAATCATCATCTGGAATCAAATTATTGACATACACTTCACATTTTGTGCAGTAGGCACTCCTGTTATTGACAAGCCATCATTGAATTACAAGCATTTGTTGAAGCACGTGGAAATTTAAATTTGCATTTTGCTTGCTAACAGGCGTAAAGAGAGTTTTAATTTCAAAAATTCATTTAAAATATGTTTTTAATATAAAAATGGATTTTATATGCATATGCATAATAAATAAATGTAAACTAGCAAAAAAAACTCATTAAAATTATTCACAGTTGTGAATAATTTTAATGTTAATGAAGTTGTGTTCAGAAAAGATTGAAAATAAAGTTGGCATCAAAAAAATTACAATTTTGATATATATATATTTTTTGATTTTTCTAACGTCGGCATTTTTTTTTTGGTATGTTGACAGTCTAACGGCTCCTGGGATTTCTCCCATCTCCGCGGTGTTCTCTGTATCAAGTGACAGTACCCTGTCAAGCCAGAGATTTAAAGTGTGTGGATCATGTAGTCTGTTGTGCCCATTGTTCATTTGGCTAATTGGCCATCGGGCCCGATGGGACTCGACGAGGCTAGCCAGGTGTTACCAGTAAGGAATCAGTACTCTGGCAGGTCCTGCCACCTACTTTCCTCAGATTTCAGTGGCTAGGACCTATAAAAAAAAAAAAAGACTGCTTTAATCGCTGTTGATTGCTTTTGTTTGGTCATCAATGGCCAGTTGTGTTCTTTGTGTCCATTGGTAGTCCAAAGTCTGAAGTCTGTTTCAGGGTGGTGGAAGTGCTCTTTGCCTCGCGAAGAGATTTTGAGCAAAAAGCGTGAAAGCCTTATAATTTTCCTCTTCCTGCAGCACTATGTCCTCCTGATTTCTAAGGATGGAGCGTAGTTTGGTAAACAGCAGGCCACGGAGGTCTTCATATATATTGCATTCGTAGAGCAGGTGCTCCCAAGTTTCTTCTTGTCCGCATTTACAGTGCGCTATGTCCGAGATTCCAAAAATCGTGTAGTTTCTTCCTGAAGGAGCCATGCCCTGCCAGCAGTTAAGTGGTATGAAGTTCAGGAGAGTACCAGATCGGGGAAATAGGGTAAACACATCCAATGTCTGGTATGAAGTTTCTAGTTATGCGGCCTTTAGTGGAGTCATTCCACCGATTCTGCCACACTGTTCTCATGTGGTCTGTAAGACGTCTTTTTTCCTGTGGTCTAGTCAGAGTTGGGTCCGTAGTGTATCCCAAATATGTGATTACCGTTCCTTTGGCGTGTTGGTGCAGCAGCCCACGGCAGACAATCTCCAAGTCCAGAGGGAGACATCCTGCAAGGACCTGGAGAGTGTGGGGGCTTACCGTGCAGCATGCTCTGGTTGTTGTGAGGAGAATTATTCGACGGATGGTTTCCAGTTTCCTTCTGTTAACAGCAGTGCTTGCCTTAGCGTACCAAGCTCCCGCTGCATAAGCCAGTGCCGGGATGAAGAATGCCTTGTAGAGGATGGCGAGTGCCCCCTTCTTCAGACCCCAGTCTCTGCGTGTAACTCTAGCAAATAGGGCAGAATATTTCCTGAATTTTACTCTGAGGTAACTAAGATGCGGTGTGAAGTTATCCTCGATAGTGTCTATTGAGGAAAACGCCAAGATATTTGACTTCTGTTTGGAATTTAATGGTTGTTCCATTTATCTTGATCTGGAAAGAACTCCTGAGATCAAGAGAGCCCTTGAAGAGTACTGAATGTTTTTTCCGGTGAGATGTTCAGTAGGTTCCCATTTGCCCATCCTTGCAGAACAGAAATGGCATGATTTGCATGAGTCTCCAGCTGTGTCCTGCTATTAACCTGCAGCATCAGTATAAGATCATCGGCGTATGCCTGCGTTTTTATATTAGGGATTTCCATATTGAGGAACTCATCCAGCACAAGAGTTCACAGAAGGGGCCCCAGAACTGATCCCTGGGGGCAGCCTCTGTGGACCTGCTTGGAGAGAGGTATGAAGTATATTGAGGATCTAGCGGCTCCTGGAATTTCTCCCATCTCCGCGAATGTTTTATGTATCGGTGACAGTACCCTGTCAAAGCCAGAGATTTAGAAGTGTGTGGGTCACGAGTAGTTGTTATATGTTGTGTCCATTGTTTATCCGGCTTATTGGCCACCAGGCCCCTAATGGGACCCGACATTGCCCATACCTCGCCACGTGGAGGCTAGCCGGGTGTTACCAGTGAGTCAGTTGTACTCTGGAAGGTCCTGCCACTTACTTTCCTGGGATTTTAGTGGCTAGGACCTAAAATAAAATTGGAACGAGCATGGTTGATTTTAGTTACATTAAAGTTCATTACATTGTTCAGTTACATTAAAGCACTAATATGGGGTTTGACGCTGAAGGCCTGTTTCTTTTTTTTTTTTTTTTTTATCTATTTCTTCTGTTGAAGTGCCTAAAAGGTCGGGCGAAATTTTTTGGTGTAGTTTAAATTTGGACGTGTAGGGCTATACGCTGTGCAAGAGAAAGTGCTGGGAGGGGAGAGTGAAGGCTGGGGGGTGAAATAGGAAGAAGAGGATCAATAGGGTAGGTAACCCCCAATTATTCCCACCAGAGGGAAGGAAAGGTGTGGCAAGGGAGAGAGAAGACAGCGAGCCGTCACCTCCCCCCCTTGTCGGGTGTAGGAGAAAAAAAGGTTGCACCGCACAAGAGAGTGCAGAGCCTTGAGCCAATATGGCTCCGACAAGGCGACAACTTGGAGTTTCTATATCTTTGTCGATCTTCTCTGTCATCGGTTTTAGTATCCAGGTTTATCCTCCTCAGCTAAGAAAACTGGTCAGGTTCGTTGTCAGTCCATTATCAATGGCTGCGGGTCTGTTCATCATGGGAAGATCCACATCTCCATGGGGTTATTCTTCCGTTCGCTAGGTATTAGATTATTAGTAGTGAGCAGGTTCCTGAGGGAGGTTCTTTTTGAGTCCTCTCCATGCGTGCTCTGTCTTTTTTTTTTTTTTTTATCTATTTCTTCTGTTGATGGCTATCAGTGTTTTATGCCTAGCAAATAGTTTTTGGGCATATTCCTTTAGCGCCCTATATTCCTCTAGTGAGTCCAGTAGATGTGATTCCAGGTTCTTGAGGAGGAAGTGTATCGCGGTGATCAGTCTGCATCTGAGGTCCTCATAATGGGTGCAATCGTACATAATGTGCTCCCAGCACTCAAGTTCCCCACAGGCACAGCTCAGATCCTCTTCAATTCCCAGCACTGTCAGCTTGGCTTTAAAGGCCCCGTGTCCAGTCAGTAAATAGGTGGTGTATAAGCCAGGTTGAAATGAAGTTGGGGGACTGGGGTACATCCTGTCGATGTTTGGAATGAATTTCCTGGTGATATTTCCCTTATTTGAGTTGGCCCAGTGCTCCTGCCAAACTTGCATCAGGTGTTTTTGCAGTCTTATTTTTTCATTTTTGCGTGGTGCATTAATGTCCACAGTATAGCCATGGTATGTACAGGGTATTCCTTTCTCTATGTGGTAGTTCATTCCCCTGCACGTGATCTCTAAGTCAAGGGGGAGAGCCCCGACCAAGACCTGCAGTGCATGGGTACTGGTTGTTCTTCAAGCACGTGTAACTGTCAGTAGGATGGTTCTTTGCGTTGCATCAAGGATGCATCGGTTTACTACAGTTGCCGTTTTGGGAAACCATATTGCTGAGGCATAAGTGATGATCGGTAGAAAGGTTGTTTTATAAAACAATGACAGGGTGGGTGCATTGGTTTAACCCCCAGTCCCGCCTAGTGATCCTAGACACCAATCCAGAGTGTCTTTTAATTTTGGCTCTGATATAAGTTAGATGGCGTTTAAAGGAAAGATTACCATCCAGTATAACCCCTAAATATTTTAACTGGGTCACTAGTTTTATTGTGGTAGGTCCCACCTTTAATTGTGGCGGCTTACGTATATCAAGCTTGCCTTTTAGCAGGGTGGAGGACGTCTTTGTTGTTGATATCGTCAGGCAGTGGGTTCTGGTCCAGTTTTGCAATATCAGCATTGATTGGTTGGCCTTTTCCTCTCGCTGCGCCCTGCTATCTGCAGCAATGGTAGGGACTAAATCATCAGAAAAGGCCCGGGAGTGCACATCACCGAGGTCCAGAATCGTGTTCCACAGGAGTGGCCCCAGAACAGAACCCTGGGGGCAGCCCCTGCGGACACCACGATTCACTCTAGCATAAGGTGCTTCCACGATAATGCATCTCTCAGAGAGATATGACCTAATTATGGAGTATAAGTTGATCAGCACATGTGCCTGCCTTAGTCTTGCCAGGACACTCGGCCATCAAATTGTGTCGAATGCCCCGGCGAAGTCAACGGAGATGACTAGAACATATTTATTATTACAGTATGTTGCTGATTCCGATAGACTACGCAAGGCCTCCACAGTACAGGAACCCTGCTTGAATCGGTATTGCGATGTCTCTGTGAGTTTCGCTGCCCGGTAATGCTGGTTTATCCTTGTGTAGAGTAGTCTTTCTAGCAGTTTGCTTGCAACAGGCAGTAGGGCTTTTTTTTTTTTTTTTTTTTTATGAAAACCCCAAACACGAAAGGTATCAAAACCTATAGTACTTAGTACCATGCATGGGTTAAAGGAGAAGTATGGGGGGAGGGGGATGCTGGAAACTTTGCTCTAGAGACTAAACATGGGTTTCACCACTTCAAGCCTCCAATAAGCAAAGTGGTGGTATTTCACCGGTTGATGAAAGTCATCTACCACCTACTAAATTTGGTCAATAGGAGTTTGGCAGGTGGTGGGGTGGTTTGTTTGAATTTTTGGGGATTAATTTTACCTTTGCTGTCTTCCATTTTTTAGGGAAGATACCCTTAGCCGAGCAGCTGTTATAGAGGTGTAAGAGGTGGTCTGGAATGATCTCCACAGTCTTCTTAATAATTTCGGGTTCTAAGTAGTCCAGGCACGGACATTTATTGTTTCTTATCTGGGTTACCATTTGTTGTAGGTCATCCTGTGTGAAGGGTGGTTCCCGAGTGTCTGCTGAGTAAGCTTCATTATCTTGACAGATGATAAGTTGCTCTGGCAGTGTTGGCTCTATTGGTTCCGGGAAGATGGCATCCAATATATTGCTTATAGATTATTGCCACGTGGTGGTATAATCACCTTGTGGTGTCTTGGTGGTTGAAATGACTTCCCCCTCCTGGGAAGTTTACTGGTGACTATCTTGTATACCACTCCCTCGGGTTCAGTGTTCCCTGTTGTGCTGACAAAAGTCTCCCAGGCCTTGCGTTTGCTCTTAACGACCGCATTTGTGTAGCTGTTTCTGGCTTCTCTATATCTTTCCCTTAAAGTTTCAACCTCATGGGCCGGCCATGTGCACCTTGCCCGTTGGAATTGTTTTCTTCTTTTAATTGTTTCCTGCCTGAACTGTTGAATTTCCAGGGTCCACCAGGGGACAGCGCCCCCGGATTGGGTTTCTTCTTTTTATTGCTGCATTGCTGGCTTCTGTTATTATCTTGGTTACTTTAGTTTGGGTTTTATTAGGTTCCTCGAGCTGATTTGTCTCAGTTAAGTGTTGGGTCGTTGCTGGTATTAGGATTTCCTTAAAACGTTCCCAATTTGCTTTGCCTGGAGAGAGTGGCAAAGGGAGCAGTCACTGTAATCCTTCTGTCATCCAAGTATGATCTAAGACAGCAGAACAGGTTGCCTGGAATTTGGGCACATTGAAGTCTGGTCAGGATTCCAGGCAACCAGAGAGAATCAAAAGTGCCAGCAAAGTCTATTGATATGAGGAGAAAATACTTCATGTCGCAGTTTTTTGCTGCCTCAATTATGTTTTCCAAAGCGTCTGCTGGCATGTGGGTTCAAACTGCACACTTTAAGGAAGAACAATCCCTGTGACTGCTGACAAGTTAGTAGGAATTAGTAGGTGTTAATTTCGTGAGCAGTCACAATTTTAGTAGCTTTTGTTTTGTTTCAATTACACACTACTCCCATTTGTAATATATTTCAAGTATGAGTGAAGGTATTTTTGGAATTTTTATTTTCCTGTACTGCTATTCTCCCCTTCCCCAGTGAAGACTGGATCTATCCTTGGAAAATAACACAAATGGATTTCCAACAAACAGGCTTGTTCTGAGTGCCAAAGAACAAAAGCTCTAAAAACAGTACAATGCTGAGAGAAACAGAGAGGTAAATGAAAATGACAGGAGCAACTGACCGATACAGATTACCTAATGATCACTTTATTGTTATCCTAAATAAACTGATTTAAACTCCTTTGAGATGAGCTTGTTCTTATTAAACAAAGCGAAAAAGTAATGGTAATTTATTAATTTATATTGACTGGGCACTGATTTTGCCAAGTGCCCACTGAGTAGAAACTGGAAGTTCTAATTGTAGAGATTGTGCAAATTAACTTAGTGCTCCAGAAAACTCTGTCAGCAATGAATGCTTGATCTTGCAATCACCCAATGGCAGGTAAGATGTTCACTAGTTTATTTTTAGAATTTATTTAGAGATTTTGTAAGTTACTACTTAATATACGTAGAACCTTTGTATGGTGATTCAGTGTGAATATCATATCTTGTAACTTTGTACTGTAGGTGTGTGGTAGGAAAATTCTAGTGAATTATTTGTGGTAAATAGGTATCTCAAAAGTTCGAATCTTGTAGGTTGGTGTTAATAGATAACTTTATTAACCTATTATAATTAACATAACTTTACAAGAGTAATAGTATAGCGTAAACTCAATATCATAATATATATATATATATACATTTAATAACAATGCACTTGATAGTAATACATATTATTGTCGCATAACCAGTGCACAGTGTTTTTACTGCATTTAACTATAATACTTTAGTGTAGTATTCTCGATTAAACTGAATTTGAATGGAAATCATACTTCAGACCAAAGCAGCCACTAGCCTCCCACTAGCAGTCTGCTGACGAGGCTAGTGGGAGCCAGATGTGTTCAAAGCCGCTAAGTGGATTTTCTTATTTATTGATTTGAAATTATTGTTTTTCTAAAACTTTTGATTTAAATTTAGTAGTATAGCATTATTTTGTGATTTTCTGATTAATCTGCTGTATTTATTCTTTGCTCGGCCTTGTAATTGCATAAAAGTATCGGTAAGGGTATCAAATCCATGTGTTACAAGTTGCAGCTCCGCTGAACGAGAAGTTTTTTAGCCATATTTAGCCGCTTTATTGACCAACCGTTACATCAAATTATTTTCTATACGTAGCTTATAGACCTAGTCGGGATCGTTAGTTTATTCCGAAACGAGACAGCGAGATTTGGAAGTTAATTAATACTTAAGTGTCTGTAGATTTACCGTTCGTAACTTGCCGCCATTGTCATACGATGCAACGTTATATCCCGACCTAGATAGCGTTAGTATAGTATAGTATATAATATAATATTGTCGATTAATCAGTAAAATCTATTAATTTTGTTAAACTTTGTTGTCAGTTAAATTGTACTTTTAACTAAATACATATAACGACTTAGATTACAAATGTAACATAATTAATTAATAGATAACTTGATACGGAACTTATATAAACGGAACTCATAGATAATACTCGATACTGAAAAATATATATAGCGTTTTCACTGTGTTGGGATACAAGTTTAGGGTTATAATTTTGTATTGAAATTGAAATTTTATTGAAATTAAATCGAAATCATGACTCAGACCAGAGCAGCAAAGCAAAAGGCTCAAGCTAATGGGAGTGTTAAGGCTCAGAGGAGAACTGAGGGAGGGCAGTTGCCCTCTGAATCACAGCCTTTTAAAATGCACTGCTTGCATGATGTTTCTGGAGCAATCGGGTACGGGCCATGATATTGCCATGGGGGATGTCTTTGTGGGTATGATGCAAGGAATGTAACGAAATCAGGCGACAACTCGGCGTTGTTATGGGCCTATATGAGAGCTTGAAGGACAGGGTGGATGCCCTCGAAGGAACTAAATTGAGGGGCCCATTAAGCTCTCAGCTGGCCACATCAACGACAGAGCTTGCACTTGGTCATCATGCAACACAGCGGCAACCCACGTGAACTACCTATTCAATGCATTAGCAACATCAGCTGGGTTATCTAAGACAATGATTCCCAAAATACTGAGATCTACGGACCCCTTCAAAAATCAAAAATGTTTGCGGGCCCCCTATATAAATATATCTTTGGGTGCACTCTATGCTGAGACATGTCCTTCCAATGCCTGGGTTATGTAGCATCATTGATCACTCTACATCATGTTCTGCCATTTCTCCAGTTCTGTGAACCGGGATTGACGGTGACACAAACTCTCAGCTGCTCACATCAACGCCAGAGCTTGCACTTGGTCCCCAAGGCAGAATGCGCTGGTCCCACAGGAACTAGTAGTTGTTGGTGACTCTATTGTCAGGGAAACGGGGAACATGCTTTGTAAAAAGGATAGGTGGAATAGGACCAGGGTATGTCTGCCAGGGGCAAAGATACGTTATAGTGCAGATATCATCTTTTACGGGCACAAAAGGTGATATAGTTGTACGCGTTGCCACTAATGATATCAAGAGTAGGAGACCGGCAGAATTACTTAACAAGTACAGGTCACTGTTGAAAAAAAGCCATGAATTTGAGTTGAATTTGAAAGTGTCTGCAATTCTGCCCAGACATGACAGGAGGGAGTATATGATGAGAGAGCCTCGTCAATCAATTTGGCCCTGGAAAGATTGTGCAAGGCTCAAGGGGTAGAATTTTTTTCAGACTGGATTGTACTTGTTAACAGAAGAGACTGCTTCTACAGGGATGGGATACACTTAAATAGAAAGGCTGCAAGAATATTTGCTGATGCTATCGAGGCAGTGTTAGGCGGTTCGGAAAACTGCTAGCTTGGGGGGGGGCGTTTGTTTGTTATTTGGAGCATTAGCAACTAAGGCATATTGCACAGGAATATGCGGTGGTCATTCCCTGACCTTTCCGCATCCTCCCTATTTGGTGGTGACGGGCTCGAACCCCGGTCTAATCAAGAAGCGGAGGCGCAAAACTAGCCACTGGCAGAGGTGAAAGAGATTCTTGCAGTGCTTCTATTGGAATAAGCAGAAGCCTGAAAAACAAGATGCAGGATATTTCAGAGACTGCTGGGAGTCATTGCAGTACAAGTAAACACATGGGTTGTGTTAGGGTAGCTAAGAATAGAAACAGGTGCATGTATACTTGCGTGTACACCAATGCTAGGAGTTTAGTAAATAAATTGGATGAATTTGAGGTATTGCCCAAAATATCAAAGGCAGATACTGTTGGGATTTCAGAGACGTGGTGTCACACAGATATAAGGAATGCAGAACTAGAATTTGGGGAGTACAACATATACAGAAAGGATAGACAGCATAGGAAGGGAGGAAGGGTTATGCTATTAGTTAAGAAACAAATAAAATCCAAGGAAGTGAAGCCAGTCGACATCACTGGACAGTGCAGTGTCGAGTCAGTTTGGTGTGACATAAGCAGTGGGAGATCAAAATTGAGAGTAGGAGTGTGCTATATGCCTAATGACTCTGATGAGTATAATAAGAAACTGTACAGGGAAATAGAGTGGGCCAGTAAATCAAAGTCTCTTATAATGGCTGATTTTAATTTCCCAGATATTGACTGAAATTTGGGGGCTGGTCACTCACACACTAGCAAGGCTTTTGTGGATTTATTGGATGATTGTTTTCTACCCATATGCAAAGTACTGCATATGGGTAGAAGTAACCCCAGAGAAACGTACCAAATGTGTGGTACTACACTTAAGGTGGTAGAAAATGAAAAAGACCTGGGAGTAATTGTGCAGTCAGATATGAAGTTTTCTGAGCAATGCAGACAGGCTGCCAGGGCAGGTCATGGGGTTTTGTCAATGATATATAGGAATTTTGCTAGCAGGGAGGAGGTGATTGTCCCTCTGTATAAGGCAATGGTCAGGCCACACCTTGAGTACTGCATCCAGGTCTGGAGGCCTCATTTTAGGAAGGATTTACTTGAGCATGTACAGAGAAGGGCAACAAGATTGGTGAGGGGAATGAAGGGATCCTCTTATCAAGAGAGGCTTAAGTTCTGCAAATTGCAGTGGCTGGAGATGAGGAACCTGCGGGGTGATCTGATTGAGGTATATAAGGCCTTGAATGGGTTGAGCACGCTGAATTCTGATGGGATCGTTCCACTTGTTCAGATTACGAACCTAAGGGGGCATAAATTCAAATTAAGAAAGGACAGATGAAGAATAGATGTGCGGAAATTTGCCTTTAGCCATAGGGTGGTTAATTGCTGGAACAAACTTCCATCTGTCGTTGTGACAGGTTAAATAAATTTAAGGAGGAACTGGACAGGCATTTGGAGGGAATGGTGCGATTTTTTTTTTTTTTTTTGGCTGATGCTGCATAAGCTCATACACTTGCTTTCATGCATCACATGCCACTACTACTACTACTACTACTACTACATCAGCATGTTCGCGAGGCAACTAGAGGGAGTAATACTCTTGATTTGATTCTCAGTAGTGATTCTTCATGCATTAAGAATCTGCAGATAAATGAACCACTAGGTGGCAGTGATCACAGTGTGCTGAAGTGGGATTTACTCAAAGAGGTAACTACCATCAGGGGTAAAGGGATGGGTTATTGCTTTCGTAAAGGCGACTACGATGGATTGAGACATTATTTAAATTCTATACAGTGGGACCAACTGATGATGTTACCAACAGCAAATTCAAAATGGGAAGCATTAAAAGAACTTATCTTGGAAGCTACTAGGCTTTACATACCAACTAAGAAATATTGTTCAAGGTTGAGGCCTAAATGGACTCAATGAGACATATGGCAGAGAAGTAAAATGCACGGGATACATACAAATTAACAAGTGACACAGAAGCCTATGATAGATACAAGTTGATCTGTAACCAAGTTACAAAGGAGGTTAGGCAGGCGAAGACAGATTTCGAGAAATCTTTGGCACGGGATGCAAAGAAAAACAGCAAAGAGTTCTTTACTTATGTAAACTCTAGAAGGAAGGGGATGAATCAGATTGGTCCACTTGATATCGATGGATCAACTGTTGATGATCCTGCTCAGGTAGCTAACAAACTAAATGAATATTTTGCATCGACATTCACACATGAAGAGTTATTCAGCGAGGGGAATGCCAGAGGTGTATTCAACTCTGGCAGTAAGCTAGAGAATCTTGTAATAACTGAGAGTAAAGTGGAGGAGAAATTGTTGAAGATAAACACAAGAAAGGCACCTGGGTGGATGGGATCTATCCAGTTATAATAAAGGATGCAGCAAAGGAAGTAAGCAAACCCGTAGCCATAATTATAAGAGTTTCCTTGGACTCAGGGGAGGTACCCATAGACTGGAGATGTGCAAATGTGACCCTAATTCACAAAGGAGGATCAAAGGCTGACACAAGTAATTATAGACCTGTGAGTTTAACTTCTATTCCAGGAAAATTAATGGAGGCACTGGTTAAAGAAGCACTGCAGGAACATCTAGACAAGACTTCAGTTATAGTTCGGACACAGCATGGTTTTGTTAAGGGGAAGTCTTGCCTGAATAATCTGATTGGATACTATGATGCAGTCACAAAAGAACTGGATGCAGGGAATAACTTTGATATTATATACTTATATCTTAGAAAGGCTTTTGATACTGTTGTACATGGAAGACCTCTGCACAAATTGGACCAGTGTGGCATTGGAGGCAAATTGCTGCTATGGATAAAGGGGTGGTTCAGGGGGAGAAGACAGAGAGGTAATCAATGGACACTGCTCATCGTGGACTAATGTTATTAGTAGAGTCCCTCAGGGTTCAGTGTTGAGTCCATTATTGTTTTCTGTATTTATAAATAATACTGATGATGGTATATCAAGCTTAATGTCCAAGTTTGCAGATGATACAAAGGTTGGCAGGGTTGTTAAGGACACTACTGACGCTATGCTGCTGCAACAGGATCTGGAAAGGTTGAGCAGATGGGCTGAGAGGTGGCAATGGTTTTGTTAAGGGGAAGTCTTGCCTGAATAATCTGATTGGATACTATGATGCAGTCACAAAAGAACTGGATGCAGGGAATAACTTTGATATTATATACTTATATCTTAGAAAGGCTTTTGATACTGTTGTACATGGAAGACCTCTGCACAAATTGGACCAGTGTGGCATTGGAGGCAAATTGCTGCTATGGATAAAGGGGTGGTTCAGGGGGAGAAGACAGAGAGGTAATCAATGGACACTGCTCATCGTGGACTAATGTTATTAGTAGAGTCCCTCAGGGTTCAGTGTTGAGTCCATTATTGTTTTCTGTATTTATAAATAATACTGATGATGGTATATCAAGCTTAATGTCCAAGTTTGCAGATGATACAAAGGTTGGCAGGGTTGTTAAGGACACTACTGACGCTATGCTGCTGCAACAGGATCTGGAAAGGTTGAGCAGATGGGCTGAGAGGTGGCAATGGTTTTGTTAAGGGGAAGTCTTGCCTGAATAATCTGATTGGATACTATGATGCAGTCACAAAAGAACTGGATGCAGGGAATAACTTTGATATTATATACTTATATCTTAGAAAGGCTTTTGATACTGTTGTACATGGAAGACCTCTGCACAAATTGGACCAGTGTGGCATTGGAGGCAAATTGCTGCTATGGATAAAGGGGTGGTTCAGGGGGAGAAGACAGAGAGGTAATCAATGGACACTGCTCATCGTGGACTAATGTTATTAGTAGAGTCCCTCGGGGTTCAGTGTTGAGTCCATTATTGTTTTCTGTATTTATAAATAATACTGATGATGGTATATCAAGCTTAATGTCCAAGTTTGCAGATGATACAAAGGTTGGCAGGGTTGTTAAGGACACTACTGACGCTATGCTGCTGCAACAGGATCTGGAAAGGTTGAGCAGATGGGCTGAGAGGTGGCAAATGAAGTTTGACATTGACAAATGTAAAGTACTACATACAGGAAACAGCAACCCCAGAGCAACGTATCAACTCTGTGGTACTACACTGACAGTGGTAGAGAATGAAAAGGACCTGGGGTAATTGTGCAGGCAGATATGAAGTTCTCTGAGCAGTGCAGATGGGCTGCAAGAGTAGCTCATGGTGTCTTGTCAATGATATACAGGAATTTTTCTAGCAGAGATAAGGAGGTCATTATTTCCATGTATAAGGCAATGGTCAGGTGTATACAGTACCTTGTACTGTATACAGTACCTTGAGTACTGTATACACGTCTGGAGGCCTCATTTTAAGAAGGATGCTGTTGGAACGAGTACAGAGAAGGGCAACAAGATTAGTGAATGGAACAAAGGGGTGCTCTTACGAAGAAATTCTTAAGTTTTGCAAATTACAGTGTCTGGAGACTAGGCACCAGCGAGGTGATCTGATTGATGTGTATAAAGTCTTGAATGGTTTGAGCATGCTCAATGCTGATGTGATTCTTCCTCTTGTTCAGAATAATCATCTGAGAGGGCATAAATTCAAATTGAGGAAGGATAGATGTAGGATAGATGTCAGGAAATTTGCCTTTAGCCAGTGGGTAGTTGGTTGGTGGAACAGACTTCCATCCCTTGTTGTGGAAGTTGATAGCCTAAATAAATTTAAGGCTCAGCTGGACAGGTATTTCGAACGAACAGAAGGGTGAAATGGGAGTGGGGTTTTTTTTTTTGGCTGATGCTGCATAAGCTTGCTTTCTTGCATCATATGCCTCTACTAATGCCATTGCTAAGTAAACTTTATTACAAGAATAGCAATAGTGTTATTGCAGCAGTAGAGTGCTTAAGGCAAATGCATATCTCAAGACGTCCTTGTTTTAGAAAATTGTATGGAATATTGTAATGTGTCATCAAAGAAGGCTACGAGACATCTAGGCGTAGACGTGATCGTCTGCCAGCACCTCGCAGGGGTTCACATCTGTTGAGTATGGGCTTGGTACACCCAGGATTGTGAGCTGGATATCATCATTCTTCTCTTTCTTGGTGATTCCCTTCTACTTCTGACTGACTCTGACTCTCACTCTCTCTCTCCCTCCTCCTCTCAGGGTAACTTGGAAATTTTTTTTTTTAGCTGGTACAGCATAAGACTCAGGCTTCCTTGCACTACATGGCTAGTAATAATAATAATAATAATAATAATAATCTTTGGGATGAGCTGGAAAGGGCTGTTCACTGCAGGCCTACACCTCCATAAAATCTCAAGGAACTGCGTGATACACTCATGTCTGCATGGTACTCCATTCCTGCACAACGTTTTCAGCATCTTGTTCAATCCATGCCTAGACACAGTAAGTAAGTGTACCTAATAAAGTGGCAGCACAGTGTACATGTTTTATTTCAATTTTATATATAATTTACCAATTGTAGCATAACACATATTGACATAATTTTTGATAATTTATAGCCTTTGTGAACCTATCCTTGATTGTTATATGAAAATGTGCTGTTCTGTGCATTTCTACCGTGTGCCTTTTTTCAGAATATATGTCATCTTATAGCAGGGTACGCTATATTTCCACTTTCCCTCTACTGCATTCACATTCTTCCTGCTTTGTCCTTCTCCATTTTCCTTATCATTTCCATTGTTAGCCATTTTTTTTTGGTTTTTGTTCCTTTGCTATATCTTTTTGCTTTCTCACTGATTTTAATTACTTTATTCCTTATTTCAAATGGGTTCTCATTCACATCTTCACTTTCAATCTTACCTCTCAATTTCTCTTCAGTTTTCCTGAAAAAGTTTCCTTATCAATACTCTATTTGTTATTCTTTTTTACCTTTTCTTCTTTTCTGTGTGCCATCTTCTAATGGAGGTCGGCGACCACTACGCCAAATGTCTCTCTGTCTCTGGTAGCTCTGAACAGCTTCTCGGTGTTCAGTCCTGTCCAATTCTTAATGTTATCAAGCCACGATGTTCGTCTTCTCCCAGGCTTTCTTCTTCCTTCCATTCTCCCCTCAATAATTAGCCATGGAATTGCATATTTATTGTTCCTCATCAGGTATCCAAGATATGTAATTTTCCTTTTCTTTATGTCCTTTAGCAAGGTTTTTCCAATTCTCTGCAGGACACTCTCATTGGTCACGATTGCTGTGCATAGTATCTTTAGCATTCTTCTGTATTTCCACATTTTAAATGCTTCTAGTTTTTTCAAGGTGTTAATTTTAAGTGTCAATGTCTTGGCACCATACGACAAAACTGACCAAATGTAACATCTCATCATCCAGATTCTAAGGTGTAGATCCAGGTGTTCATTGTGCAATGCAGGTCTCATTTTAAGAAAATACTGCTTGGCCATTTCAATCCTTGCTTTTATTTCCATATCCAGTTTGTTTTTGTCCTTGATCCAATAGCCTAGATATATATAATTTTGTCAATCTCTGTCAGCCTTCCGTTTAACTTGAGGGGAGGTGTTGGCATTGTACCATTAAGGGCCATGAGCTTAGTCTTGTTATTTTTACCTTTTGAATTCCCTTAAATTTTATTCTTACAGCGACCTCTGTCAATATCAGGTCCTGGATATACATGTTTTCACATTATTCTTCTACCTTTCTCTCACCATAATATAATCCAGCTGATGCCTTCCCAGATCCCCATAAATAGAGCCATTTTTTGATATTAGTATTAGTAACGGCCGCATGGTGCAAGAAAGCCTATGGCTTATGCTGCACCAGCCAAAAAAAAAAAAAAAAAAAAATCCGAACAAAACAATGATAAAAACAAAAAATAAATAAATAAATAAAATAAATAACTAAATAATAATAATTAATAAATAAATAAAAAATATATAATAAAATATAAATAAAAAGGAAATTACACCTATCATCCTATGCGCTTCCCTTACCCGAACGTACTATCCAGATGACCTTTGAATTTCCCCAAACTGTCGGCCTCTACCACCCATGAAGGCAACTTATTCCAGTAATTTATAACTCGCTGGCTAAAATAAAACTTCCTGCAGTCCAATCTAAACATTTCCCCCCGTAACTTGAATTTATGTCCCCTAGTTCTAGCATCATTTATAATCTTGAAAATTTTGTCCTCATTCATTTTACTGATGCCTCTCAGAGCTTTAAACACCTCAATCAAATCTCCTCTAAGGTGTCTAGTTTCCAAACTCTGCAACCCACATATTCGAAGTCTTTCTTCATAAGGACGCCCTTTTGCCGATCTCACCAGGCGAGTTACCCTTCTTTGCACCCTTTCAAGAAGCTCGATGTCTTTCTTTAGGTGCGGTCTCCATACTTGAACACAGTATTCCAAGTGTGGTGTAACAAAAGCCTTAAGCCTTATATAATGGGATTATCACGTCCCTATCTCTACTTGCAAAAGTTCGATAGATCATCGATAGGACACCATGGGCCTTCCTTGAAACCTGTTTACAATGCTCAGAGAATTTCATGTCTGACCGTATCGTAACACCCAAGTCCCTTTCCTCCAGTACTGGGATTAGTTGAACTCCACCAAGTGAATAAGTTTTTTTGGGATTACTGTTTCCCAGGTGTAATACCTTACACTTTGTTGGATTAAAGCACAGCTGCCATTTTTCTGACCATTCTTGAAGTCTATCTAGGTCTCTCTGAAGAAGCTCAGCTTGACAGTGATCATTAACTACTCTACCAATTTTAACATCATCTGCAAATTTAGACATCACGCCCTCTATCCCTTCATCAATGTCGTTTATGAAAATTAAAAACAACAGTGGTCCTAATACTGATCCTTGGGGAACCCCACTTCTTACATCAACCCAATCTGAGGAATAGCCATTTATCACAACCCTCTGCCTCCTGCCCTGAAGCCATCCTTCTATCCATCTAAGGATTTTCCCAGTGATTCCAACCTGTTCCAGCTTATAAAGCAACCGCTCATGTGGGACTGAGTCAAAAGCTTTGCTGAAATCTAAATAAACAATGTCGAAATTATTCCCTAAATCCAGCTCGTGAGTGACCCTTTGGAAATAGCGAACCAGATTTTCCCTTTACAAAACCATGCTGAGTACCCTTGAGAATTTCAATTCGATCCAAATGATCCTGAATTCCACCCTTGATCATTGCCTCCATGATTTTCCCTACTACTGAAGTCAGACTGACAGGTCGATAATTTCCAACTTCACTTTTAGAGCCACCCTTATGTATGGGAGATACATTTGCACTTTTCCAATCCAAGGGAATCTCCCCAGAGTCTAGTGATGCTCGCATAATTAGCCTCAATGGTTCAATGCACTCGCTTGCCGCCTCTCTTAAGATTATAGGGTATATTCCATCAACTCCAGGAGCCTTACTGGTCTGTAGGCTCGAAAGTTTTTTCATTAAATAATCTTGCGAAATTTCAATATCATTAATTACATATTTTTTAACTTCGCTCCCACAATTTCCCATTGCCACAAAAGGCTTTTCATTTGTAAATATCGATGCAAAATAACTGTTGAGTTCATCTGCAATGGCAGCTGGTGTATTTATTACTATCCCCTTTCCCTTACGTAAAGGTCCGATCTGGTTTGTCCTGCTCTTCTTGGCATTTATATATGTGAAGAATTCTTTATCCCCCCTCTTTGCTCTGTTTGCTAGTGATTTCTCATAAACTGCCTTTGCCTGTCGAACCTTTTCTGTGGCTCTATTACACATCACCTTGTAGCTGTTATAGGCTTCGGTACTTTTTATTGCTCTGTAACCTTTCCATGCCACCTTTTTCTGCTCAAGTAATGTGGCAACTTCACTATTCATCCAACTTGGAACCCTTCTCGTGGAGTATTTTTTTAATGGTATATACGCATTCAAGGCATCTGTGATTAATGTTTTAAAAGCGTACCACAGCTCAAATATATTCATTCTCTGCGCGATATCTACCCAGTTAATAGAGGCCATGTAGTACCTTAAGGCATCGTAATTTCCTTTTCTGAAATTAAAACCCATTCCTTTGCCTTTTACTTCTGCTACCTCTCTCGTCATCATCCACCGTAGAACTCCGTGATCACTTCCTGCTACTGGTTCCTCTACTGTCAGCCCTGTTATGTCATCTGATTCATGTGTGATGATGAGGTCTAGGATATTCTTTTCTCTACTACTTTCCCTGACATGTTGATACAAATAACAGTCATCTAGTTGATTTAAAAATTTTGTTCCCCATGTCGAGTTTCCTTCCCATTTACTCCAATCAATTAGAGGCAAATTGAAATCACCCATAATAAGGCATTGACGCTTACTTGCCCATTCCATTTGCATGTAGAGGCTTTTGTCATAATCTTCACAATCACCTGGTCTGTAGATTACTCCTACTCGCATTATACCTTTGTTTCCAACTATCTCACACCATACAGACTCTATAATAGCATGTGAAATGTCTGAATCTGGGAAAGCTATCGTCGCACTCAGGCTGCTTCTGATAAGAAGCATTACCCCACCACCCCTTCTATCTACTCTGTCCTTCCTAAATACATTATACAAGCCGTACTGAAACTCATCATCCCCAATTTCCGGGTGGCACCACGTCTCTGTAAGCCCTATTATGTCCGCGTTACTTCTTTTAACCAGCAGTTCGAATTCGCTCATTTTATTGACGACACTTCTAACGTTACTGTATAAACAATTAAGATTTACTGTTCTTGTATATTTAACAACCCTAACACAACCCTTTAAGTTTTTTAGGCTCTCTTCCCTGATATTAGCTACCCGCTCACGTGAAACATCTTTGCCCCCAGAACATCTAGATAATACGTCCAGTTGGGGTAACAGATAAGAACTCTTAAGGTATGTGCAAGAGTTACATTGACCAATATTATCAGATAAACGCGTGTCAGTATTACCCACATCCCCCCTAACTAGCAGTTTCCCTGAACCTTTAAGGTATCCTCAATAATACTGGCAAAAAACTTTTGCACCACCTTTGTTTAAGTGTATCCCGTCTCTACAAAACAAATTCCTTCTACCTACAAGTGTGGGCCATGCAACCATTTGTGATTGTGATGCAACCATATGCCACCATTTGTGATTCTCTGATCCACGTCTCGTCACCAATTTATTTTTCCTCCCAAATTCAACTACTTTCTTCACTCTTTTATTCTGAATTATTAATCCATAGTCTTCCATCCCTTCCCACCACTGCATTCCAATCCTCCACTACTACTAGATTTTCTGTTATACTATTATATTGCAATTCTTTTATCTTCACCATCATTATTCTATCAGTACCATTAAACCTTTTCTAAACACTCCCTTATTTCTTTATTCAATACTATTCCTTCTCTTCTCCGCCAGAATACAATTTAAAATTCTTAAATCTAATTTCTGAAAGTCTCCTCTCCTCTCCTCTCCCCTCCCCTCTGCTTCGGTCTAGTCTCACAAAACTCTAACACATCCAATTTACCCCTATCTACCTTCCTTTTTAAGTTTTCCAATCCAGATTTGATTTTTTTTTTTTAACCATTATCCTCAATTCCATGCTGCTACCATAATTGTACTTCCTGTCCCCCACTTCCTCTTTTCTACGAGGGTATCACTTATCAATGATCCAGAAGACCTCACTCCTTCCCTGCTGGGGATGACACCCAACCATCATTACAAATCTCATTACCAATATTATCACTAACATTTGAGATCTCGGCCATCATAAAAAAAAAAAAAAAAAAAGGAAATATAAACAGGTCATGAGGAGCAGGTAGAAAGTCAAGTGGAGAGGGCAAAGAGATGCAACTGTGGGGCTACCAGCATTAGTTCATGCAGTCTTATCACATTTTCAAACTGTTAACCAAAGCTGTTTCTAAATTAGTTCTGCTATTTCAACTTCAAATAAATTCTTTATATACTCCAATATACCTTCAAAATGGCTAGAGGTGTTTATAACTTCATTGGTGCCTCCGTAGCCAGGTGGGCAGGAGCAGCAGTGCGTAGCACACGCTTCTTGATTAGACCGGGGTTCGAGCTTGTAACCACCAAATACGGAGGATGCGGAAAGGTCAGGAAATGACCACTGCATATCCCCGAAGCAATATGGCCTTAGTTGCTAATGCTCCTAAAAACCAAATAACAAACAACATAACTTCATTGCTTTTTTGGCAGCTAATATATAGGTAACGATGGGCTGTGAATTCTTTTGTGGAAGCATATGAGCTCAATCTCACAACATCGACATTAATGCCCACATACATTTCTCCCAAAATCACAGCCTTAATATCTTTATAGTCTGACGTTATAGCTCTTTATGTTATTTTTTTGTCTCTTCATGATACTTTTACATTCTTTAAATTATTTTCGGAATTCTAACTTTTGTTTGTCTGTTTAAATCATGAACCAATAAGATTATATAATACCTCAGACTGGATAGATTTTTTTGAATTTTTAATAAGCATAAAAAAAATAAACAAATGTATAGTCACTTTAATTTTTAAATAACTACACACTAACCTTTGCTCCACTAAGGTCTTCTTCTCCATATTTAATAGCAGCTTGCAATTTAATAATCTATATAGAATAAAATAGCCATTTAGTTTCATTTTTAAAACATTTTTTTAAATAAAAGTCAGCATATTGTTGTATCTCCAAATATTTATTGAGAAAGCCGAACTTTTTATCCAAATAGATGATATGTAATAATACAGTAAAAGTTAGGTCACATACCCACAAAATGTCCACCAACTTGTATGCATACCTGAATGGCACTTTTCATATTAAGAAAACTTGGCCCTGTAAAAGTACTACTGAAACTGCAAGTACATATTATCCCATAAAATGAGACTCCTATCCATACTGTAACTCACTCATCATACAACAGTGCAAATGCCAACTCTTTCCTATTAAACATTATCCCATAAATCTAACAGTGCTGTTCTAGGTTTATAATACTTTATCCTATTAAAGTAAGATGAAGTGTAATTATCTTACACACACAAAAAAAGGCCAGAGATTTGTGAGATCTTAGAGGATATCGATGAGTGCTCCCTGATGAACTATCCTCCATTCAGGAAATTCAGGTAGGTTAGTAAACAACCTATCTTTGATTCCTTGCATTAATTATTGCACTGACTACTTTTTTCATAGTGTACTGGCTTATATAGTATCAAATGTGATGTTTACCATGCATTATGTCTTAGGTGTGTGTGTGTGTGTGTGTGTGTGTGTGTGTGTGTGTGTGTGTGTGTGTGTGTGTGTGTGTGTGTGTGTGTGTGTGCGCGCGTGCGCTTGAGTGAGTGTTCATTAACAGATGAACACGCACACACAAAAACTCAAAATAACATCTAGGCTGTAAAACTCAAAATAACATTTAGGAAACCACAACTCCCTCAGTCTGAGATCGGTTAACTATAACTAGTCCCCAACTAAAAAGACTGCTAAGAATTCAAGTTTTCAATAGAATCTGAACTCAGATCTCTCCCAACGAGTGACAAATCAAATCCAACCACATTAGCATGAAGGATTTTCAGAGGTACAGATATTTGTGGAAAAGTGTGGTGGGCATTATCCTGCTGAAAAATAAACCTTTGTCTTCAGAAACAGTTTTGTTTCAGAGACAGAATCATTTATTACCATTTGAAGATACCTTTACTCTGGAAAAGTGCCACTTAAATGGCAAGGTCAGATTATCCAGTGAAAGGTGACCCCTGTCCTAGCTATGAAATGCAAAATTTGTATAGAAATTAATCATAGCATTTAAAATATATAGCAATTTAAAGTGTTTGTACAAAATTTTGAACCACCCTTTTTAACAGCTTTTAATATTATGTTATGTTTTTTGAGGTCGGCATAATGTACTTGTACATTGTTAGATAAATATTCTGGTTTAACCAAATATTGTATGTTTAAGGTTTCATGAAATTTGGGCTGATTAACTCAGAAGTATTTAATCATAATTACAGATAAGTTTGGTTAATTTGTTGTACTTAAAATGTAATAGTTATACACATTACATCTTTACAACTGATTTCCAGGTGGAAACAGTGAGAACTACAATAGCTTGATATAGGATTTATAATAATGGCAAGAAATCAGCATGCAATTTCTTAAATAGAAGAAGTTGGAAAACAGAATATTTTGATGAAAAGCACAAGAACGCAGTAAAAAATACTTATTGTAATCATAGATATTGTTAGCACTTTTATGAAGTCCCAATCAGACATATACAGATACATAGGGAAAAAAGACCGTAAACACAGTGTTTATTGTAATTAGCACTTCGGTTTGTGTTACTGCTTTTTTAACTTCATTGCAATTTACACACATGCAGTGGAAGTGATTATTTGTTCTTGAACTCCAATACACTGTGTGGCTATTTACTGATTTACAAACAAATAAAAATATTAAAATCAAGAACTAGAAAAGAGTTAATGCTCTACTGTAAAAGTTGGATTGGTAGGCATACAGACACAGTTCTTTCTTTCATGGAGTAACAACACCAACAACCATACAAACTGTATGAAGTAAATTCAATAACCACATCAATCTACACAACATGTTGGAGTTCAAGTAACATGACATGACATTTGAACTCTGACACGTTATGTAGCTATCTGTGATGGGTTCACTTCTATTGATGACTTTCTTGAAGAAATAGTGGACATCAAATTAAAGTATTTTATGCTGCTTGATTTTCACATTTTATTTCTGTTCACTTCTGCTTTTATAGGTACACATTTCTGCTATGCATCAGTAAACAACACTGAACAGCTGCATTCTTATTCCATTGGTGATTGTTATTACTTTGGCTGAGTCCTAAAGTGATCAGTAGCATCCACTGTGTATATGTAAACAGAAAAAGAGAATATAAAAATGGCTGGTGGTAGTAGTAGCTATATGTGGTGATTTATTTTTGAATTGTGTTCTAGACAGTGGTGAATAAATAACACAGAGAGGAATACAGTTGTAGAACTTCTGAGGGGTATCGGCAAGTATGGTGTGTCAAACAAAGGAGTGCTCATAGCCTGCACAAATAGTTCTTGGGAAGTTAGGGGTAGCACAAATGATTCTTTGGATAGGGGAGGGAAAAAGCTTAAGGGCCACACTACTGATTTACTGAAAGAAATACTTTCAAGTAATTTCCACTGTACAAAAATAGGAATCTAATAACCATCAATATTTATGAAGATTAGAATAATCTTCATAAATATTGATAAATATTGAATAATAATTTTATTTAAATTTTATATTAATACTCCTTTAAATATCACTATTTACCATTATTTTCATATAGGTTTAATATTGTTAACCTGTGAAAACTAACATCACTTGGGGACTGCATATAGCCAGAAGGCTAAGAGTTTACCATGAATGACTTAAATTTCCTTAATACATGCTGCAGTTAAGGATTAACAGATATTATCGCCAAATTATTCAACAGGTAGCTTTTTTGGCTTTTGGGCTTCTCACTAAAACTGAATTAGTCAGCCTCCAATGAAGGTTGCTTAACAGAAATATCTGGGTTTTCTTCGGTAAAATTGAAAGAAAAAGTACTAAAAGCAGTGGTTTTGCTCCAAGTGGAAAATCCAATGGCACATATTTGCGTAAGGAAGCAGTGAATGTGATAAGCTTGCTTCCTAGCATCATTTTCCACTACTAATAACTGCCTAGAATTATCAGCCTGCTTGGACTGTTTAGCATTTCTAGCATAGAATTTTGTGATTCAGAAGTTCTTAGCTTTAAGGAATTCATTAATCTGTCTTCTTTCAAAAAGGTCTTTTGAACCATGAACTGGATTTGGACATGGGTCAGTGGCACTTGCTAGTGACTACTGTTGCACTTTTCAATTCAATCTGAGAAGTGCTCATATGACTTTTCTCACTACTTTTAACCTCTTCTTTAAATGGACTTGTCGAAAGTTGTCACTGTTCTACTGTCTAGTTAAATGTTTACTCAAAAACAGACAAAGAATGCACACATATGCTTCAAAACCTTTCTCACTTCAGTAATATGCATTAACTGAAAATATTTCAATATATCTTTCCTTTTAAAACTTCTTTGAAGATAGCAGTAAATGTCCATCAACTATTCATCCACTTTCTGAGGAAGGCATGGATTCTCTTTTCAGCACAATAATTAGATGGCAAGAACAGCCTACCACTAAGTTCTCAATGCTTAATACCCTGCTACTCCAGCTTTAAGTCTACCATAACACAGGCATTATCAACATACCCATGAGAGATATACCCATGCTTCATCCAATGTTGCTACGAATTTCCACCTTTCAGCTGCCAGGTATTTTTTGTAGAGTTTTCGAGCATGGACCCGCCACTCTGCAATATTCCTCGCTCCTTGGTGGTGTACGTGGGCCTTGTGCTTCTTCTCCAGTTGAAAATTTTCATTGATTATGCAACAAATGGTTGCCTGGGATGTTTCCACGCATGACGCTATAGCTCTTTGGGTTTTTGGATTTTCACCGACGAGTGACTGAACTTTTCGTACTACCTCCCTTGTTCAACTTGGAGCAAGTTGCAGTTTCTTCAGTGTTTTCCACTCACTTGAAGCAGCTTCGCATAATTTTCCTTTGGCATTCAAAACCTTATGGATACCAAACTTCGATACACTAAAATTTTTCAATTTGCACCTATCAATAATTTTCGTATAATTTACCCTTCTTTGGAAAGCACAATTATGTAACCTTCCAACCATGGGTCCAATTTCCGAGGCATGTTAACATTAAAACAACTTCTACAACTGATGCACCTGTTCATAAGGTTTGGGACTGCGCCTGCACGAAAAAAAAATTTACATTGCTGCTTTATGTCATAAGCAGGATTAATGTCAAAATCGTTATCAAAAGGATGAATCAACTCCCCATACCCATGTCACCATTTGATCCGTCTTTGTGAATTTAGTATACTTTTTTTTTTTTTTTTTTTTGACTGATGCTGTATAAGCTTGCTTGCTTGCATCATATGCCTCAACTAATGCTAATGCTAATTTGCACATCTTTAGTCCACAGGGACATTCCCTGAATCCAAAGATGGTCTCATAATTATGATTAAGGGTTTGCTGCCCTCCTCAATATGATGGGGTAGATTCCATCTATCTCAGGATGTGGGGGGGTTGCCACACCTTGATTGGAGCCCCCAATTGAGTGATAGCTATCAAAGTCTCGACATAAATAAACAAGGCTCCCTAACACCCCTTTTGGATCTGTCCCCCCCAAAGTAACTTGTGCATGGCCCAGCCAGGTGCCTTTCTTATGTTTAACTTCAACAATTTCTCTTCCACTTTCCTTTCAGTTATTAAAAAAATCATTTTGGTCCCTGTTAGTTTGATAAACTTCTGGCATCCTCTTCTCTAAGGAATTCCCCATGTGTGAATGTAGATGAAAAATACCTATTCAGCATGTCGGCAACCTGAGCAGGTTCATCAACATTTAAACCAGCTACATCAAGTGAAACAATGTGATTCAACCCCTTCCCTTTACCATTAATATAAGTAAAGAATTCTGCTGCTTTTCTTGGCTTTCTTTGTCAGAGACTTCTCCTAGTCTGTCTTGGCTTGCCTAACCTCCTTTGTGACTTCATTGCAGACTAGTTTATATTTACCATAGGCATCTGTAGTATCTGATAATTTATATGCATTCCATGCATTTTTATTCTCTGCCACGTGTCTGAACAGTTCATCTGACATCCATTTAGGTCTAAGCTTGGAACTTATTTCTTAATTGGTATGAAAAACTAATAGCTTTTGTGATTATTTCCCTGAATGCTTCCCATTTAGAATTTGTTGTTGGTAACATCATTAGTTTGTCCCATTGTACAGAATTTAAAAACTGTCTGAGATCCCTGTAGTCTCCTTTACGAAAGCAAAAACCCTTTTCTTTACTCTTGATGGCAGTTACATCTCTGATAGTTTTATTTCCATTCCAAAATCTGTGGCAACATTTTAGAAATAAATTCCTATTGACTTTGAAGTCAAGTCAGGTATTTAAATAATTTATGAGGTGGTTTTGATATCATATAACAATCATTTATGAAGTGATTTATGACATAACAATCATTTAAATCATTTATGAAGTGGATATTACATAACAATGCTAAATCCCAAAGCCACTCTTTTTTTTTACTAAGTTCGGCCACAACTCTGGCTTTCTCATTCATGAACAACTCTACTTCTAGCCTCAAAGCTAAAAAATATTTCAATACTATCCCATGACCCAGCCGGACTTCTGCATGATACAAAATTTTCCCTTATTCAGCATTAATTTCCAACAAAAGAGTTTGAAACTGGCAATTATTTAAGTCCAAAAGATTGAACAGAATTCACATACAACTTTAATAACATGATCTAACTTCAGAGTTTTTTCACAAACTTTCTGTTAGTGGATGATGCAGTGAAGTCCCACATAAATTGGATTTTGCTTGTCTATTTCTTGCCAAATTCTACTCATCGATCCTATTTTCTTTCCAATCATACCTGGAACTCTGTTTGTTGCTACCCTCTTCAGTTTTGTCCAGGTCAGCTCAAATGCCTTCATGGTTTCCCACCAACTCAAAAACAAATTTTCCCTTGTTGTTGCACCATGCAAACTTTAGTTATTTAACCAGTTAAGAAAGATTCTATTATGCCTGCAATGATGATTAATAACTGAGAAGTACCACTTGAGTCAAAATGCAACAGTCTACACCACACTGTTGCATGAAACATACTTACAGTATTAAAAACAGTTTCTTTTTCACAACAAATCTCTCTCACTGTGTTTTGCAAACATTTCCTGGGGGATCATTTTGGAACATTTTCCTTTAGAAAAAGACATTTTCATTGCTTTGACAACAAATTTCGGTGTTGGGCCCATTGTTGTTTGTATATTTATCAATGATATTGATGAAGGTATATCAGGCTTTATGTCTAAGTTTGCAGATGATACAAAGGTTGGCATGGTTATTAACAGCAACATGCTGTTAATAAACTGCACATGAAAGACTGCTGCACAAATTGGAGCAGTGTGGCATTGGAGGCAAATTGCTGCTATGGATAAGGGGATGGTTGAGTGGCAGAAGACAGAGAGTGGTAATCAATGGACACTGCTCAACGTGAACTAATGTTATTAGTGGAGTTCCTCAGGGTTCAGTGTTGGGTCCGTTGTTGTTTTCTGTGTTTATGAATGATATTGATGATGGGATATCAAGTTTAATGTCCAAGTTTGCAGATGATACAAAGGTTGGCAGGGTTGTTAAGGACACCACTGATGCTATGCTGCTGCAACAGGATCTGCAAAGGTTGAACAGATGGGCTAAGAGGTGGCAAATGAAGTTTAACATTGACAAATGTAAAGTACTACATATGGGAAAAAGCAACCCCAGAGCAACGTGTCAACTCTGTGGTACTACACTGACAGTGGTAGAGAATGAAAGGGACCTGGGAGTGGTTGTAATGAGTCTGTGAAGGCAGATATGAAGTTCTCTGAGCAGTGCAGACGGGTGCAAGAGTAGCTCATGGTGTATTGTCAATGATATATAGGAATTTTTCTAGCAGGGATAAGGAAGTGATTATTCCCTTGTATAAGGCAATGGTTAGGCCACATCTTGAGTACTGTATACAGGTCTGGAGGCCTCATTTCAAGAAGGATGTAGAGCTGCTGGAACGGGTACAGAGAAGGGCAACAAGATTAGTGAATGGAACAAAGGGTTGCTCTTACGAAGAAAGGCTTAAGTTTTGCAAATTACAGAGTCTGGAGACTAGGCACCGGCGAGGTGATCTGATAGAGGTGTATAAGGCTTTGAATGGTTTGAGCATGCTCAATGCCAATGGGATTCTTCATCTTGCTCAGAATAATCAGCTCAGAGGGCATAAATTCAAACTGAGGAAGGACGGATGTCGGATAGATGTGCGGAAATTTGCCTTTGGCCAGCGGGTGGTTGGTTGGTGGAACCGACTTCCATCACTTGTTGTTGAAGTTGATAGCCTAAACAAATTTAAGGCTCAACTGGACAGGTATTTCGAGCGAACGGAGGGGTGAAATAGGAGTGGTGTGTTTTTTTTTTTTTTTGGCTGAGGCTGAATAAGCTTGCTTTCTTGCATCATATGCCTCTACTAATGCTAATGCTACTGCAACAGGATCTAGAAAAGTTGGGCAGATGGGCTGAGAAGTGGTTCAGCATTAGAACGGGTGGTTCAGCATTAGAGTTATTAGAGGCGCAAGAGCAACTTCAGCTATATTGTGCCTGTTCAAGTTTTGTTATTTCCTGTTATGTTGTTGCTGATTTGACATATTAGATATGATTGGTTAGGTTTATTAAACTGTGGTATGAAAAGAGTTCACTGACGTTTGATTTTTCTCCCATAATGAGTTCAAGGCTTAATGGCTCATTTGAATGCGATTTGATAGCTGATTGGTGGGCAATTTGATATCATGGACATTCTATGATGATGTGCTTCACTGTTAGTGTGGTCAGACACTGAGGACACTGTGGAGGATCATCTTTCATTAGGAGGTAAGAGTGTGTTAAATGTATGTATCCAATGTGAAGCCGGGCGAGGATAACCGCTTCGTGTCTGTTTGACCGAAAACTTGATTTCCCGGATTTCTGCTGTTGTTTGATTTGGTATAATTTATTTTATGTTTGAGATTTCCAGATCTGTGTCCATATATTTTCAGAGGCTTTTCGATTGATGTTTTTAAAGTCATTGAGCGGTATTTTATGCAAGTGAGAATTTTTGTTAGACAGATGTTTTGCAGCATCATCCCCATGTTCATTGCCGAGTATTCCAGAATATCCAGGAATCCAAGTGAATCTGACTCTTTGTTTTTTTTTTTCTTAAGATGTGATAAGAAGGAAAGAATTTTTCTTACATATGGATGAGATGGATAATCTTCTGTCTGTAAAGCATATATTGCACTTAATGAGTCTGTGAAAATGATACATTTTACGAGAAAAGTTTTGGCAATGTGATCTAGGGCGAGACTTATTGCAAACAATTCAGCACTAAAGATACTGCACTCTATTGGAAGAGACTGTGAAATTATGCTGTTTGGCAATACAACTACAGCACCAATGTGTGTATCCGTCTTGGATCCATCAGTGTACAGATGAGAATAGTTAGAGAATTGCCTTACATAAGAGGAATGTAGCTGTTTTATATGTTGACTTGGGATATTGTTCTATTTCCCTTTTTTTTTTTTGAGGACCATGTCACAGTCAACTGAACTGATTTCCCACAGTGGAAGGGCTGTGGGGGGTAACCACAGTGTGGGTAACCACAAATTGAAATACTCTCACAATTGAAAATTGTGAGAGTATTTCTTTTAGTCGGATGCCTGCAGGTTTGCATATATTAGGTTTGTTCATATATAAATTTTTCCATTTCAGTTTATACAGATATTGCCATGTTGGATGTCCAGGAAGCTTTGAACTTTCGCAGCACAGTTCAGAAGAAGAAGAAGAACTTGTCTACAAAGACTGAGTGGGAGTTCAGGGATCTCTGTGTAAAGACTATACACAGTCTTAGGTGAGGTACGAAAGGCTCTGGAAACAATATGTAATGCACTGTGATGAATTGGATCTAAGCAATTCAACACACTTTTCCTAGCTGAGGAGTAAATGGGAGAACCATAATCTAATCTGGATCTTATCACTGCACGATAAACGTGCAAAACTGAGTAACGATCAGCCCCCACGTCATTGCTGATATCGCTCATAGAATATTTAATTTCTTTAAGCACACGGTACGTAGATATTTTATGTGTTCTAGGAAATTTAATTTGGAATCCACTATTAGTCCTAGAAGTCGGATCCTACGTTTGACTGGGATTTGTTGATTGCTTATTCTTAGTTCTGGGTCAGGATGCATCTTTCGTTTTCTGCAGAAGTGTATTGCCACTGTCTTTTGTACTGAGATTCGATATCCATTATAGATGGACCAGGACTCTATTTTGTTAATAGCACATTGGAGCTGCCTCTCGACTGTCAGCATATTCTGTGAGTGACATGATATTGTGAGGTCGTCGATGAAGAAGACCTGGGGCTAATTGTGCAGTGAGATATGAAGTTTTCTGAGTAGTGTAGACAGGCTGCCAGAGCAGGTCATGGGGTCTTGTCAATGATATACAGAAATTTTGCTAGTAGGGGAAAAGGAGGTGATTATCCCTTTGTAGAAGGTCAGGCCAAGCCTTGAATATTTGTACAGGTCTGGAGGCCTCATTTTAGGAAGGATTAGAGTTGCTAGAACAAATATAGAGAAGCGCAACAAGATTGGTCAGGGGAACAAAGGGGTCCTCTTACCAAGAAAGGCTTAAGTTCTACAAATTGCAGCATCTGTAGAGTAGGCACCTGCAAGGTGATCTGACTGAGGGGATAAGGCTTTAAATGGTTTGAGCAGGCTCAATGCTGATGGAATTCTTCCACTTGCTCAGATTACAAACCTGAGAGGACATAAATTTAAATTGAAGGACAATTGTAGAATAGATTGTGCAGAAATTTTCCTTTAGCCAGCAGGTAGTTGATTACTGGAACAAACATCCATCTGTCATTGTAGAAGTTGATAGCTAAAATAAATTCAAGAAAGAAATTTGGAGAAAATGGATGGGTGAAACAGGAAGTGGTTCTTTATTTATTTATTTTTTTTTTTTTTTTGGCTGATGCTGTATAAGCTTGCTTTCTTGCATCATATGCCTCTAATGCTAAGTAATTTGATAACTTGCCTGCAATGCTGAGGAACTACTGGATAATTTTCTGAAGACTCAAGCTCCTTCTTTAAAGCTGCCACCTTTTCTCTTCTCAGAGAACTGAAATAGTTTTTGTACTTTTCTTTGTGATTCATATTGCCTAGCAATGTTATATCTAGGTATAACATTGCTAATAAATTTAAGAGTATAACATTGCTAATATTAGCAATGTTATACTCTTAAACAGCAATACTTTCATTACAAATTAAACACAAAGCTTCACAGTTCACACTAACACAAAAATATTCATTTGTCCACTTTTCTCAAAAAATTCTACACAAAGTCAGAGTCCACTTTATGGTTTGGATTTTTTTTTTTTTTTTTTTTTAAGGAGCATTAGCAACTAAGGCCATATTGTTCCGGGGATATGCGGTGGTCATTCCCTGACCTTTCCGCATTCTCCGTATTTGGTGGTCACGGGCTCGTACCCCAGTCTAATCAAGAAGCGTGTGCTACACACTGCTGCTCCTGCCCACCTGGCTACGGAGGCGCCTTCCGCTTTATGCTTTTTCTGATAAAGACATTATAGGAAAAGGTTTTTTTTTTAAATTCAGCCCCTGATTTTCTTACTTGCTACTTAGCAGCATGTGCCAAAGAACAGAACTCATACAAGCTTTTCACCTATGATATTTCTGTCTGATAAGAAGCTGTTGAATTATATCCAAAAGAAAAAGAAAATGCTATAAATTTAAATGCATTATGGATGCACAGTGCAAAACACCTTGAAACTTACTCAATCAGTATGAAACTTTATATTCTGTCATTATAACATGAACATCTCGCTGATATGGATTGATTGATACTTGAAAAGCAATTTGTGCAAACTTTAAAGGCTGCTATCAATTCTAATTACTGCAATTATTTTGGAGAACTAGTGCCATCTAGTGTTGAGAGTTAACCCTCTCAACACTAGATGGCACATGTAGAGTAATTACTACTATTTGTTGATTAGCATTTGATTGATCTATCTTCTGTACTCTAGGAGCAGTCTTAGCTGTAAATTATTTAGCAATATATTAAAGGGGTCACGTGAAGAGACGCAGAGGACATAACCAGCCTACTGGGCAAACCAGGCTGCAAGTTGATCATGTGTCCATATAGTATATTTCTAGTCCACATATTGTAGATTGAAGCCGCCCACAGTAAGGCAATCATACTTACTAGCCCTCTCAATTTGCCCAAAAAGATTTGTTACATTCCTCAGACTCACTTGCTTGTAACATGCCCTCATTATCATCTTTCCTTTACTGTAAGTCATTTCACACTATGCAGACTCAATATCTCTGTTATCCCTGACTCAAGGTATACATTCTAGTCACTTTCAGGCAAATTTTGATCAGAATCATTACTCACCTATCTCTCCTGAACACATGATATTCGGTGCAATGAATATCTTCATCTGATATCTCTGAGTGGTATCATGTCTCAGTAAGCCCAATTACGTCACAGTTAGTTGATTTGATTAAAGCTCAAATTTGTTTAATTTTGTTCATAATACTCTAATATTACTGTACAGACAATTTTGTACTTTACTGCTTGTCACAAACCTTGTACATCACTTATAGTTATTTATAATTTTTTTTTTTTGCCATATTGTCTGAGATTGCTGAATTTTGATTCTGTTATAATGTTAAATGTTCTTTTCAGTGTTTAGAACAATTAATGATTATTAAGAAGCACTCTCAGAGAGAATAGGTACTAGTGAAAAATTTGTTCTATGCCACTGTCCTAAGTCAGTTGTGGGCTGACTTCTCAATCCCATCCCCCAACTAGCAGTTTCCGTGAACCCTTAATGTCTCCTCAATGGCACTACAAAAAAAATCGCTTGCACCTCCTTTGTTTAAATAATTCCATCTTTATAAAATGAATTCCAACTAAGACTGGCCATGCTCAGAAATATTCCCCCTAACTATAGCATTTCACAGCCCATGAATCCCTCAATTAATTCACATGGCTCTCATCATAAAATTCATTCTGCCATGTCTATGCAGAATTGAAGACACAAGCACATTTTGTCCTCTCTGATGTTATTGGCTATGAAATATAACGCATTTATATTTCATAGTAAATTCATTAATTTGCTTAAGATTAGTTTCCACATGTATTACTACACATCCACAAGTACCATTACAAGCTGATCAACTGTTTGGCAAATGATGCAAGAAAGTATGCTTATAGGCATCAGCAAAAAAAAAAAAACTCTTCCCATTTCACCTATCCATCCCGTCCAACAGTTTGTCTAGTTTTTCCTTGAATTTATTCAAGCTGTCCACTTCCACAACATCAGATGGAAGTCTGTTCCAGCAATCAACCACTTGCTGGTTGAAAGCAAACTTCTGCACATCTATTCTCATCAAATGGCACTATTGGATAATGAATTGGTTCTCCAAATACGATTATAACCTCAGGGGCTCATATCTGGTGAGTATGGGCTTGGCAAACCAGGGGCCTGAGCTGGATATCATCATTCTTCTCCTTCTTGCTTGCTTGGTGATTTCATTGTACTTCTTGGTGATTCCCTTCTACTTCAGGGTAATGCAGAAATTTTATGCTGCACCAGCCTGAGGCTGGTACAGCATAAGCCTCAGGCTTCCTTGCACTATATGGCTAATAATAATAATAATAATAACCATCCTTCCTCAATTTGAATTTATGCCCCCCCCCCCCTCATGTGCATAGTCTGAGCAAGAGGACTAATCTCAACAGCACTGAGCTTGCTCAATCCATTCAAAGCCTTAAACACCTCAATTAGATCACCTCGCTGGTGATACACCTTTGGTCCCTGCACCAATCTCCTTGCCCTACTCTGTACCTGCTTTAGCAGCACTGCATCCTTCACCAAATGAGGTTCCAGACCTGCAGTACTCATGATGCGGCCTGACCATTGCCTTGTAGAATGGAATAACCACTTCTTTATCCATACTAGCAAAACTCCTGTATATCATTGACAAAACACCATGTGCTGTCCTGGCAGCCAGTCTGCATTGCTTCCTATCTGACTGAACAGTTATCCCCCGGTCTTTTTCACTTTCCCCTACCCTGAGTGTAGTACCACACAGTTGGTACGTTAATCTGGGATTACTGCTACCCATGTGCAGTACTTTGAATTTGTCAATGTTAAACCTCACCTGCCATTTCTCAGCCAAACTGCCTAATTTTTCTGGATCTTATCTTGTTGCAGTAGCATACCACGATTACTGTCATCAACCACAGGCAGAGGTGGAAAGTGTTTCTTGCACTGCTTCTACTGGAATGAGCAGCAGCCTGGAAAGTGTTACAAGTGATACAAGTGTTAGTATCATCTGCAAACTTAGACATTATGCCTGATATACCTTCATCAGTATCATTAATAAATACAGAAAACAATGGGCCCAGCACCAAATCATGGAGAACTTCACTGATAACAATTGTTCACAAACGTTTATATTCCCATCTTAGTTTTTCCTCAAAATTTGTGAGATGTTGATGATAAGCAAGGCGTGATGCTTTCAGAACATATTCACAATGGAAAAGCAGCACCACATTCACTAGAATACTGCCATAATGAAAGATTACCATTAGTTTCTAAAGAGGGAGAGCAAAATGGATTATAAGGAAAACTTTGAATGAAAAAATTTCTAAGGAAAACGTAGTGGGAGTGCTATAGCTCAGGGGAGAACTGAGGGGGTGGTTGTCCTTTGAATCACAGCCTTTTGAAATGTACTGCTTGTTTGATGTTTGTGGAGCTATCAGGAATGGGACATGATATTGCCAAGGGAAATGTCTTTGTGTATACTCGATGTAAGGAGTGTGAGGAAATCAGGTGCCAATTCAGCATTGGTATAGGCCTTTATGAGAACTTTAAGAACAGGGCCCACAAATGATTTAAATTGAGGGTACCATCATTCTCTCAGCTGCATACATCAATGCCAGAGCTTACACTTGAACATCAGACAACACAGCGGCAATCCCCAATGTAGAATGTGCTGGTCCCACAGGAAATAGTTGTGGTCGTGTGACTACTGTCAGGGAAATGGGGAATATATTATGCAAAAAGGATATGTCTGCCAGGGCAAAAATTGATGAGGTGAAGAGAGCAGATATCATCTAATGAGGGCACAAAACATAATATTGTTGTACATGTTGGCACCAATGATATTAAGAGTAAAAGAATGGTGGAATTGCTGAACAAGTACAGTTCAACGTTAAAAAAAGCTGCAAGTTGAATTTGAAAGTGCTTGCAATTCTGCTCAGACAAGATAGCAGGGAGTATATGATGAGATCCTTATCAATCAATTCAGCCCCTGGAGAGATCGTGCAAGGCTCACGGAGTAGAATTTTTCTTAGCCTGGTCTGTGCTTGTTAACAGGAGAGACTGCTTCAACAAGGATGGGATACATTTAAATAGAAAGGATGCAAGAATATTTGCTGATGCTATCAAGGCAGTGTTAGGTGGGTCGGAAAACTGCTAGCTTGGAGGGGGGATTCACAGACTAATAGATTAACGGTAGCCACAGGCAGAGGTGGAAAGTGTTTCTTGCACTGCTTCTACTGGAATGAGCAGCAGCCTGGAAATCAAGGAGTGAGAGATTTCAGAGACTGCTGGAAGTCATCACGGAACAAGTAAATACATGGGCTGTGTTAGGGTAGCTATGAATAAGAACAAGTGCAGGTATACTTGCGTGTACATCAATGCTAGGAGTTTAGTACATAAATTTGATGAATTTGAGGTGTTGGTCAAAACATCAAAGGCAGATATTGTTGGGATATCAGAGACATGGTGTCACACAGACATAAATAATGCAGAATTGGAATTTGGGGAATACAATGTGTACAGAAAGGATAGACAGGATAGGAATGGATGAGGGGGTTATGCTATTAGTTAAGAAACACATAAAATCTAAGGAAGTGCAGCCAGTTGACATGGGTGGATGGTGCAGTGTTGAGTCAGTTTGGTGTGACATAAGTACTGGGGAAAGCAAAATTGAGATTAGGAGTGTGTTATAGGCTTAATGACTCTGATGAGTATAATGAACTACTGTATAGAGAAATAAAGTAAGCCAGTAAATCAGATTGTCTTATAATAGGGGATTTTAATTTCCCAGATATTGATTGGAACTTGTGAGTTGGCCCCTCACACACGAGCAAGGCTTTTGTCTATTAACTGGATGATTGTTTTCTACAGTAGCGTGTTCGGGAAGCAACCAGAGGGAATAATACTCTTGATCTGATTATCAGTAGTGATTCTTCATGCATTAAGAATCTGCAGATAAAGGAACCACTAGGTGGCAGTAATCACAGTGTGTCGATGTTGGATTTACTCAAAAAAGTAACTACCATCAAGGGTAAAGGGAAGGGTTTTTGCTTTTGTAAAGGTGACTACGGTGGTCTGAGGCAGTTTTTAAATTCTGTATAGTGGGACCAACTGATGATGTTACACAACAGCATATTCAAAATGGGAAGCATTCAAAGAATTAATCTTGGATGCCACTAGGCTTTTCATACCAACTAAGAAATACTGTTCAAGATTTGGGCCTAAATGGATGTCAGATGAACTAATAAGACATGTATCAGAGGAGAAAAATGCATGGAATACATATAAATTAGCAGGTGACACAGAAGCCTATAGTAGATATAAGCTGGTTTGTAATCAAGTCACAAAGGAGGTTAGGCAAGCAACGGCAGATTAGAGAAATCTTTGGCAAAGGATGCAAAGAAATACAGCAAAGACTTCTTTACTTATGTAAACTGTAGAAGGAAGGGGATGAATCAGATTGGTCCACTTGATATCAATGGTTCAACTGTTGATGATCCTGCTCAGGTAGCTAACAAACTGAATGAGTATTTTGAATCAACATTTAAACATGAGGAGTTATTCAGGGAGGGGAATGCCAGAGGTGTATTAAACTCTGGCAGTGAGCTAAATGATTTTGTAATAACTGAGAGCAAAGTGGAGGAGAAATAGTTGAAAATAAACATAAGAAAGGCACCTGGGGTGGATGGGATCTATCCAGTTATATTAAAGGAGGCAGGAAAGGAAGCAAGCAAACTCTTAGCCATAATTATGAGAGCTTTCTTGGACTCAGGGGAAGTTGTTTTTTTTTTTTGTTTTTGGTTTTCTAGGAGCATTAGCAACTAAGGCAATATTGCTCTGGGAATATACGGTGGTCATTCCCTGACCTTTCCGCATCCTCCGTATTTGGTGGTGATGGGCTTGAACCCCAGTCTAATCAAGAAGTGTGTGCTACGCACTGTTGCTCCTTCCCACCTGGCTATGGAGGCGCCCTCAGGGGAGGTACCCATGGACCGGAGGTGTGCAAATGTGACCCCAATTCACAAAGGAGGATCAAAGGGTGATGCAAGTAATCAGGGAAATAAATGGAGGCACTGGTTAAAGAGGCACAATCATCTAGACAAGACTTCAGTTATAATTTGGACACAGCATGGGTTTGTTAAGGGGAAAACCTTGTCTGACCAATTTGTTGGATACTATGATGTGGTCACAAAGGAACTGGATGCAAAGAATAATTTTGATATCATATACCTGAATCTTAGGAAGGTTCAGGTATATGATATCAAAGGAAGATTGATACTGTTGCACATGGAAGACTGCTGTACAAATTGGAGCAGTGTGGCATTAAGGGCAAGTTACTCATTCAGTTTGTTATATGTTCAAAATACTCATTCAGTTTGTTATATATACTCATTCAAGGGCTGCTATGGATAAAGGGATGGTTGAGTGAGAGAAAACAGAGAGTGGTAATCAATGGAAACTCCTCTACGTGGACTAATGTTATTAGCAGAGTCCCCAAGGGTTAAGTATTGGGTCCATTGTTGTTTTCTGTATTTATTAATGATATTTATGAAGGTGTATCAGGGTTAATGTCTAAGTTTTCAGATGATACAAAGGTTTGGCAGGGTTGTTAATGACTCTAATAACAGTACACTACTGCAACAGGATCTAGAAAAATTGAGAAGATGGGTTAAGAGGTGGCAACTGAAGTTTAACATTGACAAATGTAAAGTACTGCATATGGGTAGTGCTAACCCCAGAGAGTAACGTATCAACTGGGTGGTTCTACACTCAGGGTGGTAGAGAATGAATAGGCCCTGGGGTAATTGTGCAGTCAGATATGAAGTTTTCTGAGCAGTGCAGACCGTCTGCAAGAGTAGCTCATGGTGTCGTGTCAATGATATACAGGAATTTTTCTAGCAGGGATAAAGAGGTGATTATTGCCTTCTTTAAGGCAATGGTCAGGCCACACCTTGAGTACTGTGTGCTGGTCTGGAAGCCTCATTTTAGGAAGGATGTAGAGCTGCTGGAGCAAGTGCAGAGAAGGGCAACAAGATTAGTGAATGGAACAAAGGGTTGCTCTTATGAAGAAAGGCTTAAATTTTGAAAATTACAGTGTCTGGCGACTAGGCATCTGTGAGGTTATGGAATGAGGTGTATAAGTCCTTGAATGGTTTGAGCAAGCTCAATGCTGATGGGATTCTTCCTCTTGCCTGGAAGAATGGGCAAGAAATTGAAATTGAAGAAAGACAGCTGTAGAATAGATGTGTGGAAATTTGCCTTTTGCCAGCAGGTGGTTGATTTCTGGAACAAACTTTCAGCTGTCGTTGTAGAAGTTGGCAGCTTAAATAAATTCAAGGCAGAACTAGACGAACATTTGCAGCGAATGGATGAGTCAAATGGGAAGGTTTTTTTTTTTTTTTGGCCGATGCTGTACAAGCTTGCTTTCTTGCATCACATGCCTTTACTAATATCTCTTTATATTAATGTAATTATACAAGACATTTATGGATAAAATTTTTTCTAATGAATTACCCAGCGATATAATACACTGTCCAGTCAAAACAATATGTGCACTTGCCTAACAGTGGGTATTTCCACCTTTTTTTGCCAGTACTTCCGCTACACAGTGAGGCATGGACTCTATAAGGATTCTGAACTTTACAGGAGGTATGTATCACACTGCCAGGATCATGTCCTATACATCTGTGCCAATTCGTGGTGGAGGATCCAAATGCCCAATCTGCTAATCTATATAATGCTAGAGATGTTCAATGGGAGTCATAACTGAAGAATTCAGGGGCTAAGGCAGTGGTTTTCAACAGGGATGCCGCGGCACACTAGGGTGCTGCAACAACATTCTTGGGGTACCATGTAATTTCGATTTAAGTTACTTAAAGTTATTATTATTATTTATTTTATTTTTTTTTAATTTATACATTAATTTCATTATAAAAAGGTGTACAGTATCCATTGTACTATATCTTTTTAATTCTGTGGTGATCTATAATTGATCTTTATTTAGTACCTCTATATAAAGAATAAAATTATTATATAGGTATATATTAAAAGGTCAAAAACCACTGTGTTAGGTATTTCTTTTGGCCTAGGGGTGCCGTGAAAAAATTACTGGAACACTAAGGGTGCCGTGAACCGAGAAAGTTTGGGAACCTCTGGGCTAAGGTATGAGGGGTTTCCGAAAAGTAAGGTAACACATATTTTTTCTAAATAATGGTGAAAGGGAATGAGATTATAAACACGGTGGATAGATAGACCCGTTAATAACATTCAAAAGACTGCCAGTGTAGTGTAGTGTTGTGGTACTGTTGCCTCACAGCAGATTTTAATTGAAGAATGTCAGCTACCATGCGAGTGTGATCCAAAACAGGTGTTCGGGAAGTTATTTGCTTTTTGCAAGCAAAAGGGTCTTCACCAAGTGACATTCACCGTGAACTGGTTGTTGTGTATGGTAAAAAGGTGATGACAAAGAAGCAGGTGTGCAACAAATTTAAAGCGAGCCATGTTGACATTGAAGATCAACATCGGGCAGGGCGCCTCCATAGCCAGGTGGGAAGGAGCAGCAGTGCGTAGCACACGCTTCTTGATTAGACCGGGGTTCGAGCCCGTCACCACCAAATACGGAGGATGCGGAAAGGTCAAGGGAATGACCACCGCATATTCCCGGAGCAATATGGCCTTAGTTGCTAATGCTCCTAAAAACCAAATAACAAAACAATAACATCGGGCAGGTAGGCCTTCACCGAGCAAGACAGAAGACAACATTTTGCGCATTAAGGGCATTGTTCTTGAAAACAGGCAAGTGAAACTGCATGAAATTGCACAAATAGTGAACGTGAGTAAATTGACTGTTCACAAAATTGTTCATGATGTCCTTGGCTTTCAAAGGGTGTGCTGCCACTGGGGGCCCCAACAATTGTCAGAGGAGGACAAAGCAAAACACATGGGGATGTGTCTGGAGAACCTGTTGCAATATAGCAGCGAAGGAGAGGATTTTCTCGCTCACAAAGTCACAGCAAACAAAACGTGGGTTCATCACTTTACCCCAGAGAGCAAATAAGACTCCATGACCTGGAAACATCCACAATCTCCTGTGCACAAAAAATTCAAAACTGTTCCCAGTGTCTGAAAAGTCATGGCCACAATGTTCTGGGATCGCCACCAAGGCATTCTGTTGGTGGATTTCTTCTGTTGGTGGAGGAACAATCAATGCACAGCTTTACTGTGCAATGTTGGAAAAACTGAAAGCCAACATTCGACGCAAATGACCAGGACTCCTGACAAGCAGCGTGATTTTGTTGAAAAATAATCCCTCTACAGCCCAGACTTAGTGCCTTCTGACTTCCATTTGTTCAGCCCTCTGAAAAAACACCTTACAGGAAAGAATTTCACCATGGATGAGGAAGTTCATCAGGTGGTAAGTTGTTGGTTACTGCGTGTGGACACGTACTTCTTCAGTACTGGTATTGATAAACTGATCTATCATTGGGACAAGTGAATCAATAAAACTGGAGACTTTGTGGAGAAGAAGTGCATGTTCACTTATTTCTTGGTGTGTAATTTCAACTTCGTATTATTAAACATCATCGAGAGAAAAAATGTGTTACCTTACTGTTTGGAAACCCCTCGTAGCACATGGAAGTTACTTTCGTGTTCAGTGAATCACTCCCAAACAATACCAGTAACATGGTGGGGGTCATTATTCTGTACCATCCCAGAAGACAATCAACATAAAGGATGTACCTGATCAGCCACAATGGAAAGGTAGTTTTTAGCATTCAGAGTGCAGTTTAGGGGTATGAGGGCTCCAAGATACTCTCAGGAAATCAATTCCCATAGCAAAACACTGCTATCACCTGCCTATTTATGTTGGATCAGGATGTCAGAGTGATTCCTCTCTGCTGTTTATCACCATACCCTCCATCTACCATCATACAGCATAGTAAGGAATATGATTCATCAGAAAAAGCAACTTTTTTCCCGTCATCAATGAGCCAATGATACTGTTCAGATGCAAACTTTAGTCATCATGGACAAACAGCAATGGGGGGGCCTTAAGCATGGGTACCTTGACCGGGTACCTAATATGGAATGCACATACAGAGGAGAGTTCACTGGATCAATTTCTTGGAAACACCACTGGTCCTCCATGATTAGAGTCTGTGGTCATGCATTGCACCATTTTCTGTCTATTAGCTCACACAAGACATGACAGCCTACGTTCACCATGCCCATCAGTGAGGCGTGGGTGACTGCCACTGGCCCAGTGACTACTGCTCTGTACACTACTGGAATACCTTAACTACAGTACTCCATGAGTAGCTCACAAAATTTGCAGCTTCTATACAGTGCCACCCTTCAACCAGTACCCAACAATTATCCCTTCTTTTGAAGTCCATCGCATCACATCCCTTGCCCATGTCAATCATGTACTTCATACAGACTGCATGCAAAGAATCTGCAGTATCACATTTACTGATTCTCACAGCTACACAAATACCACCTGGTGGGGAGGAATGGCTCATTGCTAAAACATGCAGGTGGTCATAATGTTTTGACTGAATAGTGTATAATACTGACAATTATACACTGAAATTATACTGATACCTTCAGAGTTGAATATCTCAGTGAGAGCTAATTCAAGGTATCTGAAATTTAATAGGTAAGTTATAAGAAATATGAACTTCAGAATGCCATTTGCAGGTTTTGCTAAAACTGTTGAATATAACCACTGCCCACTCTGCACATCCCCTGTCAATACCAATTTCAGGCAGAGGGAATAGAGTTTTCCCCATAAGCTATTCCAAATTTTTCAGCCTGGGTAAAAACATGTAAGTCAGCTAATGAATATATGTACAAACATACATAATACACAATAAATCTATACAAGTTAGCCATGCCATTTGCAGGTTTTGCTGTTACAACTGAAAAATATAACCCCTGCCCATTCTGCACCTCCCATCAAAGCCAATTTCAGGAAGAAGGAACAGAGTTGCCTCTTTTGTTGTTTTTAACTCTGTCATTAAACATCCATAGTCAACTTTATATTATCATATAACATCATTATGATTATATCAACTCTTAACTGCCTTAATAAGGCCACTATCTTGGCAAGGTCTGGCACCTCTGCCTGCAAGCTATTCCAAGTTTGTCAGCCTGGGTAAAAAACCTGTAAATCAGCTAATGAATATATGAACAAACATAATACACAATAAAACTATATAAATTGCATAATATCTTTACTGGTACACTGTGATTAGAATGGTTAAGGTATTAAAAGTAAAGCAAAGCAATCACCTAACGTGCCCATGTTAACAGAAAAGAAGAGTTAAGATAAGTAAAATAATATTTACACTAAGAGAAGCAACCATTATAGGTGTAAAACCTGTAATGATTGTCATTTGTCAAAAAACATGCTCAAATCAAGCTTTTTACAACATTATAAAGAAGTCTGTAGAGACAAAATCAAAACATCCTAAACCTGTATCAGGTAAAGAACGGACAAACAGTATGTGTAAATGACCACAACTGCCTATATGCTCATACTATTCTGAAAAAGGACCACTCCAGATAAGAAAGTTGTTGGTGTTTGTTTATTTGGTTTTTTAGGAGCATTAGCAATTAAGGCCATATTGCTCCGGGGATATGCGGTGGTCATTCCCTGACCTTTCCGCATCCTCCATATTTGGTGATCACGGGCTCGAACCCCAGTCTAATCAAGAAGCGTGTGCTACACACTGCTGCTCCTGCCCACCTGGCTACGGAGGTGCCAGAGATAAGAAAGTAACTGACGTTACCCAACTTGGCTAGCATCTATACCTACCCATTCTAACTGTACGTGTTTTCATCACTATGTACATACATCACACAGAAGTCGATTCAGAGTAATGTGTCTATTTTGCAGTACAGTTCTTGTTATATTGAGGTGAACGACAAGCCCAGGAATTATTATGTCAACTTGTATATCTCTGCAATTTGGATGGAGACAACTGGGTTATCAAATATAAGACAACTGGTTTAACAGCATAAAGATAAAATGACTGTGTGGTTTAATAGCTAAATTTAATCTTTAATCATTCATTTATGAAAAGAAAACAGTGTCAGGCCTAAGGATATGCATGGTGTCAGTTGAATGGTACTGTGTACTACTCCTCAACAATACCATCACTGCAGGGATGGGGAATGTCTTGGGAGGGGGAGTGTTTACCATGGCTTTATGCAACATTATGTACCAGCTCACATCATAAAGAAAGTTACAGAAACCAAGAAAGAGAATGATTACCTCCTGATGGAAGTTTCCCTCAGGTCACTTGAACTAACACCAGCATATTTCTGGCTTTGGGGATATATGAAATAATACCTATAATGACAATAAAGAATCTCAGAGCTCTAGGATACTATTATTAGAAAGGTAAATCAACATATTAGACAAGATGAATGTCATGGGTTTGAATCCTGCCTCGGGCTTGGATCAGAGTAAAATGCAAAATCTTTGGGAGGTGCATTATGACCACAGAAGCCAATGTGCCAACAACTAACAAAATAAAAATAAAAAAAAACCAAGATCAATGCTGTTGCTATTGCTATCGCATTTAATGACTAAAGTACACAACATACATATAATTGTGTCATGCTGCATGACAATTCATAAATTTCACAAGGATGCTAACAGTTGGTTAATCAAAACCAATTAACCAACCATTAGTAAGCTATTCAACTAAAAATGACAAAATACAAAATTTTACAATACATTATACTGGATTTAAGAGGATTTCCTCACCTTGGAATGATAAGCTGGATTTTCCATTTGACATGTAACTTTCATAGCTTCTTGATATAAACAAGCTTGGTAAAGTGCTTGAGCATAGTAAAGTTTATAGTCCTCTATTTCTGGATAAAGTAATGTTAACTGCTCATAACAGTTTGCTGCATTAACAAAATCCTGAGTAAAATAGTAGCAATATGCCAACAGCGAGAGGGATGCACGAGACTGTTAAAAGAAAACAAAGGTTTCCTATAAAACATGTATTGTATTGCATACCACATGCAAAAAATAAAAAACTAAGATTTTTAATAAAGAAGTAAAATCTTATATTAGTATTAACAAATTTATGTAAGGAGGGAAAAAAAAGACTACCCACTTTGCCCACAGTTACTTCCACAACACCAGGTAGAAATTTATTTCAACAACTGATTACCCTTTACCCAAAGGTAAGATTCTTTCTATCTGTTCTGCAACCATTCTTTTCCAATTGAAATTTATATCCCCTTATGTGAGAATGTTTGAGAAAGAGTAAGAATGCCATCAGAACTCCCATGAGCTCTCCCAGCAACCTGTTTGCGCTGCTCAGAGAACTTCATGCTAAATACTACAGTTACCCCTAGGTCTTTTTTTAATCGCCATTACCTTGACTTTGGTACCAACCAAATATATATTATACTAGAATTATTGCTATAAAATGCAATAACTTGCATTTATCAATGTTAAACCTCAAATGGTATGAGAAAATAACACAAGACTACACATAGCAATATGCAAGATATTTATTCTGAGCTAAGGCTAATTTACACAAATTTATTCAGAGTGAAGGGGAAAGGATATTAATAATGATGCTTTGCTCCCTTCTTCCAAGGCCAGAGGAATCTAGGGGGACACCTACTAGCCTGAACTGACTGATGATGATGCACATTAGCACTCCAGCAGTCAGTCTCAGCTAGTAGGCATTCTCCTATTTCTCTAGCCTCAAAAGAGCTGCTCCTGAAATGTCAAATGTTAATAATAATTCTCCACTCCCTAGTCAATTCATGTGTGAGGACCAGTACGAAAGTAATGCCTCCTAATTTTTTTGCTTTTGAATGTGCCACCATAGATCATTTCACATGTCAATGAGTAGTCACTAGAGGTCTCTAGTTTCACCATATTGAGTGGTGCTGTGATCAGTCTTGTGAGTGCAGCACACGAATAGTTCAAAATGGTGAAAATTACAGATATACGTATCAAGCAAAGAGTGGTGATTGAATTACTTACCAAGGAAGAAGTGACGTCTATCAAAATCCATATGCATCTCAAAAATGTTTATGGTGACAATACTGTAGATGTGAGTACAGTTAGACGTTGGGTAAGACACTTTAAGAGTGGGGAAAGTGCCATTGTTCACAAGCCCTGAAGCAGCCAACCAGTAATGTCAGTGACAACAGACGACAAAAGCCGGATCGACACGCTGATCAAAGAGGACTGCCACATCCCAACAAGTGAACTGGACGATGCAGTGGGTATAAGTAAACCTGCTGTGATAACCATCATAAAGGAACTAGGCTACAACAAGGTTTGCACCCGGTGGATTCAGAAAATGCTGACATGTGAGCACAAAGAAGTCCAGAAAGTCATGTGTACAGAACTTCGCCAGTGTTTTGAGAGTGAAGGAGAAGTTTTTCTTTCGTGCATAGTCACAGGTGACGAAACATGAGTCCACCATTATGACCCTGAAACGAAGAGACAGTTGATGGAGTGGCACCATCAAAATTCACCGCGCAAGAAGTTCAAAAGACAGCCTTCTGTGGGTAAAGTCATGGCAATGATGTTTTGGGACAAAGGTGGGGCCTTGCTTATGAACTTCTTGGAGTGTGGTGCCACAATCAACTCAGATCAATATGTGGAAGCATTCAAAAGTTGAAAGCCCGCATCCATAAAGTTTGAACAGACAAAAACCTTAATGAGGTGGTTGTTCTCCATGACAATGGAAGCCCCCACACCAGTCTGCACATGATGGAGTACATTGCAAAACTGTGGTGCACTGTTCTTCCTCAACCCTCTCATAGCCTGGTTCCTTGGAACCCATTTTGTGGACTACAACCAGCTCAAGCACAGTGTTCGCAAAGTCATCCAGACAAAAGTAAGAACTTTTACAGGATTAGAATACAGCATCTGACTCAGAGATGGTGGAAGTGCATAGAAAATGGTGACTATGTGGAAAAATAACAGTGTATTTATTAATGATTGTGAATTAATTGATGTAAAAGGCATAGTTGAAGGAATTAAATTTTCTGAGGAAAAAAATAGGAGGCATTACTTTCGTACAGCTCCTCATAAATTAACCTTCAATCAGAATAAATATCTCACATGTTACCATACACTGTCTTGTATATTTTCACATAATTAGTTCTACTCTTTCATAAAATGAATAAGCCCTTCATATATTATATTTTAAACCTCAATTACCATTTTTCAGCTCATCTGCTTAATTTATGCAGGTCTTGTTAGTGTACAATAAAAGACAGGAACAATATATTTAAATATCTGTTTATTTCCAGCTGGAAATTATATATAGATGGAAATCATATGCTTCAGGGTATATTCATACTACTTCAACAGTGATTTCTGTTGTAGCATCAGCAATCCCAATAGCAAAGGAAAAAAAATCTCTCTCCAAACAGTACTTGTTTGTTTGTTTGTTATTTGGTTTTTAGGAGCATTAGCAACTAAGGCCATATTGCTCCGGGATATGTGGTGGTCATTCCCTGACCTTTCGCCATCCTCCGTATTTGGTGGTGACGGGCTCGAACCCCGGTCTAATCAAGAAGCGTGTGCTCCGCACTGCTGCTCCTTCCCACCTGGCTACGGAGGCACCACCAAACAGTACTGGCTACTTAAGTGGCCCCTTCATAAACATCACATTCCTCCACAGGTAAGGACAACCCAAATGGTGAGTCAGCTAGAGCTGCAAAGGCATCAACTACAATAAACAGGAGAAGGCTCATAACTTCTACCAAACTGCTAACTGGTGTCATTTCATCCCCAAATTTCCGGGATCTCTATACCCGACACATCTCTGAACAATCCTTAAGGACAACCCCGATGCTGCTGCTGCTGCCAAAGTCACATCTACACAGTCATCACCAGCCATTTGAATACTGGAATAAGCTGGAATGGATACGGATAAATTTGCAACCCAATCCACATATAGATGCCAAATCACCGAGTAAATATTGAACACAAACACATACACAACAAGTGTATGTGGGTGTGTGCCGCCTTCGGATCCTCGTGATGAAGTCTAAAGCTGTTGGCCACTAAATTGAGTGCCCATGCTTCTCCAGTTCAATAGATGAACTGTCAAATTGGGATTTGGTACAAGCTGTGTCATATAAAACTAAACAGCAACTGCAAGATTTGGTTTGCATTTAAAATAAAAAATCTTGTATATGTTATTGAATGTGCAACTGGATAACTTTTTTGCAATTGTGTGAACTGGAATTGATATTTGTATATTTTATAATTACGGTAGAGTGTCGAATATTCAAACATCTATAATTCGAATCATCGATAATCCAAATGAGCCAGCATTTTTTTTTTTTATGCTGGTGCCATAAAATAATCACAGTAAGCACCAGTTAATGTGATCACATTTGCAAATTGAATTTTAATTCTATTAAATGGCAATTCTAATAAGCGAAAATCAGAGGAATATTATCCACAGGATATAAAAATGAAGATATAAAGCAAAAACTTACACTTTTATTACTTTACCAATTAACAAAATTAAATATGTGAAAATAGGAATAATATTATCCACAGGTGTTAGCAAAATAAAAATAAATTTACACTTAAGTACTTAATTAATATACATACAGTACTAGCTAAACATAACACTTTGTAATCTGTTATTCAACACACTTTGTAATCTGATATGGTTTACCAATGATTTTATTCTGAATGCCAAGAAATATCATGACTGAAAAGGCAAAATGGGCAAGGTCTTCCTAATCCTAGACAATGTGGCATCACACCCTTCAGTGGAAACATTAAACAAAATAGAGGACAGATTTGACGTCATGTTTCTTCCATCAAACGTTACCGTACTCCTACAACCGATGGACCAAGGAGTCATCGAAAAGTTATTGGAATCATCGGATAATTTACAAAAAACCAAGTCTTGCATTTAGTAGAAAGCAACGAAGGAAGCATCGTATCTTTTTCGAAAAAGCTCAGTCTCAAGGGCAGCTGCTACATGTTAGTTGACACATGGGAATCACACTGCAAAGAATTTAAAAAATACTTGGGAAAAAACTATGGCCTATGGCAGAAGAAACCATAGGAGATGAGCAGAATCAAACTGAAGGAGCTGAGGGACAAATACTGAATGAGATGATCAACTTGTTTCAGTCAATCCCTGGGTTTGAAGACTGCGATGAAGGTGGTGTAAGGGCATGGATGGAAAATGATATGATGCTACAGGGTTTCCTGTTTTAAATGTAAATGAAATTGTGAATGTACAAGAAACTGGAGCTCCTGAAAATGATAAGGACAAAGATGATGATGAAGAAAATGATATCATCACAGGGCCAACATATGCTGAGGCTGTTTGTTAGTTATTTTGATTTTTAGGAGCATTAGTAACTAAGGCCATATTGCTCTGGGGATATGCGGTGGTCATTCTCTGACCTTTCTGCATATTTGGTGGTCATGGGCTCGAATTCCAGTCTAATCAAGAAGCATGTGCTACGTGCTGCTGCTCCTGCCCACCTGGCTACGGAGGAGCCACATGCTGAGACATTTGCCATGCTAGAGACTAATGGTTGGTATGAGCAACAAACTGATTGCTGTCCAACTCAACTACTCTTGCTGAAAAGTGTGAGAGCAAAAAAATTAAGTTTGAAAATGTTGCAGAAAAAAATAAGTAATTATTTTCATTAAAGCCTATGCACAAGGGTGTATTCAGGGGTGGGTAAAGAGGGCATATGTCCCCTTAACCAAAAATTTGAAATGAAAGAAAAAGAATGCAGGAGGTGTTCTAAAGCCTGGTTGCCATGTCCCCCTTACAATGATACCTGGACCTGGGTGCCATGTGTCCCCCTTACGATTATACCTGGACGCCACGTTTCCCTTACAATACCTGGATATGCCACTACCTATGCATATGCGTTATTGTGGCTGAAAGTTCCATTTGTTTTGTTACCTATCACTAAAAATATATAAAGTAAAACTTGGTGATTTTATTTCTAAATTTACTAAACCTTTTTTTTTTTTTTTAAAAAAAAGTATTTTTGAAAATCCAAACAAATCAGAAGCCTGAACTACCCCCGGTCCCAATTAGTTCGGATTATCGATGCTCTACTGTATATATAATTTTAATGTAAACCAGTGGTGAGCTATAGTGGGCTCGCGAGAGCCCATTGTTATTTTTTTTTGAAAATTTTCAAGTCCATTGTTGAGACGATCATTTATTTTACAAATGAAATCCTAAATGCAATTATTGAGTATCCAGAGCCGAAACTATTGTGGGGTGAGCGGGACCCCATCCCCAGCATTTTAATGGCGCAATCGATCAGTTATGTATTTTAAAATTGCTTCATTTCTGATTTAATTACAGTCGGACTTCTGTTTAACCAACTTCTTTATAGCGAATTTTTTTAAAATTCCTCCTGGTAATTACTTTTAAAGTAGTTTCCATTGAACGAAGAAAATTTCCATATAACGATGGATTACGAGAGACAACTTTGTATGCATTGTTCCCACCTCTGGGTTTTGGCAATTAGAAAGCACGAATTAAGGGTGAAAGGGATTACCGTTTCACAATGTTAGTGGTGTCCCTAAAACCTATGCAGTCATATACCGAGAAGTCGCACTAGTCAATATGTCAGAGGATTAAGAAGATTCCCGATACATATAATAGCCTCTGGTCAACCTGTGTTGTGATTCTCCTTTACTCCACAAGAAGTCATATGTTTTTCGGAGAAGTGAGTGATCCACGTCTTCCAGTAAATTTCTTCTATCTATGTCACAGTAGCTGAATATCCATGTGATTCCAACATTTTGCACAATATTCAAAGAACTAATGACAGTAGCAACGTAGAGGGGAGTGAGGGGATCGAGACAACTAAGATATATAAACTTTACGAAGATGAAATGTTGGCAGATTTTGAAATTTCATCACTGTGTAGAAAATGTTCTAAAATATAATGGCATGCAGGCAATAATAAAAAAAAAAAAAAATTATGCATTATATCACCAATCTCCAAAAAAACCAGCATGAATTAAGGATGACTGCTAAAGAACTTGATGTGGAAACTATAAAGATCAGTCGTGTGTTCGGGCCACAATGAGCAGCATGTAGCTTGCGGATGGCAATTGCGGGTTAAGGGAATTATCCTGCATTGTGCAAACATTTTGAATCTGAAGTAAAATATTCGGGATTATTAAATCGACTTTTAAATCTGGAATTTCTTAACCATTTAGCACTAATGATCGACATCCTGCAGGAGCTCTCTTACCTTTCAGAAGCTTTACAGATTCACTATGGTAAAAGGAGATAAATTAATTATTCAAACTATCAATGCTATTGCTAATTTGAAAAATTCTGAAGGAAATTATAAAGCTAAAACTGAGAGCATATTGAGGTGGAAAAAAATTATCGAAAAAGAATCAAAAGTAAGAAATTACCTTGTGACAAGTTATTAAATGCATTGTTTTATTCTTAAAGGATAAGTTATTAATGCAACAGAATGATTTTAAATAAATAAAGAAAATAATGATACCATTGAATGAAATTTTAAACAAGTGCTATCCGAAATCATGGAATATGGAAGAATTTTCATCTCGGTGGCTGACGGTGAAAACTGAATAAGAAATTTGTTTTCTGATAAAATATGAAATAAAAATTAATGATTTTAGAGATTTTGTCGAAGACAGTTTATCTTTAAAATCGAGTGAAATTCTCTTTTCAATTAAGAAAGCCAGAAATATCTTCGAAACCATTGTGATTAGCAGCGCTGAAACTGAGCAAGCTTTTAGCATAATGAATAATATTGAGTGAATGAATGAATGAATAATGTTGACAATTAAACACGTTGCAGATCATGATGACCATATATCTAAATGGAAAACCATTGCTTCAATTTGATCCAGATCGCTACATCAAATCATTCCTCTGTAATCATCGCTCAGCTATTGAGCAAAGCTCAACAACCAATATTAATAAAGAAGTAAATTGGCAATTTTTAGAAAAAAATTTCCTTGAATATTTTGTGTACCTTTTCCAGAATAGTTTGTTTTTTATGTAATATATTTTTTTTTATTGTGGAATGTTTCGTGACAGTTTTTGTTATTTGTGATATGGGAAATATTTCGTGTTATTTTTTATTCGCAAAATTAAAATTTTATCATGAAAAAATGTATCCATTATATTTCACTAGTTGTAAAAAAAAAAAATAGAACAAAAAAGTCATGCATTTGCTGAGAATGCATGGTAGATGGTTTATGCGAAACATCCTTCGCATTTCTTTTAGATATTTTGATTTGTATATATTGATTACGAAATAAAAGAGCTTTTGTATTGTAAATATTTTATTGATCATTTACAAATTTCCATAATTTCTGGTAGACAATATACAATGGATTTATGATAACTAAAGTAAGAGACTATATTTACTACTGCAATGTATCTAAATGTCTCTGAAAACAGCTTCAATTGAGGTACCCGATCTTAGTTGAAATGACATACGCAGCTGTTCGGGGCACCTAACAACGGAATATCATGCGCCCCGAACAGCTGCGTAAGCAAAAATACGAGACAAAAAAATAAATTGTTGACAAATCTTTGTATTGTTGCAGTCATATGACAAATACTTGCCATCATACTTACTGCAGTAGTAACTGCAGGAAGAATGATTGTGACATCATACTATTCAAAAATTCTAAAAAGTTAAACTCCAGATATTGTACTGGTCATGAAAAATGCACCAAGTGCTCTAATCATACTACTAATGAGTGCTCCACACAACTAGTGGTGTGAGCATGAGAAGCGCTTCTGATGATGTCACTTCTGTGACAGATCACATTTACTCGGTAGTTATCCCCCCCCCAAATGGATGTTTCACATCAAAAAGTCAGAAAAAGTACAAGCCCATTATTAAAATATTCACAGCTCACGACTGATGTAAGGGGCTTCGCCCTGTGCTCGCTTCTTTTGATAAAATAAAATAAAATACTAACAGAAGCTTTTGATTCTGTGTGTGTCTCTTCCTCAGCTATGAATACATAAATAGGTTACTATGTCTATATAATATCGGTGTAGATACACCACAGACAACTCTTAAAGAAAAATTACAATCATAGTGTGAAAAGCATCATTTCATCTGTATCTCATTGTGCTCATCCTTCACAACGAGTTACCATGCATTGCACTACCTCGAATAAGTAATGCTTCACTCATATAGAAGACTATTGTCACTTATTCTTGGTGGGCACCACCACCTAGACCGTTTCAAAGCTAGCTGTCATTTAACATTAGTATAAGCACATGATGCAAGAAAGCAAGCTTACACAGCATCAGCCAAAAAAAAAAAAAAAAAAAAATCCTTATTTCACCCATCCACTCACTCCAAATGTTTGTCAAGTTCTGCCTTGAATCTATTTAAGCTATCAACTTCTACAACGACAGATGGAAGTTTGTTCCAGCAATCAACCACCCACTGGCTAAAGGCAAACTTCCGCACATTTATCCTACAACCATCTTTCCTCAATTTGAATTTATGAGCAAGAGGTTTGTTTGTTTGTTTTAGAGTTTTATGGCGCATTAGTATCTAAGGCTATAATGCGCCCTGAGCAAGAGGAAGAATCCCATCAGCATTGAGCATGCTCAAACCATTCAAGACTTTATACATCTCAATCAGATCACCTCGCAGGTGCCTAGTCTCCAGACACTGCAATTTGCAAAACTTAAGCCTTTCTTCGTAAGAGCAACCTTTGTTCCATTCACTAATCTTGTTGCCCTTCTCTGTACTTGTTCCAACAGCTCTACATCCTTCTTAAAACGAGGCCTCTGGACCTGAATACAGTACTCAAGGTGTGGTCTGACCATTGCCTTATACAAGGGGATAAACACCTCCTTATCCCTGCTAGAAAAATTCCTGTATATCATTGACAAGACACCATGAACTACTCTTGCAGACCATCTGCACTGCTCAGAAAACTTCATATCTGTCTGCACAATTACCCCCAGGTCCTTTTCATTCTCTACCACTGTCAGTGTGGTACCACAGAGTTGATACGTTACTCTGGGATTACTGTTTCCCATATGGCTGACCGGGCTAGCTGGGCAGGTAAAGTGCCTGCTTAGCAAACCAAAGGTCGCGGGTTCGAATCCCGCCTTGGGCTTGGATCACAGTCCTGCAAAAACCTTGGGAGGTGCATTATGGCCACAGAAGCCGATGCGCTGACAACTAACTAAAACAAAAACAAACAAAGCTTCCTATATGTAGTACTTTACATTTGTCAATGTTAAACTTCATTTGCCACCTATCAGCCCATCTGCTCAACTTTTCTAGATCCTGTTGCAGAAGTGTACTGTCATTAGTGTCATTCTTCTGTCATTCCTGCCAACCTTCGTATCATCTGCAAACTTGGACATTAAGCCTGATATACCATCATCAATATCATTTATAAATACAGAAAACAACAATGGACCCAAAACTGAACCTGAGGGACTCCACTAATAACATTAGTCCACGAAGAGCAGTGTTCATTGATTACTATTCTCTGTCTTCTCCCACTCAACCATCCCTTTATCCATAGCAGCAATTTGCCTCAATACCACACTGCTCTAATTTGTGCAGCAGTCTTCTATGTGCAACAGTATCAAAGGCTTTTCTAAGATCCAAATATATGATATCAAAGTTATTCTTTGCATCCAGTTCCTTTGTGACTACATCATAGTATCCAATCAAATTAGTCAGAAAATACTTCTCCTTAACAAACCATGCTGTGTCTCCATGCTGTGTCCAAGCTATAAGTGAAGTCTTGTCTAGATGATCCTGCAATGCTTCTTTGACCTGTGCCTCCATTAATTTCCCTGGAACACAAGTTAAACTAACAGGTATGTAATTACCTGTGTCTCCGTTTGATCCTCCTTTGTGGATTGGGGTCACATTTGCACATCTCCAGTCAATGGGTACTTTTCCCCTGAATCCAGGGAAGCTCTCATAATTATGGCTAAGGGTTTGCTTACTTCCTTTGCTACCTCCTTTAATATAACTGTATAGATTCCATCCATCCCAGGTGCCTTTCTTGTGTTTATCTTCAACAATTTTTCCTCCACTTTACTCTCAGTTATTATAAGATTATCTAGCTTGCTGCCAGAGTTGAATACACCTCTGGCATTCCCCTCCTTGAATAACTGCTCATGTGTGAATGCCGATGCAAAATATTCATTTAGTTTGTTAGCTACCTGAGCAGGATCATCAACAGTTGAACCATCGATATCAAGTGGACCAATCTGATTTATCCCCTTCCTTCTAGAGTTTACATAAGTAAAGAACTCTTTGCTGTTTTTCTTTGCATCCTTTGCCAGAGATTTCTTGTAATCTGCCTTCGCCTGCCATTTTCATTGGTGGGTGCCTTTCACACTATAATTGTGGTTTTTTTTTAAGAGTTGTCTATGGTGTATCTACACAGATATTATATAGATATTGAATCTTAAACTCTTAAAATATTTTGCCTTACTGCATTTAGTTTATTTAAATAAATATGTTACATATGGAAATCAAGAATGTTGTCGTGTTAAATAAACATAGCGTGTGACCATAGCGGGAGGGCATGTTATATGAAGTAATGAAATTTTGGATATGGCATATACAGAGCAAGAATATATTCAACTCCTTGACATAATGTGGCCTCGACAATACCCCCCACATACACACTACTTAGACTCCCTCCAGTCACTATCTGGAAAAGTAGAGGCAGCAAGATTATACACTAGCTGATCCAGAAACCTCCTAGAGCGTTACCAATAGGTTCGGCCTGGTGGACTATCTAGTGGCTGGCCTGTGAACAGTTTTAGAGCTATACCCTCAAAATGTAAGTAAGGTTGGTTCTTGCCATGGTGTCCATCATAACTTCAAAAGCCATCACTCATGCTACATGAGGGAAGACTGAGGGGTGGTCCTGGAGCTTTATCTTAGAGACTAAACAGGGATTCTATCACTTCAAGCCTCCAATAAGTAAAGTGGTAATCTTACACTGGTTGATGAGAGTCACCTACCACTTAGTATTGCTTGGTAACACAGAGGGACAGCATTCCTCCATATTGTGTGGGAAGCACGTGATTCCTGCTTATACTGGTTTGCAGCTGAGTAGCCACCCCCAGTATACTAGGTGCTGTATTTCAGGACTTGCATATGGGAGTTATACCCAGAGTTACTAACAGTCCAACCATTGTGAAGGTGCAAGCAGAGGATTCAGTTGTCATAGAATGACCGGCCTTTGCCAAAATTCAGTCCAATTGACTTGAGTGTCATCTAAATATCAGTTCCATCAGAGTTTTAGACTCTAAGGTAGCAAGCCCAGCTTGTTGTACCTGAGAATATATTTGTGACACCTTCAGGGACTAACTATTACTGAAATAAGTAAAATCATTTTTAAGTAATTTATTAATAATTTAATGCACTACAGAACTATCAGTAGTATCTGACAGTACTTCGTTTGTAGTAGTGAACTACAACAGTAGTATGAGTCGCATATATTTAATTGTATCTCATATTGTGACTACGTATATTGGTGAAATGTTTCTGGCAACTCATACTGGTGAAAAGTTTCTGGCAACTCATACTGGTGAAAAGTTTCTGGCAACTCATACTGGTGAAAAGTTACTTATTCAAGGTAGTGCAATATCATGGTAATTCGTTGTGAAGGTAGTCAAAATATGAGATACAATTAAATCGATGCCAGTCATACTACTGTTATAGTTCACTACTACGAACGAAGTACTGTGAAATATCACTGATAGTTCTGTAGTGAATTTCCAATTCATAGTCTATTATGCCCATTTATTTTTTCTTTGTATTAATAATTTTCTTAGTATTAATAATTAATAATTTACCAGAAAATAATTTAATAATAAATCATTAAAATTATTTATTTTCAAATTATTTTCTGGTAAACTACCTTGATTTAAAGAGAAATGTGATATAGTTTACCAGAAAATAATTTAAAAATAATACCTCTACCTATGTGATTTGCAACAAACTGTTAATATACAAGCGATATACAGACTTGAAAAGTCTGTTATTTTGGCTGTTCGAGTGTGTAAAAACTTTCATTTCAATTTCAGAATCTCTTGCTTTTAAATAATGAAAATTAGCATGACTATATAGTCACAAATTTCAACCATGTTGCACACAATATCAATATCAGTCAGAGAAATGTTCTTAATCCTTACTGCAACTAATGTATGTCACAAACTGTCAGCATCAGGTTTTTCTCAATATAAGGAATGCCAACATCTCATTCATTAAATGAAGTATAAATGTAGTAGCTGAAGCTTCATAAGTTAACTAAATGCCGATGGCATCCTTACCCTTTCTCACATACAGAGGATGTAAATTTAAATTGGAAACAGATAGTTTCAAATTTAAATTTACAGGAACTTTCCTAGCAAGAACAGATGTGCAGAAATTTACATTCATCCAGATCCTGAGAATAATTAATTATAGGAATGAGCTTCCACCTAGTAGCGTAAGTGGGTAGTTTGAATGAATTTAAATAAGGTTTGGATAAATTATGTAACACCTGCTTTCAGAAACACCCGAGAAGCCTCTACACATGGAAATCTCCTGATCATAAAACAAGGAATAAAATTGATTACATCCTTATTCAGCAAAGATGAAGTTCCACTGTTATCACAGCAAAGTCACTTCCTGGTGCAGATTATGGCAGTGATCAGCTACTTCACATCATTCTCAAGCTGAAGCTGAAAAATATCATAAATATGGTTTTCCCTAGACAACAGGATATAGAAAATATTCCAAACGATTCCAAAAGATTATATAATTGAAACAAGCAATTGTTTTCAAGCTCTATTAGAACTAGATGAAGAAATGCTACCTGAGGAAATGTGGGAAAATACAAAAAGCATTATTAAGGATTCAGCAAATAGATACATTAGAGAAAGTAAAAAGATTAGGAAGCCATGGATTACAGAAGCCACTTTTAAACTTATTTAACAGAGAAGAACTGCAAAAATCCAGGGTGTACATGGAAACAAAAAATATCAGAAACTGAGCAAAGTCATCAATCACTGTGTGAGCCAGGACATACAGGATTATATCAATCGAAAGCATAAAGAAATCAAATACCACAACAAACGAATCAACACTAAGAAGATATTATTAAGTCCTTAAGACAAAAGTTCCGTCCAAAACTTAATGTAATTAAGGACTCCAAGGGCAAAATTTTAACAGAGGAAAACACGATTAAAATAACATGGAAAGAATACTGTGAGCAGCTCTTCATAGCGCCTGCTGACACTAACACCCCATTTTCAAGAGTGTGATCATGAACCAGTTCCACTGAAGGAAGAAGTCAAAAAAGTCATCAGAGAACTGATGCGTGGAAAGTCACCTGGAATTGATGAAATCCCAGCAGATTTGATTAAAGCTACAGGTGGGATGGGTGCCGAGTTTTTTCATAAAATGATTGTAAAGATTTGGGAATGGGACAGTGACATCAGATTGGAAGAAATAAATTTTTAAATTCCCTTACCAAAAAAAGAAAATCTTAAAACTTGCTCAAATTACAGGATTATTAGCCTAATTTCTCATGCTATCAAAATTCTTCTTAAAATCATACTAAACAGAATTTCAAGAAAACTTGAAGAAATGCCAGAAGAGCAAGCAGGTTTCAGAAAGGGCAGAGGAACCAGCGATCAGATCTTAAGTCTACGACTGATTATTGAAATATGTAAAGAATTCAATGTTCCAGTCGTTTTGTATTTTATAGATTATTCAAAAGCATTTGATTGTGTTCAACATGAGAAACTATGGGGAATAATGACTAATATGTGATTCCCAACCCATATAATTCAGTTGATTAAGCTACTATACCAGGAACAGAATGGAACTGTAAGAACCAACATGGGAAACACAGACCTTTCAAAATCAGTAATGGTGTCAGGCAAGGTTGCATTTTGTCACCTCACCTTTTTAATCTTTATGCAGAAGATATCATGCTTAAAACTTTGGAAGATTTAAACACTGGCATCAAAATTGGAGGACTGTAGATAAATAACCTTCGTTATGCAGATGATACTGTGCTAATTTGAAATTTCAAAGTTCATCTTAAGGAAACTCTGAGGAGAGTATGTGAAGCAAGTAGGAAAAAAGGATTTCTGAATGTGAGTAAAACTAAAATTATGGTGATTGGTGATAATCTTGGTTCCAGTAAAGTAAAGGTTAATGGGCAAGATTTGAAGAAGTTGATGAATTTGAGGCAAAGATAAAGAAAGCCTGCACGAGAAGCATGCAAAAGTTCGATGAAATTTACCGGTAAAAGTACTTTGCCATAATAGCATTTGTATTGTTGCTCATTCGGTAAACAGACGGTAGGTGTGGTGGGTGTTATCGGTCAGGAGTAGAAACTGAATCCCATGGGACATTGAAACCCTCCCAAAGTGGTGGAGGTAACCTGACCTTTTTTCTTTAGAATCACTGGTGGACTAATGGATAAATTGTTTATTAAGAAAAAAAAGGCAAAGGAAGCCCACACGAGAAGCACAGCAAACTTCGAAAAAGTTTCCGGTGAAACTACGTTACGAACAGTTTTTACGTCACCAGAACTTCCACTATGACTCTGTTCGTGATTCTAAAGAAAAAAGGTCAGGTTACACCCTCTCCACTTTAGGAGGGTTTCAAGCTCCCGTGGGATTCAACTTATACTCCAGACCGATAACACCCATCATCTGTTTACAGAGCAAGCAACAATACAAATGCCATTACGGCAAAGTATTTTTACGGTAAATTTCATCGAACTTCTGCATGCTTCTCATGAAGGCTTTCTTTACCTTAGCCAAATTCGATTACTTAGGGTCAAGAATAAATAAAAATGGTGACTGCTTAAATGATGTAAAGAGATGGCAGGCAATTGCTAAAATGTTGGTCACTGATCTGATGAAATTATGGAGAGATCATGATCTGCTCCTAAAGACGAAACTGAGAATCACTGATTCGTTAATTTTTCAGATTGCCACTTGTGGATGTGAAGGATGAAATTTGAAAACAGTTGACAGGAGGGAAATTGAGGCATTTGAAATGTGGTGTTACAGGAGAATATTGTGTTTCTTACCTTGATTGAAGAACAAATGAGTGGGTATTGAATAAAATTGGCAGGCCTAAAATTCTTCTTTATAGCATCAACAGAAGAAAACCCAAAATTTTTCGACACATAGCAAGATGGGAAAACTTTCTATTGAAGAATATAATGAAAAGAAAAATCAAGGGGAAGAGGAGCAGAGAAAGACCTGCAACTAGATAGAAGGATGAGATCAGTGAACTTCTGGGCATCACAGTTTGTGATGCTGCTTGCAGAGCACAAGATTGATGCAGTTGGAGGAATTTGTTAGTGGCCACAACAGCTCCTCATGGAGATATGTGACTGGAAGAAGAACAAGATAAATTATTTCAAAGAATAGGCAATAAAGTGAATTTTTTCTTTTTGCCTGGTGATGTATAGCTTCCTCCTTGAATCATTTTGCGATTACTAATATTAATTTATTTCCTGATTCTTTTTTTTTTTCAAACTGAAACCACTGCTAAGCTATTCTTCCAGAGAACCAAATAACTGGCTTTTTAATCCTGTGTTAGTTGCACACAGTCAATTCAGCCCAAATAATATTTCAACAATTTGTGCTTCATCTACTCCAATCCACACAGCTGAAACTCCTAATATCCATTGTTGAAAATGCTTTCTTTGAATTCACCACAGAAAACTTCAGAAATGTCTGTAAATTATCACATAATTATGAAAAATTAACAAATAAGTTACACCTAATTATATCCACATGTTGACTGACATGTGTCATGAAGAGTTATTGATAGTAAGTTTGCTTTACTGCTGCAGGCTTTCATCCAATCAGTAATGTGCTCTGGCTTTGTGACATTGATGCATCATCTGCAATCAAATTATTTACACACATACTTCACATTTCATTAAGTGAGTGATCTTGTTACTAATCTAATCAAAACGTACATTGAAATGTGCAGTTTTTAAATTTGCATTGGATTGCCAACAGGTCCAAAGGAAGTTGGAATTTTCAAAAATTAATTAAAAATACAGTATGTTTATAATATAGAACATTAATTTTTCAGAGTTGTATTCAGAACAGGTCTAAAATATATGTAGCATCAAAAAAATTAATAATTTTGAGTTATTTTTTGCAATTTGTCAAATTTTTGTGCATGGTCCTTGAGGTTGTCACAGACATTCTCTCAGATATGCCAGACAAGCTGTATTGGCTACCTCCTGGGAGTCTAAAAAAAAAAATGGAACTGATATTCGGGTGACATTCAAGTCAAGTAGACCCAATTTCGGCAAAGTCCGGATGGTCTGTGATAGCCAAATCCTCTGCTTGCACCTTCACCATGGTGAGACTGTTAGTAATCCTGGGTAAACCACCATGCACAAGCACACTGTGGGTGACCATCCAGGTATGAACCAACGTAAGCAGGGGTCAAGGTGTGGAGCCCACACCACATGGAGGAATGCCGCCGCTCTGTGTTACCAGGCAATACTAGGTGGTAGATGACTCTCATCAACCGGTGCAATGCCACCACTTTGCTTATTGGAGGCTTGAAGTGGTGGAACCCATGTTTAGTCTCCTGAGCTAAGTTCCAGTCAACCCTTCCCCATCTCTTCCATCATGCAGTATGACAGATGAATTTTGAAGTTATGATGAACATCATGGCGAGATCCAATCTTCCTTACATTTCGAGGGTACCGCTCTAAAACGGTGTTTGCAGGCCAGCCACTAGCTAGTACACCGGACTGAACCTGTTGGTAACTCTTTAGGAGGCTTCTGGATCAGCTACTGTATAATCTTGCTACCTCCACTCTGCCAGATAGCAACTGGAGGGAATCCGAGTAGTGTGTATGTGGGAGGCACTGTCGAGGCCACGTTATGTCGAGGATCTGGGTATATTATTACCATGTGTATGCCATATCCAAAAATTTCATTACTTCATACAGCATGTCCCACTTTCTCTTACTATTGAATACACCATGAATTGTCAAACTAATAGAGTAAGCTTATCTGCAAAAAGATCTAAACCTCCCAAACACTTCCTAGTTCATATCACAAATATACGTGATCTCAATTCTAAACTCAATGATGTCCATTTCCACTTGAAGTCTGCCAAACCCCATGTACTTTTTCTGACAGAATCTCAGTTATCAGTTGATTCAACTACTGCTCATCTCAGTTGCCCAAACTATTTGCTGTATGATTCCTTTCGCCACAAAGGTGGTTCTTGTGCATATGTCCATTCCGATATTCCCTATCAGAGACTTGGTAATTTGGAATCTCCTCTATTAGATCTTCTCTGGCTTAAAATCTCTCTACCTCACTGTGTCAAATTCATCTGTTATCTCTACCATTCTCCCAACTCCACTAATCACTTGGAGCTCTTTGACTTATTCTTTGCAACTTGACTTTCTACAGTCCTACTTTCCTAACAGTGAGGTAATTTTAATGTCCACAACTTCAGCTAGCTTCTGTTTTCTAGTCACACCAACCCAGCTGGTCGAGATGCTGAGGCTTTTGCAATTTCTAATGACCTTGCACAGATTGTTCATTTACCTACAAGAATACTGAACAAATCTAACCATACAGCCAATACGCTTGATCTTTTTCTCACAAACAACCCTTCTAAGTACACGGTCAAAGTGAGTGGTCCTTTGGGTACCTCAGATCACAACTTGGTGATTGTCTCTTCTCCAATGGAGCCTTTATCTCATGGCTATTCCCAACCTCGTATTGTTTGGCATTACAAGAATAGAAAATGGGATGACCTGCGAGATTTCTTTTCTTCTTTTCCTTGGTCGGACTACTGTTTCAAAACTTCTGATATCAACTTTTTCTCAGATCGTGTAAGTAAAATTATTCTTGTAAAAATGGAATCCTTTATTCCACACTGCACTCTAAAATCTCATCCTTTATCTAAACCATGGTTTTCCAATAAACGTGCTAACGCTGTTCAAGAGAAGAATGTTACATATCATAATTGGCTTGTTTCCAATTCTTCAGTTTCATTTTCTGCCTACACCAAAGCTCGCAACAATTGTAAAGCAGTCATTAATCAGTCCAAACTAGACGTTGCCTTAATGGTAGCCGAGCATTCTGGTCTCTTGCCAAAGCTATTGGCCGCAACTTTTGCCCATCTCTGCTCCCACCTCTGTCAAGACCAGATGGTTCTGTTCTCACTTCAGCCAAGGACAAAGCTGACCTGCTATCATCCCATTTTTCTTCCAACTCATATATTAATGATCTTGGTAAAACACCTCCCACCATTCCCAACACGCTCCATTCAATGCCTCCTGTGGTCTTCTGTCAAAAGGATGTTAGAAGGATTTTGACAAATCTCGATGGTAAGAAAGCTCCAGGTCCTGATGATATTTCTCCACTTGTTCTTAAAACCTGTGATCCTGAACTTACTCCTGTTTTTTGCCACCTTTTTTTCACTTTCTAATTACAAAGGTGTTTTTCCTTTTGCTTGAAAATTTGCTCATATCCAGCCAGTTCCTAAAAAGGGTGACGAGTCCCTGCCATCCAATTATCGTCCCATTGCAATTACTTCTACTCTTTCTAAAGTAATTGAGAAATCAATTAACCGCCAACTCTTATAAAGTACCTAGAAACCTTCCATCTGATCAACGACTGCAAGTATAGATTCCATCAGTGTCGACCCACTGGTGATATTTTGGCTTATGTTACCCACTTATGGACAAATTCAATGGAGAAGTCTGGTGAAACACAAGAAGTTGCTCTTGACATCTCAAAGGCTTTCGATCATGTTTGGTATAAAGGTCTTCTAAACAAGCTTTCATCTTATGGTTTGCCAACTGTTTTTTGTAATTGGTTATCCAGTTTTCTCTCTGATCACTCACTGAGGGTGATGGTAGATGGCTCTCTGTCTTCTAACTTCTCCACTAATGCTGGTGTTCCCCAAGGTTCAGTTCTTTCTCCCACTGTTTTCCTCTTGTATATTAATGACCTTCTTCCATTGACTGGAAATCCTATCCATAATTTTGCCGATGATAGCACACTGCATTCCATTTTCCATTTTGAAAAACCTTGCCCTGCTCAATCAGCTTCAACTTCTCGAATATCCGCTACCAATTCCTTAAATGCCAATCTCCAGGTAATCAAAGACAACTTAGTTGATTTCAATCCTTTTAAAACTCAGTCTTGTCTTATATCTCACAAAAAGGATTCTTCTGCTCCTATGCTTATCTTTGGTGATACCCTGATTTCTAGACAAAATGATATATCTCTTTTGGGGATTACCCTGATTTATAATCTCTCTTGGCACAAACACATTACAGATATTGCTTCCTCTGCATCTAAAAAACTTGGTTTTCTCTTTCGCTCTCAGCATTACTTTTCTTCCAAACAGCTGTTCACTCTGTACAAATAGCAAATCCACCCTACCGTGGAATATTGTTACCACATCTGGGGCGGTGCCCCCAAAAACCTCTCTCAGGCTTCTAGATTCCATTCAGAAGAGGGCAGTTAGGTTAATTAATGACTCCTCTTTAACAGAGTCTCTCCACTCTGTCTCACGACGTAATGTTTCTGCCGCATGCCTTTTCTACAGATACTTCCATTAGCACTGTTCTCCTGAATTGGCTTCTATAATTCCCACTCTCTCTTTTAAAACAGTCCGAACATGTGCCGCCACCAGCCAACATCCATTTACTGTCCAACTTCAAACTCACAGAACCAATTTTCATCTTCCTCGTTTATTCATTCAACTGCCGTTTTCTGAAAGAACCTTCCTAATACATATTTCCTGAAAATTACAGTCTACAGAAGTTCAAGTCCAATGTCAACAAATATCTTCTTTTGTCTTCTCAACCTCCAAACCCAAGCACGGTACTAAGTACTATAGGTTCTAATACCTCTCGTGTTTGGAGTTTTCATAAAAAAAAAAAACACAGAGGAAGTTCAAATTTTCCTACAACTGCTGATGGGTTAAAGTAACTTGAAATTAAAGCTACAAGACTATAAATTCCTAGTCATTTGTGATTGTTTCAGAATACTATTCATTTATGTAACAATAATGAAAAAATTTGCAAGTAGCTGTTCCCCCTTTTGTAGCTTATTACTGGCCAATAATAATCTCAAAAACCCCATAGGAAAGTTGAGTAATAATATCCGAATCACCCAAACATTAATGTAGCTGTGCACTTATTCTAAACCTTCAAAACTAAATTGCAAACCTAAAATGTATCATATTTTTCTGATGGATCACAGATTTTGGCTTGACACTGAATTACAAAATGTTACAGAAGACAACAGTTATAAAGAATTGAAATTTAAGAATAAGGTCAAAGGAGCTTGTGCTAATCATGGAAATTTTGTGAAATATTCTGTTTGAAATAAATTGTGCTCTTTCAAAAACTAAAAAAAAAAAAAAAGCACAACACACCTTTATTCCGTATGTAAACTAAAACTGAAACTAAGATAGATTCTAATTCTCTGATGAATAAAGTTGAAAAGACAACTGCTCTTTATGAAATAACTATTTTCGTAGCTTGAAATGGCATGGTCCATCTTCATCACATATCCTAACAAGCCAAAAACCTTCTAACATTCCAAAATCTATGAAAGAAATGTCAACTGTAGTCAATGACACAGCAACCAAATACACACTATCAAAACAGGCACTGCTGAATACTTTAAGAATAATGGAGCAACAGCTAAGTTTTTAATTATTGTTTATAAATTTACATTATATTTTCATTTATCTACTTTAATGTCACATTCAAGTAGAGAAATACCAAATTATATCATATATTTAAGCAACTTATAAATAAAATGTAGAATTTCAATAATTTATAATCAAATGCCTAATTTGTTTAAATTTATGGAGTCAGTAATTAAAGCACAAAGTAAGACTAAAATGAAACAAGCAGAAAATTGACTTGAACAGGGTATTTATTTTTCAACGCAATCACAAAAAAAACTTACACGCCTGTCCCGCTACTTTATCAAATTCTAAAGACCCACTGCATAAAAAGATGCCCATTGCTATCATAGTCATGCATCATTTTCAATCTCCAGATCTTTAAAAATGGAACAGTGAGATAAACCATGGATCCACTACTTTTAACCCAAATCTAAATATAAATTACTGCAATAGAAGCAGCTGGGTTTACCCAATACAGAAGATGAACACTGCCATCAGCAGAAAAGGTAATAATGAATATATTTTTTTTTTCATGGCATCCTTTTTATGCAATATAGAGTTCTTCTTCTTTTTATACTTTATACATTAAAATATCCCATATATTATAATTAAATATCTTATATTAAAATATGTATAATTTTCCACTAATGAAAACTTTTAATTAGATGTAAAAAACATCAATTAGATAAAAATCAGAGAAAAAAGTTTATTCCTCCTTTATCTTATGATATGTCACAGTTTCTCCAACTCACACACTGTACTCTTTCACATTTGGCTTTCATATCATGTTCATGTTGTCAGAATTAAGAGAATGATTAAAATTAAATATATTAATATTTGCCTCAGATAAAGCAATCCAAATATTTACATACACTTACGTTGGGATTACACTGGTGCTGTTCGTTGAGAATTTCAACTGCCTCCTTAAACTGTCCTTCTTTGATCTAGAGGTAATTGCAAAATTACGAATATTATAAAAAAAAAAAAAATCATCAATGTCTACAATCAATAATAATATGACAAACATGTAAAATTTGGATTTTTAATAATTTAAATATGCAATTCAAGTAAAAAATAATGTAAAAAAGTCAATCTTTGAAATATAAATATGAAAATATTACAATTTTTTAAACAGTCAAATTAAAAGATTAAAATGCCTTATTAGAATACAAAAATCCCATAAACTCTCATACAATCCAATATAAAGCATGTATTACAATACTGTAATATCTTATTAATTTTCTACTTTTTAACTATTTGAAATGGTCAAAAACTTAAATTTTTGTTTCTCTCTATTAGTAAGGCCAAATTATGCAAGAAAGACTTTTTCTGTATCAGCCAAAAATAAATAAATAAGATAATAATATAAAAATAAATAATTAAGGTAATATTAATAATGCAGAAAATTTTCTATGTTATGTTCCCTAAAGCTCAAGGCCTGTTCTCTAATAATAATACAAATTAAAATACAAAAGAATATTCGTAATATTCTTATTCCCACAAGATAATCTTCCAATTCTACTCAAAAACTAGGTGCCTCCGTAGCCAGGAGCAGCACTTCTTGATTAGACCAGGGTTCGAGCCCATGACCACCAAATACAGAGGATGCAGAAAGGTCAGGGAATGACCACCGCATATCCCCGGAGCAATATGGCCTTAGTTGCTAATGCTCCTAAAAACCAAATAACAACAACATCTACTCAAAACTGGGCCAGACTCACTGCCTCCACCATGTTGGGAAGCAATTTATTGCAATGTTCAGTGTTCAAGTTGCCTGCTGTAGTTGAACTCCATGAGATCTAATCTTTTGTTATTCCCTGAGATTCATAGGTGAGACAGAATCCCCTGGTTTCTGTCTCACCTATGAGGAAGAACAGACCTTCCTCATTCACTTTACTCAATCCCTTCATTGCTTTATACACCTCAATTAGATTTCTGCTTAGATGTCTAGTTGTCAAACTTTGTAGTCCACTTGTTTTTAGCTGTTCTTCATACGTACATCACTTTCAACTTATCACCAATCTAATCTCAATTCTCTAAACCTCTCCAGAAGTTAGGTCTTTTTTTTATGATGCAGTCTCCACACCTGAATACAATATTCTAAATGCAGTCTACCCATTGCCTTGTAAAGAGGGATAATGACATCCTTCACCCTATTAGCAAAGGCCCTATAAATCATATATTGGACACTGCAGTATATACTGGTGGCTAGGAGACATTATGTCCTCTAAACACCAATGTACACTGTAAGGATAATTTCATGTCCGGTTGAACTGTAATATCTAAATCGTTTTCATCTTGGACCACTTTTAAAAATGTTTTTATGTATTAAACTTTAGTTGGCATTTTTTTGGCCCATGTGTGTTAGCAATCCAAGTCTTTTTTCATCATAACCTGGTTCAAATTGCTAATCACCTTTCCCATCTTCAAATCAATTCTGACAATTCCCCTTAATACCCTCATCAATATCATTTATGAAAATAAAAATAGGAGGGAGCTCCAACAACAATCCCTGAGGAATGTCACTTGTTATGCTGGTCCATCCTGAAGATTAACCATTTATGATAACCCTCTGTCTCCTATCTTTTAGCCAGCCTGTGATCCAGTGCAGGATCTAACCAACAACTCCAACTTTTTTCAGTTTATATAGCAGCTATCCATGAGTGATGGTGTCAAATGCTTTAATACAATCTAGGTATATAATGTCAAAATTATTAACCTGCATCCAATTTTTATGACTGCATGAAAGTAATTTACTAGAATGGTTAGGCATGGCCTCCCCTTAACAAACAAATGCCAGAATCTAGATACTATTATTTTCAAGATGGTCCTTAATCACATTCTTACCCACATAATTCAAACCACTGGCTTATAATTACCCTCCTCTTTACCCCCCCTCCCTTTTTGTATATTGAGGAAACATAAAATAAACTCTGCAGTATTTTTGCTATGGGCTTTACTCTTGAGGGAAGGGAGTTAGTAGGCAGCCGTGCCACTATCATAAGGTGGATTGCAGGCAGTCTGTTTAACAGACATGTTCTGCTCATTAAAAGAATGCATTGCATGCACTGAGGCAGTAGATTTCAGCAGCAGCTAAAATCCATCGATTAAAATGCAAATAATTATGCTGTTCAGCAAAAATCAATTGCTGGGGTATGCACCTGCTGAAAAATATAAGTTCATTACAAAATAAAAGAAAAGGTAGTTAATATGCACAGAGCATTTCATTTCAGGCGTATTAACAAATGTTAATAATTCGCGATTTACAGAAAAAAAAAAGCACTATTTATGTGGGAACAGAGAAAATTTCGTTTCTGTCCACGTCAGCAAGTATAATATCCAGTGCTTCAGCTACAGTACATGGATGGCCCATGTGATATATATTCCAAAAAAAGAAAATAATAATTTCTGGAATTCTACTGGTTTCATTTTACATAGGAAGGGCTGACAAATCTTTCTTACAGAGCAAAATATAAAATTTCCTTAAAATCCATCCAGTGGGAAGAGTAATTACGTGTAGAAAGAGGAACAAAGAAATAATTATTGTAGCATTTCTATTAGTACGATTTTGATATTTGGAATGCCCAACAAATCTTTCTAAAAGGTCCAAATATAAATTTCACAAAAATCTGTCCTGAGAGTTGAGTTGTTATATGCTACTAGGCAGCAGGCGTGGTGAAGGAAATAGGTGCATTATGCATATATGCTAACGTTCTTAAAAACGGGTCCATATTATTATTAGCCATGTGGTGCAAGGAAGCCTGAGGCTTATGCTGCACCAGCCAAAAAAAAATTCCCAAGTTACCCTGGGCAAGAAGTAGAAAGGAATCACCAAGAGATTTTTTTTTTTTTTTTTAGGACCCTGGGTTTGCCAAGCCCATACTCACCAGATGTGAGCCCCTGGGGTTGATAAAACATCTTTCGTGAGTATTATTATTATTATAATTAGCCATATGGTGCAAGGAAGCCTAAGGCTTTTGCTGCACCAGCCAAAAAAAAAAAAAAAAAATCCTGAGTTACCCCTGTGTGTGTGGTGAGAGAGAGTCAGAAATAGAAAGGAATCACCAAGAAAGAGAAGAAGAATGATGATATCCAGCTCGGGACCCTGGGTGTGCCAAGCCGTAGAGGATATACACGCTTTAATTTTTTAAGTGTGATATTTTATTTCATAAGTTTAGTTCAAAAAAGTATATGCATTTAATTTATATTTTATGGGAATACTTTTTTATAAATAAAAAAATTTTAAAAATATGTGTATATTGTTTTTATTGGGGAGGGGGAGGATTGTAAAATCGATGTTCCCACTGGAATATAAGGATCTGGTCACTTTAGAATTTAAACAAACTTGGCGCAATGGTAGAACACAAAATAATAATTGTATGTCTCAAAAATTGTACTTTTTTTTTTTGAGAAGGGGCAGGGGTACTTACAAAAAATAATTTCACAACTGGGTCGTCATGTCTGCATTACCAGGGTACCTGCCCACCCACTGATGATCGGCCAATAGCCGTGAAACAGTGCTGTCTGGGTGGTAGTACTCAACTGAGAATAAGTAACAATAGTCTTCTCTATTAGTGAAGAGTTACTTATTCGAAGTAGTGCAATATCATGGCAACTCGTCGTGAAGGCAGAGCACAATATGAGAAACAGCAAATGATGCCTACAACAACTACTTTGTAGTTTATTAAGAGTTATCTATGGTGTATCTAAACACCGATATTATATAGATACCAAACTCTTAAAGTATTATGCCTTGTGCATTTATTTATTTTAAACAAAATATAATGTAAAAAAAGGAATCTGCTATCGTAAGCTACTCGGCGACATCGCCGCATAACGACGGTCGTTTTGCGCTACTCACCATAGTGTAAACAGCCTTCGTATATTCTCCGTCTTTCACCCTGCTCGTTATCATTTTAAAATTTATGTAAAAGGAATAAAAAATCCAAACTGCAAACAGTTATTTATATTTCTTTCGAAATACAACACTATTTACAGTAACTGCTTTGAATTAATTAATTACTAACACTAATCGTCAAGTTTCTAAGGTAAGCGTTACTGACACCTATCGGCGTTTAGTGGCACAAGTTTGTCGTCTGCTATAATAGTTCGAGGCGGAATTGCGCTTTGGTGTATTAATTGACTTATTTCATTTAATTTTATAAACGTAAACAGTATTTGTATGATGTGTATTACTTTTAGTAGTAGTGAGTAGTTTAAATTTACTATGTAGCATTAACTTTGGGAAAATAATGAGATCCTAACATTGAAAGAAACGGCCAAAAGTGTGACTCGACTTGTAGGAACAAAGTTTTCGATATAATTAGGCATGGAAAAGTTAGAATGGAGAGAAGTATTTTGTAGGCAGCCTGCTCATTTTTTAATACTGGATGCGTCAACACCAATGGAGTTAGATACAATAGAGAAGATATGTGAAATATTAAAAAATGTAGTTGCACTTTCGTTGTCATTAAAAGGCTCGAATCGCATAACTATTTTAGGGTTGACAACCATTAGAAAAAATGCCCACTGTGTTTTTCCCATGCAGTCGTTAAGAGCGAATCAGCGAAATTTTTTCGACGCTGTAGAAAAGTTGCAAATTTTATACCATAATGTGACCTCTGATGAAGAATGCGATCTTGAGACACTCGAAGAAACTCTGCAAATAGCACTTTCACAGTATCACCACTATTTTCAGGTATGCTAAGATAATTTATCTATATTTTAATAAATGAAATAAATTATTGATTTATTTATCGGTAACCCTTTCCGATTGCTCATTGCTACTCAGTAGCAATGAGCAATCGGAAAGGGTACCCGAATGTTAAGCATTGCGAGTAGCAATGATTGACATTCCTAGCCCACTTATTTTAAAATCGGGAACTCGTTTTCCGATTGTTTCTGTGAAAAATTATCAAGCCGAGAGCTTCTGAGGGAAGAAGGCGTGTAACCGGAAACTTCCTTTCCAATAATTATTTCATATACTGTATTTTACAAAATTAATGGTCATGAACGGACGAAGGTTTCGTGGCGCCTTATAAAATATTTCTGCTTATTATTATTAATTTTTGTATTTGTTTTTTGTACTGCAATGCTATAAATATATCCGGAGCAGTCGCAAGTAGGAGTATAGCTCTTCTCATGGACAAAATAATATAGATTTTTTTTTCATACTGTACTGTGATGATTTTAATGATTGCCCAGAGCACTGCTATACAGCGGCGGATTTAACAGCGGGCGCACAGGGCGCACGCCCTGGGCCCCGACTTCTGAAGGGCCAACGCCAAACCCCAACTTTATACGCAAAACCCCAACAAATTAGTTGAACTAATATATTCAACTATTAGTTCAAAACTTTGTGATTATTATCATGCTATTATTAATCATTTTATACATATATTATATTGAAATTTTATTGGAAATAAAACATTAATAGTACATAATATGTTTTATTTATTTAAAAAAATGGTTAACATGTATTTTTATTTTCTCTGTAGTAGTAGTGGCATGTGATGTAAGAAAGCAAGTGTATGAGCTTATGCAGCATCAGCCAAAAAAAAAAAAAAAAAAAATCACACCATTCCCTCCAAATGCCTGTCCAGTTCCTCCTTAAATTTATTCAACCTATCAATTTCCACAACGACAGATGGAATTTTGTTCCAGCAATTAACCACCCGCTGGCTAAAGGCAAATTTCCGCACATCTATTCTACATCTGTCCTTTCTTAATTTGAATTTATGCCCCCCCCTTAGGTTCGTAATCTGAACAAGTGGAAGGATCCCATCAGAATTCAGCGTGCTGAACCCATTCAAGGCCTTATACACCTCAATCAGATCACCGCGCAGGTGCCTAGTCTCCAGCCACTGCAATTTGCAGAACTTAAGCCTCTCTTGATAAGAGGATCCCTTCATTCCCCTCACCAATCTTGTTGCCCTTCTCTGTACACGCTCAAGTAAATCTACATCCTTCCTAAAATGAGGCCTCCAGACCTGTACGCAGTACTCAAGGCTTGGCCTGACCATTGCCTTATACAGAGGGATAATCACCTCCTTTTCCCTGCTAGCAAAATTCCTATATATCATTGACAAAACCCCATGACCTGCCCTGGCAGCCTGTCTGCATTGCTCAGAAAACTTCATATCTGCCTGCACAATTACTCCCAGGTCTTTTTCATTTTCTACCACCTTAAGTGTAGTACCACACAGTTGGCACGTTTCTCTGGGGTTACTTCTACCCATATGCAGTACTTTGCATTTGTCAAGGTTAAACTTCAGTTGCCACTTCTTAGCCCATCTGTCCAAATTATCCAGATCCTGTTGCGGTAGCACACTGCCATTACTGTCATTAACAACCCTGCCAACCTTTGTATCATCTGCAAACTTCGACACTAAGCCTGATATACCTTCATCAATATCATTGATAAATATACAAAACAACAGTGGACCTAACACCGAACCCTGTGGGACTCCACTAATAACATTAGTCCAAGAAGAGCAGCACCCATTGATTACCACCCTCTGTCTTCTCCCACTTAACCATCCTTTTATCCATTGTAGCAACTTACCCTGAATTGGGAATGTTGCGCATGGAAGACTATTGTACAAATTGGAGCATTCTGCTCCAATTTGTACAATAGTCTTCCATGCGCAACACTGTCTCTCTCTTTTTTTTTTAAGGGGCCCAATATTTTCTTCTGCGCCCGGGGCCTCAACCGACCATAATCCGCTACTGCTGCTATAGTATGTAAATGTGCTTACCAATTAGAAAATTCTGCGACTGCCCTTTTTTTATTTTTATTTTATTATTAGCTATATGGTGCAATGAAGCCTGAGGCTTATGCTGCACCAGCCAAAAAAAAAAAAAAAAAAAAAAAATTCTCGAGTTACCTTAAAGAGAAAGAGTCGAAAGTGGAAGGGAATCACCAAGAAGAGCAGAACGATGATATCCAGCTCCGAACCTGGGATGTGCCAAGTCCATACTCACCAGATAGGAGCCCCTAGGGTCGATATTTAGTTATTCGTAGACGAAATATTTAGGTTACTGTTTGCATGATCGCCAGATTTGATGATTCAATGAGTTTTTTTAAATAAAACATTGACCCTCCAATAATATATTTAAAAATTTCGTTATTTGTTTAAAATTTAAACTAAATAATTCCATTATTTGAGCTAAATAGGGCTAAATAATTCCATTATTTGAGCACCACTTTTCGCCGCGCAGTGGGCGTGCTCGTAGAACGGAGTTATTGTAAGGTAGAGTTCTGTTATTGGATGATTATTTTAAAGGCGTGTTGTTTCTGATTTTTTTGTGTCGTCGAGGAGGAGGAGGGTGCTTAGCTTAGGTAAGTTGTTTATCCCCTCTCCCATCCTGCTGTTTTAAAATCGGAAAACGAGTTCCCGATTTAAAAACAGCGGTCAAGTGGGGGGTAAAACACATTAGGCATGTCAACCTAGAAGGACAATGAGTGGCACCTGCCAACCACTGCTTTATTCCTGTCCGTTTGTCGAAATATGGACTAGTACCCAGGATCTGTAGTTTTACCAAAAACTGATATTAACGAAGAGGATTATCGGAATTCAGATTTTTTTTTTTTACAAAAATATTTTGCGTTTTATTTAAAATATAAATAAAACGTGTTTTCAGTTTGAAAAATGGATCTTTTACAGTTGTGTTCATATTATTTTAAAATAAAGGTGCCTTCAAAGAGTTATCCTCTACCTTTACTACAGTAATAATAATTGTCCACCAAATTGACTTAAATTTAAAACAAAATTATCTGTTCAGTTAACGTCCTTCATCTGTATAATTAATTTTTTGGTTATCGAAGATTCATTATTCTCTTGTATAAGGCAATAAGGAGGTGATTATTCCCTTGTATAAGCCTATAAGGCAATGGTCAGGCCACACCTAGAGTACTGTATACAGGTCTGGAGGCCTCATTTCAAGAACGATGTAGAGCTGCTGGAACGAGTACAGAGAAGGGCAACAAGATTAGTGAATGGAACAAAGGGGTGCTCTTACGAAGAAAGGCTTAAGTTTTGCAAATTACAGTGTCTGGAGAATAGGCACCAGCGCGGTGATCTGATAGAGGTGTATAAAGCCTTGAATGGTTTAAGCATGCTCAATGCTGATGGGATTCTTCCTCTTGCTCAGAATAATCACCTAGGGCATAAATTCAAATTGAGGAAAGACAGATGTAGGATAGATGTGCATAAATTTGCCTTTAGCCAGCGGGTAGTTGGCTGGTGGAACAGACTTCCATCCCTTGTTGTGGAAGTTGATAGCCTAAATAAATTTAAGGCTCAGCTGGACAGGTATTTCGAACGAACGGAAGAGTGAAATGGGAGTGGTTTTTTTTTTTTTTTTTTTGGCTGATGCTGCATAAGCTTGCTTTCTTGCATCATATGCCTCTATTTCGAACGAACGGAAGAGTGAAATGGGAGTGGTTTTTTTTTTTTTTTTTTTGGCTGATGCTGCATAAGCTTGCTTTCTTGCATCATATGCCTCTACTAATGCTAATGCACGGCCATAAAGAATAAAATTGTTTTTTAGGCTTTGTTAAGCCTCTTAAAATTGTTCAAAAAAGAGAAAAAAATTAAATATGCTGAGTGATCACTGAAATATGATTACGTAATACCCTGTTGGGCCACCGTTCGCACGGATAACAGCCGCTATTCGCCTAGGCATTGACTCCATTAAATGACTGAAGACGTCGGTAGGGAGGTGCAGCCTTGCTGTCTGCAAGGGTTTCCATGGTGTTGGAATAGATGATTGTTGTCCACATGCCTCACTTTCCATTCCATGGGTATTCAATTGCCTCACTTCCCAAACCACGGGTATGATTGAAGTCAGGCGAATTTGAAAGTTAATCAAGATGGGTAATATCTTCCTCGATCCACTCGTGCAAAGTGCGGGCCCGATGACACGGCGTATTATCGTCTTGAAAGATCCTGTTTTCTGCTTTCCAGGAAAAATTCAACATGGCAGGGTTCACATGGCCTCCTAAGATCTGCCGGGAATTCACCAGTGAAACGTCGGTCAATACACTTTTTTTCCTTTTTTTTTTGGTAGTTGTTGGCGCATCGGCTTCTGTGGCCATAATGCACCTCCCAAGGTTTTTGCAGTACTTTGATCCAAGCCCGAGGCGGGATTCGAACCCGCGACCTTTGGGTTGCTAGGCAGGTACTTTACCCACCCGGCTAGCCCGGTCGGCGCCAATACACACAAAGGCTCCCATTTGTTGCCAGAACAACACCCCATATTACACCCCATATTTCCCAAGTACTCAACCACTGCCATCTGACAAGGTTGTGTGCACCATGCACGATGGGACCATGGATCCATCCTGCATGGTGCCCGTTCCACACGAAGGCGTCTGTCGGCGTGTTGCACCAGGTATTCGGACTCATCCGACCAGCACACGCGTTTCCAGTCCTCCAGTGTCCAACCAGCTTGCCTGTTTTTAATGTTGACGCTAGGTCATTCACCGTCGACAATGATCAACGGTGAGGGGAGGGTGTTTCTTGGGTCGTTTGCTGTGGAAAACTCATACGTCTGAGTTCGCGGCGCATCGTCATTTGTTGCATTGTTCTTCCATTCCGTATATTTTATTGCGAAGTCATCTGTACATCATGAGTTTGTACAACGCGCTGCACCCTTCACCCACCACGAACATCCACTTTGCTTAATCCTGTTATAGTTTTGTTTAACGAGATGTGGTTTGACACGTTGGACACCATTCTTTGTACACCTTTAGCACAGTGGGTCGAGAGCAACCGACAAGACGTGCCATTTCTGATATGGATGGGGTGGCCATAATTTAGTGATAATTCAGTAAATATTATAGCGTGTACAATTCTTTAAATCTGCATAAATGGGATACGTTTGCACAAGTTGAAATTTAATGGTATCTCCTTTCGTATAATCAGTGAGTTTGGCAATTTTGAAAAACTGGTATTTTTTGCTATGTAATTTTCAACTAAACAACCAATTTCCTTATGATTTCATCTTGGGGTTGAATTCCCCCGAAATCAAAGACAAAACAATTTTTTTTATAATTTTACATACAGATAAAAAAGACAAACAAAGAATGCACTCATTTTACACATTGGTTGCCTTTATTTCTATACTGATTTTCCAGGCCTAGATTTTGTATTTTCTTAGACCATGCTTATCTCAGACGAAGGCTGCAATCAATTGACGAATTTGGCCAGAGTGTTGATAGGGCGTTTTTAATGGCTTTCTCATGTTATAAAACCACCAAGTTTGGAAAAAGTTCCAAATGGTTTTGAACACTTTTTTTTCACCCAGGAATAAGAACATTTTGTATGTTGCTTATGTTTTATCAACTTGGTTTTGTTTTAGAACAGAATGAATTAATTTCGATGTTCTTCCCTTTTATTTTGGCTCAAGAATGAACAATTTAAACATTATTTAATTATTTTTTCGTGCACCGATTTTCGTTTCCCATTTAACGAACATTTTATCGAATTCTCCTGTGATGGCCGCATCAGAATAGTGATTGCATTAAGCCTCCCATAATTGCTTATCACTTAATAATCTTTCACCTGAAAACGGCTGCAGCTGAATACAAGGAAGGGTTGGTTCCCAAGTGCACAAAAGTACGAAGACAATTAAGACTGTGCATCGAATAACACTAATCCACCACCAGTGAGTTACCACGACTTAATATTTTCCCGCAAGTCCTGTAGGTGACACGATGCAAATGATGCGCTTGGACACCTATACGCACATTGCACATTACTTGCTTTGACGCCAGTTTTCGGAAGTTTATAACTCAGATATCAGTAGAAATATTTTCTTGAAATTTCATTAGAGCTGAAATATACATCCATGAAATGTGCTATATACCCTTTCTAAAAAAAAAAAAAAAAAAAAAAAAACAATAATAATAACGCGAACTTTTTATCCGCTGGCTGTGATAAGAAAAAAAAAAATTCAATTTTCTGCATTCAGTATACACTGGTGTTCAAAGAAAGTGCATCACCTAGGAATTTCTAATCCTTTTTCGCGATGGTATGTTACATTAATGACTGGCGTCACAAATAGAAATATAAAGTAATATTTGACAGGTGCTCTCAAAATATTCCAAAACGAGCATTTTTAACCTTTATACAACAGTTTTGATAAACACGGAATTGTGGAGGAAGTGTTATCAGAAGCCCTCAATTTGCATCAGTTTATCATTTTTTAAATGGAAATCAAAATGAAAATTTCACCAGGTGAAAACTAATATTTAGTTGAATCGCCTCTGGCCTGATGATAGCAGCAGCACACCAACGAGGCATTGACAGCATCAATTTCTGAAGATAATCAACAGATAGTTAGTGGTTCTAAACACGAATTATGGCTTCCTGAAGTTCACGAAGGGTCTTTGGTTTCTTTCTGGCAACTACAGATTCCACACGATGCCAACAGTTCTCTATAGGATTCAGGTCCGGACTGTTTCCTGGCCAGCTAACAGTTCTATGGACCGTTCTTCCAAACATTTTTTCACTTTACAGTCGAACCTCTAATACAGAAATGAAGCTAAAATAATTACAGATGTGCCTTCTTATACTTTTCGCCCAATGACAAGGAGCAGAGTCGTCCTGAAAGATGCAGTTACTTTGCAGGTTGAAATGGTTGGCAGCAGTTTGGCTTCCAATATTGCCAGGTATCCATTGGCTTTTACAGAACCTTTTATAAACTGCAGGTGACCTACTCCGCAATACGAAATTCACCCCCATATCATTTGGCTGGTAGACACCATACAGTCTGGATGGTATTCTTCATCACGTCTGGGGCGAATCGTTTGTCTCTCATCAGAGCCATGCAGGTTGAATTTCTTCTCAACCGAGAAAATAAATGACTTCCATTGCTCTGGGGTCCATATGACATGCTCCTTACACCAAATTAATCGGACCTTTTTCATTTTTTGTGTGAGGAGTAACTTCTTCTTAGGACGACGGGCTCCAAGTCCATTTTTGAAGAGGCGTCTTCTGACTTTTACTGCACTTGCTACCGTTCCTGTATGTTCTTCCCATTCTCTTTTCAGCTGAGACGAAGAAGCTTTATGATTTTTAAGGCATAAGCGCTTCAAAATGCGGTCCTGTTTTGGCGTAGAGAATCGTTTGGTCCGGTTCCTTTTTTTTTCCCTATCAACAGAACCAGTATTCTTGAGTTTGGAAAGAAATCTTCTCACTGTCGACTGATTACAAGACATTCTATAAGCATTAAGACGGGAAGAATATCTTTCCTCACGTAAAGCAACAATAGCACTCTTTCTTCGTGGTGTCAACTGCATGTAACTCGCCATCCTGACACAAGCAAGGAATGACTGCAACTCTTGGACAGTGTGCTTATATATCTGAAAGTAACAGCTGATGCAATATTATGACATCACATACGCGTGTCAATCTTATCTGATGCAATCTCTAAGAAATATTGCCATATACTTACATTATTCGGACGACAATTACAATTTTAAGGGGTGATGCACTTTTTTTGAACACCAGTGTATATTGCATCTACTAAGTAAAAATTTAACACTGTTCATCTATCGGAAGCTATATTTAAATTTCAAACACCAGCCTTTGAAATTTATTTATTTTTTTCTTGTAATGCAAATGACCATGGTTAGTTTTGACTGACAAGATGTTCTCGCCTTAATGTTTTATTCTGGAAAGTTTCTTGAGGTAAAATCAAACGATAGCAACCCTTTATAGTACCCTAAGTACTTCATTACGGTGATGTTGTTGTTTTCTGATTCCTTTTCTGGTAAGAACCTGCTAATATCCGCAAAGGGAACTACTTAAAGACAGTGCAGAATAGACAATACTAAAAGAGGTGTAAGTCGTCAGGGCCGTGCAAAGGTACTTGGTGACCCGGATGCAAAAGGGGGTTAAGGGGCCTCGTTTATTAATGTTGAGACTTTGATGGCTCCCTCTATTCGGGTGCCCTGGTACAGCACATCCAGTGCACATCCCCGCCATTTGCACATGCCTGTAAGTGGTATGTACACTGAGCGGACAGAAATCATAGGATACCTACCTAGTAACGGGTAGGCCCACCTTTCGCACATAAAGGCGGGCCTACCCCAGAAATCATGAGATACCTACCTAGTAAGGGGTAGGTGTTCCATGATTTCTGTCCACTCGGTGTACATTGTTAGGGGTTATGTGTATGTGTAGTGTGGGCGCATTGTCCTTCGAATTACCATCTACATGAATGCAGTATACAAAGCGGTGGGTTCGTCCACTAGTGAGAGGGGTGACAGCGTCGCGTTGCCCAGGAACCCCATGAAGGGATACAGATGGTATCCCTTCATGGGATACCATCATGGTAGCTACAAGGATGGACCTGGGCCGTTGAGAGATGCATCTGGACATACCAGAGGTCCCAATGTGTGCTAGTTGAACACGCCCCAGATCATTACCGACCGTCTACCTGCGTGAACAGTTCCTTGTTGACATGATGGGTGCATGTCGTAATGTTGGCAATGGAACTCTGGTTTCTCGGCGGCTTCATAACCTATTGCGGCTAATGATCGCCTGATGGTCTTGGTGGAGACCTTTCTAGCACCTCGCTCGTTGAAGTCGACGGTGATTTGTGCCACTGTCGCTCTCCAGTTGGCTGAAACAATGGGAGACAGATATCGACGGCCACGTTCATTCACCACCTTTCTCCGCCTACAGCGCTGTCCACGATGAGATGTTATTCGGGAAATGGCGTCGGGTACCCACTATCATCTCTCTTTCAAAGTCGGTTAACTCACAATGTTTATCCATACTGACATCGAATTACCGTGTACGTGAATGCAATGTACAAAGCGGTGGATGATTCATCCACTATCAAGAGGGGTGACAGCGTTGCGTTGCCCAGAAATCCCTTGAATTCTGTCCTTTCAGTGTACTTACGTACCATTTGAACAGCATACATTGCATGTATGCTATCAGAATGGTTCCCTTTCTGATGCTATAGTTGTCATAGGGGGAAAAAAAAAAGAGTAAATCTGTTTTTGAAAACAACATATTCTTTCTGCAGCTCAGGACAAAAAATGTAGGCGTTCCAGTCATAGCAGAGTTTATTATTATTATTATTATTATTATTATTATTATTAGCCACATGGTGCAAGGAAGCCTGAGGCTTATGCTTCACCAGCCAAAAAAATTCCCAAGTTACCCTGAGAGAGAGAGAGAGAGGAATCACCAAGAAAGAGAAGAATGATGATATCCAGCTCAGGACCCTGGGTGTGCCAAGCCCATACTCATCAGATGTGAGCCCATGGGTTGTGAAACCTATCGTGAATTGTGTGATAACTAAAGAATGAATTTTTCCGTGAAATTTTGTGATTACAACGAAATGCATAGAAAGCATAAATTAAAATTTTATAGAAATAAAAATTTCAAACAATAATTTGTTATTGTATGTTATTTTTATTTTATTTATTAATATTTATTTTATTTATTTTTTTCGCTCAAAGTAACATGAATGGAATGTTTCACGCCAGTTGTAGTTGATAACGCAGCTATCTCAACAGGGTTATTTTGTTTGAAGAGCAAGTGGTTAAGTGCGGTGTTTAGGAGATTTTACATTTAAATCAAATTTAATGCGACATTATTATTATTAGCCTTATGGTGCAAGGAAGCCTGAGGCTTATGCTGCACCAGCCAAAAAAAAAAAAAAAAAAAAAAATCCGAGTTAACTTGAGAGAGAGAAGTAGAAAGGAATCACCAAGAAAGAGAAGAATGATGATATCCAGCTGAGGACCTTGGGTGTGCCAAGCCCATACTCACCAGATGTGAGCCCCTGGGTGACATTTTAATCAAAATATTCAATACGCTCAAACGGGGAACCATGAACTGAAATGACACTAGTGGGAAAGAGTCCCCTAGATTTTGAAGTTTTGTGTGCGTGATGGCGCACATGAATATGCTCGTAACTTGAAACGTGCATTACAGCAGGATGAGCAGTAATTATCATGCGAAACCGCTCTAAAACGTGAATTTAAGATTAGCGGCTTTTTTCTTTTTTTTTTTTTTATTGCCTATTCAACCCACATTTCGTCTTAGACCTTCGCACATGTTTACGTTCGCCGTTATCGAACGGTTGAAGTGCATGGGTATTTCGATTATTGTCTTCTATAAGGCTTGCTCTTCAACAACGAACAGTCATTTGTGAACGTTAATAATATTGTTGGCTAATAATATGGCATGGTGTTATATTGATTTTTTTTTGTAGTTTTTTAAACACGTTAGAGTATATGCATAGGCACCTATTGTCTTTACCATGGCCGTCCGCTTGTAATAAAGGGATGAAAATCCACCCACTTGATTACAAGTGGATGGATTTTCATGAAATTTTATACCTGGTTTATAGACAGATTTGTCATACTAAATTTCATTATAACCAGACAAATAGAAAAACGGTAATTATGTATGGTTAAAAGGAAATCCATAGATTGAATGAAGGTTTAATGCAGTATTAAAAAAAAAAAAAAAAAAAAATGCAGTATTAGTAGTCACAAATGAGGCAAGAAAGCCAGCTTATAAAGCATCAGCCAAAAAAAAAAAACAAAAAAACCTACACACTTCATCTATCCATACTCTCCAAGAATTTGCCCAGTTCTTTCTTGAATTTATTCAAACCACCCACTTCCACAACAACAGATGGCATTTGCTCCAACATTCAACCACCTGCTGGCTGAAGGAAACTTCTTCACATCCTGCAACCTTCCTTCCTCAACTTGAATTTATGCCCTCGTGTGTAGTCTCAGGAAGTGGAAGAATACCATTAACAATCAGCTTACTCAATCCAGTCAAGGCTTTAAAACACCTCAATCAGATCTCCTCACAGGTGCCTAGTCCCCAGACATTGCAAAATTGAAGCCTTTCTTGGTTAGAGCACCCTTTTATTTCCCTTCACCAATCTGATTTTCCTTCTCTGCACCTGTTCTGGCAGATCTATATCCTTCCTAAAGTGGGGTCTTCAGACCAGTATGCAGTACTCAAGATATGGCTTAATCCCATGGTCTTGTACAAAGGGATAATCACCTCCTTATCCCTGCTAGTAAAGTTTCTGTATATCATTGACAAAGCCCCATGAGTTGTCCAGGCAGCTTATCAGCATTGCTCAGAGAACTTCATATCTGACTGCACAATTAACCCCCCTACCCGTCTTTTTAATTTTTCACTACTCTGAGTGTAGTACTACACAGTTGGTATGTTGATTACTGCTACCCACATACAGTGCCTTACATTTGTCAATGTTAAATTCCAACTGCCATTTCTCAACCCATTGACCTAATTTTCCTAGTTCTTGTTCCAGTAGCTCACACTGATTGCTGTCATTAACCATCCTGCTAACCTTTGTTTATAACTTAGACATTAAGCCTAATATACTATGTATAAATATAGTGCAAATGCATCAGGAATACATAGCTATATCTGAATAAATCAGATTATTAATAAAACGGCATCGTTTTAAGTTATATCTCATATTGTGAATACCTTCACAACGAGTTGCCATGATATTGCACTACTACGAATAAGTAACGCTTCACCTAAGGAGAAGACTAATGTTACTTATTCTCAGATGGATACCACCACCCAGACGGCACCGTTTCAGGGCTATTTGGCCCTTCTTCGGTGGGTGGGTAGGTACCCGAGTGATGCAATGATGGCAAAACAGTTATGAAGTATAACTCCACAATATGAGAGATGCCTGATGGTGTATCATATATTTAGACTCAAGCGTTTAGGGCATAAGCCTCAAGCTATGAAGGAGTCTAGACTATGTATAAATATAGTGCAAATGCATCAGGAATACATAGCTATATCTGAATAAATCAGATTATTAATAAAACGGCATCGTTTTATTAATAAAACGTCTTCTCCTTAGGTGAAGCGTTACTTATTCGAAGTAGTGCAATATCATGGCAACTCGTTGTGAAGGTATTCACAATATGAGATATAACTTAAAACGATGCCGTTTTATTAATAATCTGATTTATTCAGATATAGCTATGTATTCCTGATGCATTTGCACTATATTTATACATAGTCTAGACTCCTTCATAGCTTGAGGCTTATGCCCTAAACGCTTGAGTCTAAATATATGATACACCATCAGGCATCTCTCATATTGTGGAGTTATACTTCATAACTGTTTTGCCATCATTGCATCACTCGGGTACCTACCCACCCACCGAAGAAGGGCCAAATAGCCCTGAAACGGTGCCGTCTGGGTGGTGGTATCCATCTGAGAATAAGTAACATTAGTCTTCTCCTTAGGTGAAGTGTTACTTATTTGAAGTAGTGCAATATCATGGCAACTCGTTGTGAAGGTATTCACAATATGAGATATAACTTAAAACGATGCCGTTTTATTAATAATCTGATTTATTCAGATATAGCTATGTATTCCTGATGCATTTGCACTATATTTATACATAGTCTAGACTCCTTCATAGCTTGAGGCTTATGCCCTAAACGCTTGAGCCTAATATACTTCAATCAATATCATTAATAAATATTAAAAACAGCAATGGGCCCAGCACTGGACCCTGGGGACTCCACTAATAATATTAGTCCAAGAAGAGCTAATAATATTAGTCCCGTGTCCATTGATAACCACTCTCTTTCTTCTCCCACTCAACCATCTGTTTATCTATAGCAGAGTAACATGGCATTAACTTGCCTTTAATGTCATGTTACTCCAGTTTGTATGCAGGCTTTTATGTGGAACAGTATCAAAAGTCTTCCTGAAATCCAAGTATATGATATCAAAATTATTTTGTTCATCCAGTTCCTTGGTCACTGCATCATTGTAATCAATCAGATTGGTCAGACAAGACCACCCCTTAAGAAACCCATGCTGTGACTGCAGATAACTGTCTAGATGGCCCTACATTACTTCTTTAACTTGCAACTCCATTATTGTTGTCAGTATTGTTAGCTACGGGGTTCAGCATGCCTCACATGTATTGTTATGTAAGACTTGTGAATGTGGTGTCGCATTTGAAGAGAAAATAGACTTAAAAAAAAAGTATATGGGAGAAGAGTAATAACTCTCTGTCGTTACGCAGTTCAGTGTTACTGAACAGACAAGTTTTGAAAATGTAAAACTATGGTGTTGTATAAAGTTATAATCTTAGCAATTAATCGATAAGGAGATAACTGTATTTACTTTTCCCTTCAGTTAATCACAGAAAAAGAAAAAATAACTCAATTAATTTTAAACAAAAAATAGGATGTGCTTGAAATGCAATGTGCTGTGTACATTACTGAATAAGAAAATGTTCAATCAAGTCACATTTTTAGCATGTTTTGCTGGTGCCTGGAAAGCTTTTTAAAATCAATCATAGCCTCCCCCACCCACCACAGAAATCTGTTCATATAAATGAAAGCATATTTCACATATTACTCTAGAACAGCGTTTCCAAAATTGGGGTCCACGGACCCCATGGGGTCATAATACCAGTTCCAGGGGATCCACAAAATGGTGGTCAACCATATATATATATACTGTATATATATATATATAAAAAGCATATGCATGTGTTATATATAGGGAACCACAAATTTTTTTTGATACTTGAAGAGGTCCGTGAAGTTTTTTGATTTTTGAAAGGATCCGTAGATCTGAATAGTTTGGGAACCACTGCTCTGGAACAAAAAGTCGGAATGAGGCCAAATTTTCAGCCTGTTGGTCCTTGGGAAAATTGCAGGTCTAGTTACAATTTCACAGTCCTCATTTATAATTCCAGTTTCATAGCATTCCCTCTTCAGTTTGCCTGCAGAAATATTACTATAAATTTGGAACATGCACTCTGATTCATTTCAGAATTCCAGTGCTTACCTAGAATATGTTAGGAATCTTTCTAACAAATTTCCATGTCAATCAATGGGTAGATTATTTTTGTTGTAAATCTTGAATTATTACTACATTGCTAATGGGCTTGAAATGTAACTTACTGCTTACAGTAAGTTATTATTTTTTTCTATTCCTTATGGTATCTGACAGATCCACTTTTTAACCTTCCGTCACTTTACCAAAGCCGCTCGTGTGGCGTCTGTGAGCAGGGCTGCACAAAGGTACTTGGGGCCCAGATGCAAAAGGGGTTAAGGGGCCTCGGTGAGATTTTGATGATTCCCTCAATTGGGCCCCTGGTGCGGCAGATCCAATTTGGCCCCCAATTTCATGGCCCTATCTGTGAGTGCCCTTTTTGTTTGAATTGTTTGAAAAAATTAATTCTCAGCTTTTTTACTGAATTGAAAATGGTGATCTGTTAATTATGATTTGTTGAATTCAATTAAAAATTGTCGAATGAAAATAAACAAGAGAAACCAATAATAATAATAAAGTTTTTATTGTATATTTTAGAATTTAAGGTCATTGATCTCCTGGATTAAAACATATATGCTGTGTGGCATTAGCATATGCAATGTAGAAGTCTTTATTTTTGTTAGCTGTTCATAATTAGCTGGTAAAACCAAAGCTCTACAGCAATATTAGACACCAGTTGCTGGCATCTCATAGATGCCAGCAACTGGTGGTATCTATGATAGATGGAATGGGAATTCCTAGAAAAAAAGATAGATGCTTTGTTCGCCTGATATCTGTTGACCTTCCATCACTTGCACCCTTAATTATAACTAGGACATCTGCATGGTGGCTGTGTTGATCCCTTTATTTTTGTTTCAATTATAAATTTTTTTTAAAAATTAATTTTTAGCTTTATTACTGAATTGAAAGTGGTGATCCATTATGATTTGCTAAACCCAAAGAAAAAAATATTGACAAAATACAATGAGAGAAACGGATAATAAAGTTTTAATCATATTCTTTTTTTTATAATTTTCAAGGGCATCACTGATCCCTCCACCAATTGAAACTCATATGCTAGCATAGCATCTGGCATACACAACGTGAATATTTGTATTTTTGTCAGCTTGTTTAGCTGGTGAAATTAATTCATTATACCAAGGTTACATACTTTGCTTTTTCCCACCTGGCATATGTTAAATGCCAAACAAAAATTTAATGTCTCACAATTTATAGTATATTGAATGAAAACAGAAAATGCTGTGTGACCAGTTAGAGAATTTTGATGGGCATGGGAGGGCTTGATTTCATTTAAAATTACAGAAAAGTTTAAAAAAGTAGTGTTTTTCAGATACCACGTTAGCAGCAGAGGGTTAACCTTCTGTCGCTCACACCATCAATTTAACAAAGATGCCTGCATGGCAACTGTGAGACATCCCTTTTTCTTTAAATTATAAAAAATCATTTTTAACTTTTTTATTGAATTGAAAGTGGTGGTCTCTTAATTATGATCTGTTAAACTCAGTTAAAAATATTGAGTGAAAATAAATGAGAGAAACCAATAATAATAATAATAATAAAAGTTCTGTCATATTTTTTAGAAATTTCCCAAGTGCCAAAAAGTATGACCACTCTTAGACAACACTTTCCCAACAGGTCCTCTGATCATATTCACAGTGATTGTTTCGTGAAAGAAATGACCTACACCAACTCTGCAAAGGTAACACTATTCCCCCCCCTAAGCTTTCCCCAAGACTCAATGCCAAATTTTTGCTAACAGGACATGGTAACCTGAATGCCAAGGTGTGCCAACTGGGTCCCAGGATTCTAAATGTACATGTGGAGCTGATAAGGTTTGCTCAAAGGAGAAGGAACCATGCTATGACTACCCAGGTTGTGCCACCCTTCCTACTTAGACCAGTATGCTTAACTGATTGTGATGTGCACTATTAGAGACTAACCGAAGTAAGACTGGCCTGTTAGAATGAGCAGAAGCCTGAAAAACAAGATGCATGGTATTTCAGAGACTGCTGGGAGCCATTGCGGTACAAGTAAACACATGGGTTGTGTTAGGGTAGCTAAGAATAGAAACAGGTGCAGATATACTTGCGTGTACACCAATGCTAGGAGTTTAGTAAATAAATTTGATGAATTTGAGGTATTGCTCAAAACATCAAAGGCAGATATTGTTGGGATATCAGAGACGTGGTGTCACACAGATATAAGGGATGCAGAACTGCAATTTGGGGAGTACAACGTCTACAGAAAGGATAGACAGGATAGGAAGGGGGGAGGGGTTATGCTATTAGTTAAGAAACACATAAAAACCAAGGAAGTGAAGGCCAGTCGACATCGCTGAACAGTGCAGTGTTGAGTCAGTTTGGTGTGACATAAGCATTGGAAGATCATAATTGAGAGTAGGAGTGTGCTATAGGCCTAATGACTCTGATGAGTATAATAAGGAACTGTACAGGGAAATAGAGTGGGCCAGTAAATCAGAGAGTCTTATAATAGGAGATTTTAATTTCCCAGATATTGACTGGAATTTGGGGGCTGGTCACTCACACACTAGCAAGGCTTTTGTGGATTTATTGGATGATTGTTTTCTACATCAGCATGTTCGGGAGGCAACTAGAGGGAGTAATACTCTTGATTTGATTATCAGCAGTGATTCTTCATGCATTAAGAATCTGCAGATAAATGAACCACTAGGTGGCAGTGATCACAGTGTGCTGAAGTGGGATTTACTGAAAGAGGTAACTACCATTAGGGGTAAAGGGAAGGGTTATTGCTTCCGTAAAGGCGACTACGATGGACTGAGACAGTATTTAAATCCTATACAGTGGGACCAACTGATGATGTTACCAACAGCAAATTCAAAATGGGAAGCATTCAAAGAACCTATCTTGGAAGCTACTAGGCTTTACATACCAACTAAGAAATATTGTTCAAGGTTTAGGCCAAAATGGATGTCAGATGAACTAATGAGGCATATGGCAGAGAAGAAAAATGCATGGGATACTTACAAATTAACACATGACACAGAAGCCTATGATAGATACAAGTTGATATGCAACCAAGTTACAAAGGAGGTTAGGCAGGCGAAGGCAGATTACGAGAAATCCTTGGCAAGGGATGCAAAGAAAAACAGCAAAGAGTTCTTTACTTATGTAAACTCTAGAAGGAAGGGGATGAATCAGATTGGTCCACTTGATATTGATGGGTCAACTGTTGAAGATCCTGCTCAGGTAGGTAACAAACTAAATGAATATTTTGCATCGACATTCACACATGAGGAGTTATTCAGCAAGGGGAATGCCAGAGGTGTATTCAACTCTAGCAGTAAGCTACAGAATCTTGAAATAACTGGGAGTAAAGTGGAGGAGAAACTGTTGAAGATAAACACAAGAAAGGCACCCGGGGTGGATGGGATCTATCCAGTTATATTAAAGGAGGCAGCAAAGGAAGTAAGCAAACCCTTAGCCATAATTATGAGAGCTTCCTTGGACTCAGGGGAGGTACCCATAGACTGGAAATGTGCAAATGTGACCCCAATTCACAAAGGAGGATCAAAGGCTGACACAAGTAATTATAGACCTGTGAGCTTAACTTCTGTTCCAGGAAAATTAATGGAGGCACTGGTTAAAGAAGCACTGCAGGATCATTTAGACAAGATTTCAGTTATAGCTCAGACACAGCATGGTTTTGTTAAGGGGAAGTCTTGCCTGACCAACTTGATTGGATACTATGATGCAATCACAAAAGAACTGGATGCAGGGAATAACTTTGATATTATATACTTGGATCTTAGAAAGGCTTTTGATACTGTTGCACATGGAAGACTGCTACACAAATTGGAGCAGTGTGACATTGGAGGCAAATTGCTGCTATGGATAAAGGGGTGGTTGAGGGGGAGAAGACAGAGAGTGGTAATCAATGGACACTGCTCATCGTGGACTAATGTTATTAGTGGAGTCCCTCAGGGCTCAGTGTTGGGTCCATTATTGTTTTCTGTATTTATAAATGATATTGATGATGGTATATCAAGCTTAATGTCCAAGTTTGCAGATGATACAAAGGTTGGCAGGGTTGTCAAGGACACTACTGACACTATGCTGCTGCAACAGGATCTGGAAAGGTTGAGCAGATGGGCTGAGAGGTGGCAAATGAAGTTTAACATTGACAAATGTAAAGTACTACACCTGGGAAACAGCAACCCCAGAGCAACGTATCAACTCTGTGGTACTACACTGACAGTGGTAGAGAATGAAAGGGACTTGGGGGTGATTGTGCAGGCAGATATGAAGTTCTCTGAGCAGTGCAGACGGGCTGCAAGAGTAGCTCATGGAGTATTGTCAATGATATACAGGAATTTTTCCAGCAGGGATAAGGCGGTGATTATTCCATTGTATAAGGCAATGGTCAGGCCACACCTAGAGTACTGTATACAGGTCTGGAGGCCTCATTTCAAGAACGATGTAGAGCTGCTGGAACGAGTACAGAGAAGGGCAACAAGATTAGTGAATGGAACAAAGGGGTGCTCTTACGAAGAAAGGCTTAAGTTTTGCAAATTACAGTGTCTGGAGACTAGGCACCAGCGAGGTGATCTGATAGAGGTGTATAAAGCCTTGAATGGTTTAAGCATGCTCAATGCTGATGGGATTCTTCCTCTAGCTCAGAAAAATCATCTGAGAGGGCATAAATTCAAATTGAGGAAAGACAGATGTAGGATAGACGTGCGGAAATTTGCCTTTAGCCAGCGGGTGGTTGGTTGGTGGAACAGACTGCCATCCCTTGTGGTGGAGGTTGATAGCCTAAATAAGTTTAAGGCTCAGCTGGACAGGTATTTTGAACGAACAGAGGGGTGAAGTGGAAGTGTTTTTTTTTTTTTTTTTTTTGGCTGATGCTGCATAAGCTTGCTTTCTTGCATCAAATGCCTCTACTAATGCTAATGCTAATGCATTAGCATTAGTAGAGGCATATGATGCAAAAAAAGAAAGCTTATACAGCGTCAGTCAAAAAAAAAAAAAAAATTGTCTTCCCATTTCACCAAAAGTTTGTCCAGTTCTTCCTTGAATTTATTTAAGCTGTCAACTTCCACAACGACAGATGGAAGTTTGTTCAAGCAATCAACCACCCACTGGCTAAAGGCAAATTTCTGTATATCTGTTTTACAACTGTCTCTCCTCAATTTGAATTTGTGCCCCCTTAGGGACATAATCTGAGCACAAGGAAGAATCCCATCAGCATTGAGTTTGCTCAAACCTTATACAGCTCAATCAGGTCACCTCGCAGGTGCCTAGTCTTGAGACACTGCAATTGGCAGAATTTAAGCCTTTCTTGGTAAGAGCAACCCCTTATTACCCTCACCAACCTTGTTGCCTTTCTCTATACTTGTTCAAGCAGCTCTACATGCTTCCTAAAAAGGACTCATCCTTCAGATCAGTATGCAGTACTCGAGGTGTGGCCTGACCATTGTCTTATACAAAGGGATAATCACTTCCTTATCCCTGCTGGCAATATTCCTGTATATCATTGACAAGACCCCCATGAGCTGCTCTGGAGCCTATCTGCATTGCTCAGAAAACTTCATATCTGACTGCTCAATTACCCCCTGGTCTTTTTTATTCTCCACTACCCTGAGTGTAGTAAAACACAGTTGTTACGTTTCTCTTCGGTTACTGTTACCCATATGCAGTACTTTGCATTTGTCAATGTTAAACTTCAGTTGCTATCGCTCAGCCCATGTATGCAACATTTCAAGATGCTGTTGCAATAGCATACTGCCATTACTGTCATTAACACCCTTGCTAACGTTCATATTGTCTACAAACTTGAACATTAAGCCTAAGATACCTTTATCAGTATCATGGATAAATATAGAAAACAACAATGGACCTAACACCGAACCCCGGAGGACTCCACTAATAACATTAATCCGCAAAGAGCAGTATCCATTGATTATCACTCTCTGTCTTCTCCCACCCAACCAACCCTTCCTTCCTTTATCCATAGCAGCAACTTGCCCTTAATGCCATACTGCTCCAATAATTACAGTAGTCTTCCATGTGCAAAAGTATCAAAAGCTTTTCTGAAATCCAAATACAGTAAACCCTTGCTAATCTCGCTACAATTAATCTGGATGTTGGATAATCCAGATCAAAATATGAAAACTTCTGTTCACATTTGAGTATTTTGAAAGACACACTGGATTTAGGAAGGCAGATGAGACTCTGACTGCCCAGAGAGAGAGAGAGAGAGATGGAACATACATTACATTGTCTTGCATGTTGTTCAGTATCATTGTTAACTCTGAGACAGACAGATGTTATTGCTTTTATCGCTTCATTTGCCTTTGTACATAAGGCCTCTGTAGCCAAATGGTCAGGAGTGAGTATGCAGTAGCACATGCTCTTTGAGTAGACAGGCATTCAAGCCCCTGACTGCTAAATGCAGTCGATCTGCCAACTCTCTGGACCAGCTTGGCAGATTATAGTCCATTTCCCTCAACATTAAATCTCTGAGGAGGCTTGCATCCTGCAGTGCATTGATAATGACTACAGTTTACCTTTACCTTTTTATGTTCATAAGTTAACATATTATTTTATATAATTATGGGTTCTAAAGAATTGAAAAATGGAAGAAAAAGAAAACATGTTACATTAACAAGCTCAAAGTGATAGAACAACTTGAAAATGGTGCTCCTGGAAAAAAAAAAATGCTGAAGAATTTGGTGTTGGCCAAAAGACTGTGTCAGATATTAAAAAACAAAAAGAATCTATAAAGGCATTTGCTTTAAAATTGGATGTGGGGAGTGATAAAATCAGTGGGCCAAAAGAAGTGTTGCTGGAAGAAGTTGTATTTAAGTGGTATTCACATCAACAATCAAGTGGCATTGGCATGCTTGGTGTTGAGCAGAAAAGTTTGAAAAGCATTTGAAGTTACACAATTTTACTTGCAATTCAGTATGGTTGTGGCGATTTAGACAAAGGCACAATATCACTAATAGGAAAATTTGTGTTGAAGCCCTAAGTGGTGATGTTGAAGGTGTTGAGCCATTTAGAAAAAAATTAAATGAAATAATAATAATCAGGGCTTTGTTATTTGCAAATATATAATGCTGATGAATCTGGACTGTTTTTGGTGTTTGTTTGTTTTGGTTTTTTTAGGAGCATTAGCAACTAAGGCCATATTGCTCTGGGATATGCAGTGGTCATTCCTTGAGCTTTCTGCATCCTCCTTATTTGGTGGTGATGGGCTCGAACCCAGGTCTAATCAAGAAGCGTGTGCTACGCACTGCTGCTCCTTCCCTCCTGGCTACGGAGGCGCCTGTTTTTGGTGTGGTCTACCAGAAAATACACAAACTTCTTGTACAGAGCAGTCAACACCAGGGCACAAAAAGAGTAAAGAGTAGTTTTCAGCACTTCTTTGTGCCAATGCAGCCGGAACTCATTGGCTAATGTCTGTTGTGGTCGGTTAAAGTTTGCAGCTGTTCTATAAAATCTGATGCATGTAGTTGTATACATATTATTGTTGTACTCATATCAGTTTCTGTGGCCTCCCTAAATGCCTGATTGACAGTATTTGATGACAACTGATGGGACCTACATACCACTCTTCTGAATTCCTTTTGCTATCTCTTTCATTAAATTTCTGCAGGTTATGCAAATGTTTCCTGGCTGCAGTAACACGATAATATTTTCATTTGATCAGTACATTAGTCATCATTGAGCAAGATGTTGCAGTTTTGCTGGTTTGCAGTTTTGCATTAGTAGAGGCACAAATGGATTAATTGCTAATTTGGCATCCTATGTTGACTTGCTGTCGGAAGCTGCTAAGCCCAATTCCTTTATCCATCTACTGAATTTCATATCTATCTGTATTTTGTTTAGCACCTATACCTATCCTGACATGCAGATGGATGTGGTTCATTTTTCCTAAAGCCCAGAGATGTCCATATACTTTTAGCAATACAGTATATTTGCATATTTTATAGAGAGACAGTTTTCTGCAATGAGAGGTGTCTGATGACTTCTGACAGCATTGCCTGTTCATGTGCCCATATGTACACCCATTTATATAGACTCATATAAAATAAATTTTATTTGCCATTCAGTCGGATTGCTTAGAAAATATTAAATAATTTACAGAATAAATCACAGAATAATTACAGAATAAAAAAATACAATAATTAGCATTAGTAGAGGCATACGATGCAAGAAAGCAAGCTTATGCAGCATCAGCCAAAAAAAAAAAAACCCTCCCATTTCACCCCTCTATTCGTTCTAAATGCCTGTCCAGTTCAGCCTTAAATTTATTTAGGCTATCAACTTCCACAACAAAAGATGGAAGTCTGTTCCTCCAATCAACCACCCGCTGGCTAAAGGCAAATTTCCACACATCTATTCTACAATTGTCTTTCCTTAATTTGAATCCATGATGCCCCCTCAGGTTCTTAATGTGAGCAAGAGGAAGAATCCCATTAGCATTGAGCTTGCTCAAACCATTGAAGGCTTTAAACACCTCAATCAGATCACCTCATAGGTGCCTAGTCTCTAGACACTGCGATTTGCAGAACTTAAGCCTTTCTTAGTAAGAGCACTCATTTGTTCCTCTCACCAATCTTGTTGCCCTTCTTTGTTCTTGTTCTAGCAACTCTACATCCTTCCTAAACTGAGGCCACCAGACTTTGTGTACAGGTCTGGAGGCTCCTCATTTTATTATTAGTTAACATAAAATTGTTATTCAGCCAATGTCTCTGTGACCAGGGCCATATTGTGGCTTCTTGAAAAGATAGTATGTATAATGGTTTATGTTCATTTTAGTCTATATCAATATGTTAGTATCTGTCTCAGGTATAGCTACTTAGCATTGGTTGGAGTAGTGTTTCTCAACCTGTGTGCAGCATCACACTAATGTGCCACGAGTATGCTTCAGGTGTGCCGCGTAATTGTAAATAAAATAAAAATAATAATAAATCTAAGTTTTCTAATAAAAATTAATTCAAATAAAAAATTTGTTTATTTATGCTGCACCGATCCCAGCCCATTCCAGCAGTCAGTGTGATATCACATTTTGATTCCTAGTACTAGATCCGTTCACCTTTAATCCTTTATTTGCCTTTTGATTCCTAGAAATAGATGTGTTTACCTTTATTCAGCCATTCTTATCACTTGAGGGTCTCTCCCAGGCACCCTGCATTTGTATACGCACAACATGTAAGCAGCATAATAAGAAATTTCCTTTGTGTTTTAAAAGTACTTTTTGTCCTTTTATATCTCTAAAATGTCATATTCAGTTAATTCGTATAGAACAGGTATTTTAAATTAACTGTAATAGTACATTCTAGAAGTAACTTTAATTTTTTTTAGAAATTATTAGCAATGGATAAATTTTTAGTGAAAGGAAATCAGAAGAGACAAATTGATAACAACAAGCTTGGAGAAAATGACAAAAACAAGCAACCATCAACATCAAAAAGGCAGAAAACATATTATCGTAAATATGATGATTCTTTGGGGATGGGATTTTCATATGCTGGTACCCAAGATTGTACTCAACCTTTGTGTGGCGTGTGGTTTAAAATTGTCGAATGAATCAATGGTGCCGAGTACACTGCAGCGTCATTTTTTTGTGAAACGAGAATTTATCATCCAAAACTGTGGAGTATTTTAAAAGACTGCTGGCCTCTACTAGAAAACAAGGTACAGAATTTTATAATATGGCTAAAATATCTGATAAAGCTCAAGAAGCCAGCTATTTAGTAGCTGAACAGGTGGCAAAAAAAAAAAAAAAAAAAACTCGCCTGATTGCAGAAAGTCTGATTTTACCAGCGTGTGCGCCTCCGTAGCCAGGTGGGAAGGAGCAGCAGTGCATAACACATGCTTCTTGATTAGACCGGGGTTTGAGCCCGTCACCACCAAATACGGAGGATGCGGAAAGGTCAGGGAATGACCACCGCATATTCCTGGAGCAATATGGCCTTAGTTGCTAATGTTCCTAAAAAAAAAAAAAATAAAATAAAATAAATACCAGCATGTTGGGTAATCGTGAAAAGTATTTTGTGAGAGGAAGCTGAAAAAAGAATGATGACAGTACCACTTTCGAACATCTCAATTAGCAGGCGTATAAAAGAACAAGTTGTTTAACATATTAATAATTTTGGGCAACTGTTTGCATTGCAAGTAGATAATTCTGCAGATATTAGCAGGAAAGTCCTATTAATAGCATTTGTTGGTTTTATCAAAAGCGACACAATTATTATTATTATTATGTTTCTGTTGTTGTGATGAACTCAATGAAAGAACAACTGGCCAAGATATTTTCAAAGTAATGAACAATTATTTACAAAGGTGTGGTATTTTATGGAAATCGTGTGTTGGCATTTGTACTGACGGTGCTCCTGCGATGACAGGAGCATTGAAAGGATTTGTAAACTTAGTAAAATGACACAATTCAAATATTATTATAACACACTGTTTTAGGCACAGAGAAGTTCTAGTAGCAGAGACAGTTGTACCCGATTCAAAACTTATATTGATCAAGCGGTTAAAATGGTCAGTCTTACCCCAGCAGCTCACGGCTGGTGAGTATGGCTTGGCACACCAGGATCTTGAGCTGAATATCATCATTCTTCTCTTCTTGGTGATTCCTTCTACTTTTGACTCTCTCTCTCTCTCTCTCTCAGGGTAACTCAGGAAATTTTTTTTTTTGGCTGGTGCAGCGTAAGCCTCAGGTTTCTTTACACCATATAGCTAATAATAATAATAATAATATGAGGAAAGAGAGTTGTAGAATAGATGTGCAGAAGTTTGCCTTTAGCCAGCAGATAATTGATTGCTGTAACAGACTTCCATATGTTGTTGTGGAAGTTATTATTAGCCATATGGTGCAAGGAAGCCTAAGGCTTATGCTGCACCAGCCAAAAAAAAAAAAAATTCCCAAGTTACAATAAGAGAGAGAGAGAAAGAGAGAAGTAAAGGAGTCACCAAGAAAGAGAAGAATGATGATATCCAGCTCAGGACCCTGAGTGTGCCAAGCCCATACTCACCAGATGTGAGCTCCTGGGGTTGTTAATAGCTTAAATAAATTTAAGGCTAACTAGACAAACATTTCAAGTGACCAGATGAAGGAAATGGGAAGGTTTTTTTTTTTTTTTTGTTTTGGTTGATGCTGTATAAGCTTGCTTTCTTGCATCATATGCTATGCCTCAACTAATGCTAATATCAAAACTAGACCACAAACAATGCATATTTTTGTAAAATTATGCAAGGAACTGGAGTCTGCATCATTTTTCTTTAATAATGCATACTGAGGTTCGATGGCTATTAAAAGGAAATGTACTTATGAGTATGGACAAGTTTAATGAGGAAATGCTCATATTTTTTTTCACTGAAGCAATCAAAATTTTGTGGTTATTTTTAAGTGATGAAATTTTGTGCTGCAAATTAGCTTTCCTAGCAGATTTATTCATGCAGCTTAATGAATTAAACATCAGTATGCAAGGCCCATAGGAAAATTTACTCACTTATACTGACAAGTTGTTCACCTTTAAAGAAAAGTTGAGTATATGTAAAAAATATGTAAATGAAAAAAAATTATAAATGTTTCCCTTGACTGCCAAAACAAATTATACTAGAATAATTAATGTAATAAGCGAAAAATTAGAGCTGTTAAAGATAAAAATTGAGCATTACTTTCCATCCCTTCATCAAAAAAATATTTGTGTTTAAGACCCACAAGAAACCCTCCTTTAGTACTTAATCTGCAAGAGGAAGAAGAATTGGTTGAGATCCGCAGAGATGAGTTGCTGGAAATTCACTTTAATAGCACTAATATTAGCAAAATTCAAATTGAATATCCACGAATTTCAGAAAAGGCAATTGGAATTTTATTGCCATTTTCCACTTCTTACTGCAAAACAGTCCGCTTTAAATGAGATTAGCATTTAGCATTTGTGGAGGCATATGATGCAAGAAAGCAAGCTTATTCAGCATCAGCCAAAAAAAAAAAAAAAAAAACACACACCACTCCCATTTCACCCCTCCGTTCGCTCGAAATACCTGTCCAGTTGAGCCTTAAATTTGTTTAGGCTATCAACTTCAACAACAAGTGATGGAAGTCGGTTCCACCAACCAACCACCCGCTGGCCAAAGGCAAATTTCCGCACATCTATCCGACATCCGTCCTTCCTCAATTTGAATTCATGCCCTCTGAGCTGATTATTCTGAGCAAGATGAAGAATCCCATTGGCATTGAGCATGCTAAAACCATTCAAAGCCTTATACACCTCTATCAGATCACCTCGCCGGTGCCTAGTCTCCAGACTCTGTAATTTGCAAAACTTAAGCCTTTCTTCGTAAGAGCAACCCTTTGTTCCATTCACTAATCTTGTTGCCCTTCTCTGTACCCGTTCCAGCAGCTCTACATCCTTCTTGAAATGAGGCCTCCAGACCTGTATACAGTACTCAAGATGTGGCCTAACCATTGCCTTATACAAGAGAATAATCACCTCCTTATCCCTGCTAGAAAAATTCTTGTATATCATTGACAAGACACCATGAGCTACTCTTGCAGCTCGTCTACACTGCTCAGAGAACTTCATATCTGCCTGCACAATTACCCCCAGGTCCTTTTCATTTTCCACCACTGTCAGTGTAGTACCACAGAGTTGATACGTTGCTCTGGGGTTGCTGTTTCCCATATGTAGTACTTTACATTTGTCAACGTTAAACTTCATTTGCCACCTCTCAGCCCATCTGTTCAACCTTTCCAGATCCTGTTGCAGCAGCATAGCGTCAGTGGTGTCCTTAACAACCCTGCCAACCTTTGTATCATCTGCAAACTTGGACATTAAACTTGATATCCCATCATCAATATCATTCATAAACACCGAAAACAATAACGGACCCAGCACTGAACCCTGAGGAACTCCACTAATAACATTAGTCCACGTTGAGCAGTGTCCATTGATTACCACTCTCTGTCTTCTGCCACTCAACCATCCCCTTATCCATAGCAACAATTTGCCTCCAATGCCACACTGCTCCAATTTGTGCAGCAGTCTTCCATGTGCAACAGTATCAAAAGCCTTTCTAAGATCCAAATATATAATATCAAAGTTATTCCCTGCATCCAGTTCTTTTGTGACTACATCATAGTATCCAATCAAATTGGTCAGGCAAGACCTGCCCTTAACAAAACCATGCTGTGTCTGAGCTATAACTGAATTCTTGTCTAGATGATCCTGCAGTGCTTCTTTAACCAGTGCCTCCATTAATTTACCTGTAACAGAAGTTAAACTAACAGGTCTATAATTACTTGTGTCAGCCTTTGATCCTCCTTTGTGAATTGGGGTTACATTTGCACATCTCCAGTCTATGGGTACCTCCCCTGAGTCCAAAGAAGCTCTCATAATTATGGCTAGGGGTTTGCTTACCTCCTTTGCTGCCTCCTTTAATATAACTGGATAGGTCCCATCCACCCCAGGTGCCTTTTTTTATGTTTATCCTCAACAATCTCTCCTCCACTTTCCTCTCAGTTATTACAAAATCATCCAGCTCACTGCCAATGTTTACTTTACCTACATCATTCTCCTTCCTGAATAACTCCTCATGCGTGAATGTAGATGCAAAATACTCGTTTAGATTGTTAGCCACCTGAGCAGGATCCTGAACTGTTGAACCATCAATATCCAGTGGACCAATCTGATTCATCCCTTTCCTTCTTGAGTTTAAATAGGTAAAGAACTCTTTTCTGTTTTTCTTTGCATCCTTTGCCAAGGATTTTTCGTAGTCTGCCTTTGCCTGCCTAATCTCCTTTGTGACTTGGTTACAGACCAACTTATATCTATCATAGGCTTCCATGTCACCCATTAATTTGTATGTATCCCATGCATTTTTCTTCTCTGCCACATGTCTCATTAGTTCATCTGACAACCATTTAGGGCTAAACCTTGAACAATATTTCTTAGTTGGTATGTAAAGCCTGCTCACCATTAGCATTGAGCATGCTCAATGCCAATGGGATTCTTCATCTTGCTCAGAATAATCAGCTCAGAGGGCATGAAATTCGGTAGCCTCCAAGATTAGTTCCTTGAATGCTTCCCATTTTGAGTTTGCTGTTGGTAACATCATCAGTTGGTCCCACTGTATAGAATTTAAATACTGTCTCAGACCATCATAGTCGCCTTTACGAAAACAAAAACCCTTCCCTTTACCTCTGATGGTAGTTACCTCCTTAAGTAAATCCCACTTCAACACACTGTGATCACTGCCACCTAGTGGTTCATTTATCTGCAGATTCTTAACGCATGAAGAATCACTACTGATAATCAGATCAAGAGTATTGCTCCCTCTTGTTGCCTCACGAACATGCTGATGTAGAAAACAATCATCCAATAAATCCACAAAAGCCTTGCTAGTGTGCGAGTGACCAACCCACAAATTCCAGTCAATATCTGGGAAATTAAAATCCCCCATTATAAGACTCTCTGATTTACTGGCCCACTCTATTTTCCTGTACAATATCTTATTATACTCATCAGAGTCATTAGGCCTATAGCACACTCCTACTCTCAATTTTGATTTCCCTATGCTTATGTCACACCAAACTGACTCGACACTGCCCTGTCCATCGATGTCGACTGGCTTCACTTCCTTGGACTTTATGTGTTTCTTAACTAATAGCATAACCCCTCCTCCCCTCCTGTCTATCCTTTCTATACACATTGTATTCCCCAAATTCCAGTTCCGCATTCCTTATATCTCTGTGGCACCACGTCTCTGATATCCCAACAATATCTGCCTTTGATGTTTTGAGCAATACCTCAAATTCATCAAATTTATTTTCCAAACTCCTAGCATTGGTGTACACGCAGGTATACATGCACCTGTTTCTATTCTTAGCTACCCTAACACAACCCATGTGTTTACTTGTACCGCAATGACTCCCAGCAGTCTCTGAAATATCCTGCATCTTGTTTTTCAGGCTTCTGCTCATTTCAATAGAAGCAGTGCAAGAATCACTTCCACCTCTGCCAGTGGCTACTGTTAATCTATTAGTCCTTGTATCCCCCCCAACTAGCAGTTTTCCGACCCACCTAACTCTGCCTCGACAGCATCAGCAAAAATTCTTGCACCCTTTCTATTTAAGTGTATCCCATCGCTGTAGAAGCAATCTCTCCTGTTAACAAGTACAGTCCAGGCTGAAAAAAATTCTACCCCTTGAGCCTTGCACAATCCCTCCAGGGCCGAATTGATCGACAAGGCTCTCATCATATACTCCCTCCTATCGTGTCTGGGCAGAATTGCAGACACTTTCAAATTCAACCATAATTCACGGCTTTTTTTCAACAGTGACCTGTACTTGCTAAGTAATTCCGCCGGTCTCCTACTCTTAATATCATTAGTGCCAACGTGTACAACTATATCACCTTTTGTGCCCTTAAAAGATGATATCCGCTCTACAACGTCATCAACCTTTGCCCCTGGCAGACATACCCTGGTCCTATTCCACCTATCCTTTTTGCAAAGCATGTTCCCCGCTTCCCTGACAATAGAGTAACCAACAACTACTAGTTCCTGTGGGACCAGCGCATTCTGCCTAGGGGGCTGCCTCTGTGTTGCCTGATGACCAAGTGCAAGCTCTGGCGTTGATGTGGGCGAGATTAAATAAAAGGAGAGAGACTAAAGTCAATAGAAAAGCTGAGAGTAACCTTATCCACAATAAATCCTCGTATTAAAAAACTGTGTACTTCCATCAAACCCAACCGTCTCACTGATTAAAATGTTGTACTTGTATATTTGTTTGTTTTTATATTTAAATATGTTAATTTTTTAGATATTTTCTTTTAAATTTCATGTATGTTCTTTTAAATAATTTATTTTCTTTTAAATTTCATACAATTCATGTATGTTCAGAAAAGAACATTGAAAGCATTTAAAATAAATAATAAGAGTATTATTAAATATACCCAAGAGAAATAACTTACAGTTTGTGAATATATGTATATATATATATAAATAATGTGTGGTTTGTAAAATAGATAAATAGTCTGGGAAAATGGAAATGCAAAATACACAAGGTGTCTGAACTAAGAGAAGTTTAAGGGGTAGTCAAAAATGGAAGTGAACTAGTGGTTAAACAGGTGAAAGAATTTTAAAAACCTAGTACAAAAATGAACTGGGACTGAGGAAGAAAAAAGAAAAATAATAAATAAATACATAACACTATATTCAGATATGGGAGGTAAATTTTAGCAGGAGGTCAAATCACGGGATGGCAAATATGCAAAATCTGAATATAGTAGATGAAGAAATGATACATAGTCAGGAAATTCATCAGGGAACTACTTCTGACCATGTACCAGGAACTGCGTTTCCAAACTTGTCTATAGTATTAGAAAAAGGGGTGAGCAAATATGCAGCTTTATCGTAATATTAATAGAGAAGGTAGTCCCTACACAGTGTAAAAATAAAGTTAATCATGTAAATTAAAATAAATACAAATTTACAAAAGTGTAAAGTGAAATATAATACGAATGTGATGTGTGGAAGGGGTGAAAGGTTAAGTTAATGTGGTAGAAAATTAAAATTCAGAGAAATTTGAACAAAAAAAGTTTAGACAAGCCAATGGTAAAATTCTTGGGGAGGGGAAGGGAGGAAAAGATGGTCAAAAGAAGGCGAAAATAGCGATAGGATTGAGGATAGATGGAGAGTTCGTATCACCCTCTTATTACACTAATAGTTCTACGAACGGGAAAAAAACAGCAAAAGAACGCAATGCCTGGTACATGGTCAGAGTAGTCCTCCCGATGAATTTCCTGACTATATATCATTTCTTCATCTACTATATTCAGATTTTGCATATCTGCATTTCCCTGATTCGACCTCTTGCTAAAATTGCCCTCCCATATTTGAATATAGTGTTATGTATTTATTTATTTATTTGTTATTTATTATTATTATTTTTTGCTTCCTCAGTCCCAGTTCATTTTTGTACTAGGTTTTTCAAATTCTTTCACCTGTTTAACCACTACTTCACTTCCATTTTTGACTATCCCTTAAGCTTCTCTTAGTTCAGGCACCTTGTGTACTTTTCATTTCCATTTTCCCAGGCTATCTATTTTACAAACCACACATTATTTATATCCATTTGCATTTATATCCAAAATTTTAGCATCATTAAAAGTGTGCCACAACAACAAAAAGGTTGAGAATCACTGGGTTGGAATATGGTGTGCTGTGTGTGTGTATTTTCCATATATTAACTTTCATTAGTAGAGGCATATGATGCATGAAACAAGCTTATACTCAGTCAAAAAAAAAAAAAAAAAAAAACCTTCCCATTTCACCCATCCATTCACTCCAAATGTTTGTCTAGTTCTGCCTTACAACTTATTTACCGCCACTGCAACAGATGAAATTTTGTTCAAACTATCAAACCACCCACTGGCTAAAGGCAAATTTGTACACCTATTCTACAATTGTCATTCCTTAATTTGAAATTATGGCCCCTCAGGTGAGTAATATGAGAAAGAGGAAGAATCCCATCAGCATTGAGCTTTCTCAAACCATTCAAGGCCTTATACACCTCACGGAGATCACCTCAATTAGATCACCTTGCAAGGAGATCTAATAGAGGTGATCTCCAGAAGCTGAAGTTTGCAAAACTTAAGACTTTCTTGGTAAGAGCAACCCTTTGTTCCACTCACCAATCTCATTTCCCTTCTCTGTACTCATTCCACCAGCTCTACATTTTTTCCGAAAATGAGGCCTCCAGACCTGTATACAGTACTCAATGTGTAGCCTAACCATTGCCTTATACAAGGGTACAATCACCTCCTTATCCCTGCTAGCAGAATTCCTATATCATTGACACGACACCATGAGCTACTCTTGCAGCTTGTCTTCACTGCTCAGAAAGCTTTATATCAGACTGCACAATTACCCCCAGGGCCTTTACATTCTCCACTACCCTGAGTGTAATACCCTCACTTGATACATTACTCTGGGGTGACTGCTACCCATATACAGTACTTTACATTTGTCAGTGCTAAACTTCAGTTGCCTCCCCTCAGCCGATCTACACAACTTTTCCGGCTCCTGTTGCAGTAGCGTACTATAATTACTGGCATTAACAACCCTGCCAACCTTCCATCATCTGCAAACTTAAAACATTAACCCTGATAAACTTTCATCATTATCATTGATAAATACAGAAAACAGCAATGGGTCCAACACTGAACCTTGGGGGACTCCACTAATTATTATTATTAGCTACATGATGCAAGGAAGCCTGAAGCTTATGCTGCACCATCCAAAAAAAAAAAAAAAAAAAAATCCCCCGAGTTACCCTGAGAGATAGAGTCAAAAGTAGAAGGGAATCACCAAGAAGAAGAATGATAATATCCAGCTCAGGACCCTGGGTGTGCCAAGCCCATACCCACCAGATGCGAGCCCCTGGGGGTATAACATTAGTCCACACAGAGCAGTGTCCATTGATTACCACTCTCTGTCTTCTCCTACTCAACGATCCTTTTATCCATTGTAGCAACTTACCCTTAATACTATTCTGCTCCAATTTGTACAGTAGTCTTCCATGTGCAACAGTGTCAAAAGCTTTCCTGAAATCCAAGTATATGTTATCAAAATTATTTTTTGCATCCAGTTCCTTTGTAACCACATCATAATATCTAATCAGATTTGTCAGACAAGACAAATACCCTTAACAAACCCATGGTGTGTGTGTGTGTTCTATAACTGCAGTCTTTTGATCCTGTGTAAGTGATCCTGCATTGCTTCCTTAAATAGTGACTCCATTATTTTACCCGGAACAGAAGTTAAACTAACTGGTCTGTCACCCTTCGATCCCCCTTTGTGAATTGAGGATACATTTGCACATCTCCAGTCTGTGGAGACCTCCCCTGAATCCAAGGATGCTCTCATAATTATGGCTAAGGGTTTGCTTACTTCCTTTGCTGCTTCCTTTTATATAATGGATAGATCCCATCCACCCTAGGTGCCTTTCTTATGTTATGTTTTAACAATTTCTCCTCCACTTTGCTCTCAATTATTACAAAATCATTAGCTCCAAGCCAGAGTTTGATAAACTTCTGCCATTCACCTCCCTGAATAACTCCTCATTTGTGAATGTAGATGCAAAATTCAGTTTGTCAGCTACCCTCATCAGGTGCATCAACAATCAAACCATCGATGTCAAGTGGACCAAACTGATTCGTTCCTTTCCTTCTAGAGTTTACATGCATCTTTCTTCTTCTTCGGCGCCTCTGTAGCCAGGTGGGAAGGAGCAGCAATGCGTAGCACACGCTTCTTGATTAGATCGGGGTTTGAGCCCGTCACCACCAAATACGGAGGATGTGGAAAGTTCAGGGAATGACCACCGCATATCCCCAAGCAATATGGCCTTAGTTGCTAATGCTCCTAAAAACCAAATAACAGCATTTTTCTTCTCTGCCATCAGTGGCACTAGGTCATCTGACCTCCATTTAGGCCTAATCCTTGAACAGTATTTCTTAATTGGTATGAAAAGCCTAGTAGCTTCCAAGATTAATTCCTTTAACGCTTCCCATTTAGAATTTGCTGTTGGTAACATTGTCAGTTGGTTCCACTGTATAGAATTTAAAAAAATCTCTGAGACCACTGTGGTCACCTATACAAAATCAAAAACCCTTCCCTTTATCCCTGATGGTAGTTACATCTTTAAGTAAATCCCACATCAGTGCACTGTGATCACTGCCACCTAGTGGTTGCTTTATCTGCAGATTCTTAATGCACCATGAAGAATCACTGCTGATAATCAGATCAAGACTATTACTTCCTCTGGTTGCCTCTCAAACATGCTGTAGAAAACAATCATCCAATAAATCCACAAAAGTCTTGCTAGTGTGTAAGTGACCAACCCACAAGTTCCAGTCTATATTTGGGAAGTTGAAATCCCTCATTATAAGACAATCTGATTTACTGGCCCACTCTGTTTCTCTGTATAACTGTTCATTGCACTCATCAGAGTCATTAGGCCTATACACACTCCTACTCTCAACTTTGTTTTCCCAGTGCTTACGTCACACCAAACTGACTCAACACTGCATTCTTACCCATGTCAACTGGATACACTTCCTTAGATTTTATTTGTTTCTTAAGTAACAGCATCACCCCTCCCCCTTCTATCCTATCTATCCTTTCTGTACACATTATACTCCTCAAATTCCAATTCCGCATTCCTTATCTCTATATGACACCATGTGTCTGATATCACAACAACATCAGCCTTTGATGTCTTCACCAGCACCTCAAATTCATCAAATTTATTTAACACTTCTAGCATTAGTGTACATGCAACTGTTCTTACTCTTAGTTTTCCTTACACAATCCATGTATTTACTTGTTCCATGATGACTCTCAGCAGCCCTTGAAATCCCCAGTACCTCACGTTCCAGGGTGCTGCTCATTTCAATAGAAGTAGTGCAAGAATCACTTTCACCTCTACCTGTGGCTGCCATTAATCTGTCTGTGAATCCCCCAAGCTAGCAGTTTCCGACCCACCTAACACTGCCTCGATAGCATCATCAAATATTCTTGTACTCTTTCTATTTAAGTGTATCCCATCCCTGTAGAAACAATCTCTCTTGTTAATGAGCACAGATCACTCTGAAAAACTCGCTAACAGATATAAAGGAAGTTTTAATTTCAAAAATTAATTTGAAATATATGTGTTTAATATAAAAAAATAAATTTTTATAGTAGTGTTCAGAAAATAGTGAACATAAAGGTAGCATCAAAAGAGCAAATATTTTTAAATTATTTTTTGTGATTTTTCAAATGACACATGTGGGGACAAAGTGACCCTAAATGTATAGAGGAAGAACATTCCTTTGCACAGCTGGTGACATGTTAATATTAAAATTTATATTATATTAAATAGTAATATTAAATAAATGATAAATATTGAATAATTAGTTATTTAAATAAATAAATGAATAATTTTATTTATTTAATCAGATATGACTGTGGGATACTGATCATTTAGTCATAATCATTTACTGCAACTCATTGTGACCATAGTGAAATCATGGGAGATGTGGTTATAGTGTGTAGCTCCTTCTTGTGCTTCTGACTCCGACCAATGGCAATAGTGATCTTAGCCCAAACTGGTGACAGTACTTCCACCAAATTTCAAAGTTGGGAAATTACACTCTGGCAAATAATATTCTCCAGGCAATCTACTAGACCCAGAGATAGACATTAGATAAGAAAAATGTATCACTCCATAATGCAGTTCCACAATGGGTTGTGTGCCCCAGGCAAGTTGACACTGTGCATTATGTGTTGTGACATTTGATTTGTGTACTGCAGCTGTTGAATAAAATCTGATACATGTAGTTTTATCACCTAATGGGCACTATGGCCAGTGTACCATTTGAGAATAATATCGCAAGTTGTACACTGACATCTTTAACAATTCTGTGGTGCCAACACTCTGACAGTTCTGCAGAAATGGGCTCACTGCAATCCATCATGGTAATGCTTCTTCCCATACAGCAAGCAGTGTAAAAGCTTGGTTTGAGTAAAACTCCACCAACTCCCATCTGGTGTTGTAGAAGTGGGTAGTCTGAATAATTTAAGGAAGAACTAAAACTGTTAGAAGAGATGGATAGGTGATATGGGAAATGTTGCCTTTTTTTTTTTTTTTTTTTTTTTTTTTTGCCTGATGCTCTATACACTTGCTTTCTTGTATAATTTACCACTATCAATACGAATACTAACCCTACAAAAGTCCAAGAATTCACCCAGCCAGCACTGTATCCAGACACCTGAATTCAATTGGAACAATTTTGGGATGAACTGAAAAAATAGGTGAAAGTGCAGCCAATACACTCCTCTTTTTACAGCTGGATTGTCAACTATATTGAAGAAAGAATGGATGCAGACTCCTGCTGCTTGTTTCAACAAACTGATTGAAAGTGATCCACAATAGATTGAGGCTGTCATTGGGGTCAGAAGTCAGCTTAGACCTTATTGATTTGTTCATTAAGTCATTTCTTTCTAACTAAAAGTGACTGTATACAAATACTTTTGGTGGTTTTTACATAGTGCAAATTAGTAAACTGTGAAAAAATCGAATGTGAACCTATCAAACTCTTAAATTTAATGACACATTTCAGGCACATTCTAACCAGAACCTAGACTTGAATCCAAATTAACAGCTTTGGGATGTTTTGATTAAGAGCCAAAACGTGTCAGTGTTCGTGCAGAGAACTAGCTGCAGCTTTATGAAGATGTAAAGCCAGATTATAGTCTCCACATTCCAAAAATTCATATAAATCACCTTTTAAGGGTATTTTTTACAGAATATTTTTCCAGAGTTAATAGTTGGCCATTAACTTATGGATATTAAAATTTTTCTTTTTTCTAATCTAATTTTTTCATTCTTGTCCAAATATTTATATTATATTAAATTCATGTTCTTTCTAAGATGTAGATGAATATATATATATAGTATAATATGGTTTTTTTTTTTTTTGGTTTTTTTGTGTTTTGAAATTTAGCAGAATTTTGTAAACAGAAGCAACTCAGTGCAGTTGCAGATTTCAATTGTTACGGCACAGCCTGGATGGAAACTATTAAAAGAAGTGAAGCATATTCTTAAAAATATAGATATTACACCCATCAGGAAAGTGCAGGTAAAATTATTTACTGATCATGGAAGATTATATTTGTTTATGTGTATATTTTTTGTATTAATAAAATTTTAATTTGACATCAAATTGTAAACTATAATGCCAAGTTAAAATTAATTTTTTTGAGAAAAATTATAAAACTGAATTTTACAAGAAACAAAATGTGAATCAATTTTGAAAGATGTGGAATTTTTACTGCAGTAATAGTGCTTTCAGAAATGCTTCATTATCAACACTTTTGTCTCCAAATTGGCAGAAGTGGGAGAGGAGAAGTTCGAATGAATCAGTTGACTATCGTAAAAAAATATCACCCATTTATAGTAGTGAATTTAATTCTGAACACCTACACTCTGTTTTTATCTCAAATTTAAATGTTCTGCATTTTGAATCATTTCATGTTTTATGTCTGACAGATATCAATTATTTGTAGTGTCAAATATATTTAATGTTGATATGTATAGCTATTACAAAAATTGCTATTTAATGAAATATACACAGTTTTGGGTCAGTACATGTCAATTTGCAATATTTTTCTCCCATTTCATGTAAACATTTGAATGACTGCAATCATCTTAGTAGATCATTGCCTAATTGTGCCACTTCACTCCCAGTATCCAGTCAGGTATTATTTACACTTATATGATGCATTATGATTAGTTGTACATGATATATTGATGCTGCTGGAGTGCAAAGCTGTTCTTAAAATACTTTGTGTGATAAGTTCATAAAATGACAAAAGTCAAAAGAATTGATTGATCATTTTCAAAATGTAGCAAAGCAGTTATACTTGGTTAGGAAGGCCATGACTATTGAAGAAATAGAAATAAACTTGGAGGTGAAGCTACCAAATCCACTAGGAAAATGTGTGCACTGACTACAAAATTGCTAACAGTACCATACTGTTCCAATAGTGGGCCAAAACACCTCAAGATGAAAAGAGTTTTTCGATTAGCCTTCTGAGATTGCACAGAAACTTCTAAAAACATAAAAGAAATTTCAGAAATGTCTGAAGTGAATATTACTAACAGAACAAGTAGAAAAAATTATGGAATAATGGTTTGCAGGAAGAAACCTAGGAAGGAGCCTTTTTCAGTGAAAAACAGAATTCTCGAGTGTAAATTGGGCTAAGACAATAGGTATTGGATGATAAATGTTTGCACAAAAATGGTTTGGAGTCACCAGACACATTTTCATTTTTGGCAGTGACAGTATCAAATATGTGTGTCGACAACCATGTGAAGACACCAGAATACACAACTGTGATAATGAAGCATGTATGTGATGTATGGTATGGTATCAGTCGTCTTCATGCTATTGATGATACTTTAAATGCAAAAAAATACCAATCCAAATTTTTTAATAGAAATTGTTATCATCGATCAGTGATTTATATCCAAGTGCACAAAGTGAACATATTCTTTAACAAGACGATGCACCATGCCACACAGCCAAAACCAGTATGAACTGGCTGTAAAACCATAATGTAAATATACTTATGAGACCAGGCAATAGTACAGAATAAATCTATTTGAAAATTTGTGGTCAAACCTGAAAATTATTTCTTGCATCCAAAATCCCAGAAATAAAAGGGAATTGAGTCGTTTCAAGATTGTTTCAGGATATCAGACCTGAAGACCTACAACATTTATTGATTATGTGTCAAGCCATATTGAACCTCTTTAGAAGCAAAATGTTTCCCAACAAAATATTATATATAAATAAAGTTTAAAACGTTATTATTGATTTTAAAGATTTTATGATTGCTATGTTTATTTTGTATTCCAGGCTTGTGTTTATGTTATTTTAAAAAAGATTTGTTAAATTGCAGCTAATATGATATTTTCTTTCATAATAAAAAAAAATAACTTTGAATTCAAAAGGAAGACAGTAAACACTAGAAAAATAAGTCCTCTGAAATGAATTTACAAGGAGGCATTCCATTGATACATCATGACAGCATTGCATTCTATGGGAGAGGTGAATTAGGTTAGTATTAGCATTAGTAGAGGCATATGATGATGCAAGAAAGCAAGCTTATACAGAATCAGCCAAAAAAAAAAAAAAAAACCTCCCTTCCCATTTCGCCCATCCATTTGCTCCACATATTTGTCTAGTTCTGCCTTGATTTTATTTAAGCTGTCCATTTCTACAACGACAGATGGAAGTTTCTTCCAGAAATCAACCACCTGCTGACTAAAGGCAAATTTCTGCACATCTATTCTACAACTGTCTTTCCTCAATTTGAATTATTTGTCTCCTCAGGTTTATCTGGGCAAAAGGAAAGATCCCATCAGCATTTAGCTTGCTCAAACAATTCAAGGCCTTATACACCTAAATCAGATCACCTCACAGGTGCCTAATCTCCAGACACTGTAATTTGCAAAATTTAAGCCTTTCTTCAAAACAGCAAATTATTTGTTCCATTCACTAATCTTGTTGCCCTTCTCTGTACTTGTTCCAGCAGTTCTATATCCTTCCTAAAATGAGGCCTCCACACTACTCAAGGTGTAGCCTGACCATTGCCTTATACAAGGGAATAATCACCTCCTTATCTTTGCTAGAAAAATTCCTGCATATCATTGACAACACAACCATGAGCTACTCTTGCAGACCGTCTGCACTGCTCAGAAAACTTCATGTCTGACTGTACAATTACCCCCAGGTCCTTTTCATCTACCACCTTGAGTGTAGTACCACACAATTGACACATTACTGCTACCTATATGCAGTACTGTACATTTGTCAGTGTTAAACTTCAATTGCCATCTCTCAGCCCATCTGCTCAACTTTTCTAGATCCTGTTGCCATAGCATGCTGTCATTAGTGTCATTAACAACCCTGCCAAACCTTCATATCGTCTGCAACCTTAGACTTTAAGACTGATATACCTTCATCAATATCATTAATAAATACAGAAAACAACAATGGACCTAATACTGAACCCTGGGGACTCTACTAATAACATTAGTCCACGAAGGGCAGTGTCCATTGATTACCGCACTCTGTTTCTCCCACTCAACCATCCCTTTATACATAGCAGCAATTTGCCCCCAGTGCCACACTGAATTTGTGGCTAACCAATTTGTACAGTAGTCTTCCCTGTGCAACAGTATCAAAAGCCTTCCTAAGATCCAAGTATATGATATCAGAATTATTCTTTGCATCCAGTTACTTTGTGACCACATTAGCATTAGTAGAGGCATTTGATGCAAGAAAGCAAGCTTATGCAGCATCAGCCAAAAAAAAAAAAAAATAAAATAAAATAAAAATAAATAAATAAATAAATAAAAAATAACCACTTCCACTTCACCCCTCTGTTCGTTCAAAATACCTGTCCAGCTGAGCCTTAAACTTATTTAGGCTATCAACTTCCACGACAAGGGATGGAAGTCTGTTCCACCAACCAACCACCCGCTGGCTAAAGGCAAATTTCCGCACGTCTATCCTACATCTGTCTTTCCTCAATTTGAATTTATGCCCTCTCAGGTGATTATTCTGAGCGAGAGGAAGAATCCAATCAGCATTGAGCATGCTCAAACCATTCAAGGCTTTATACACCTCTATCAGATCACCTCGCTGGTGCCTAGTCTCCAGACACTGTAATTTGCAAAACATAAGCCTTTCTTCGTAAGAGCACCCCTTTGTTCCATTCACTAATCTTGTTGCCCTTCTCTGTACTCGTTCCAGCAGCCCTACATCCTCCTTGAAATGAGGCCTCCAGACCTGTATACAGTACTCTAGGTGTGGCCTGACCATTGCCTTATACAAGGGAATAATCACCTCCTTATCCCTGCTAGAAAAATTCCTATATATCATTGACAATACACCATGAGCTACTCTTGCAGCCCGTCTGCACTGCTCAGAGAACTTCATATCTGCCTGCACAACCACCCCCAGGTCCCTTTCATTCTCTACCACTGTCAGTGTAGTACCACAGAGTTGATACGTTGCTCTGGGGTTGCTGTTTCCCATGTGTAGTACTTTACATTTGTCAATGTTAAACTTCATTTGCCACCTCTCAGCCCATCTGCTCAACCTTTCCAGATCCTGTTGCAGCAGCATAGTGTCAGTAGTGTCCTTGACAACCCTGCCTACCTTTGTATCATCTGCAAACTTCGACATTAAGCTTGATATACCATCATCAATATCATTTATGAATACAGAAAACAATAATGGATCCAACACTGAGCCCTGAGGGACTCCACTAATAACATTAGTCCACGACGAGCAGTGTCCAATGATTACCATTCTCTGTCTTCTCCCCCTCAGCCACTCCTTTATCCACAGCAGCAATTTGCCTCCAATATCACACTGCTCCAATTTGTGCAGAAGTCTTCCATGTGCAACAGTATCAAAAGCCTTTCTAAGATCCAAGTATATAATATCAAAGTTATTCCCTGCATCCAGTTCCTTTGTGACTGCATCATAGTATCCAATCAAATTGGTCAGGCAAGACTTCCCCTTAACAAAACCATGCTGTGTCCGAGCTATAACTGAAATCTTGTCTAAATGATCCTGCAGTGCTTCTTTAACTAGTGCCTCCATTAATTTTCCTGGAATAGAAGTTAAACTCACAGGTCTATAATTACTTGTGTCAGCCTTTAATCCTCCTTTGTGAATTGGGGTCACATTTGCACATCTCCAGTCTGTGGGTTCATCCCCTGAGTCCAAGGTAGCTCTCATAATTATGGCTAAGGGTTTGCTTACTTCCTTTGCTGCCTCCTTTAATATAATTGGATAGATCCCATCCACCCCGGGTGCCTTTCTTGTGTTTATCTTCAACAATGTCTCCTCCACTTTACTCTCAGTTATTACAAGATTCTCTAGCTTACTGCTAGAGTTGAATACACCTCTGGCTTTCCCCTCGCTAAATAACTCCTCATGTGTGAATGTCGATGCAAAATATTCATTTAGTTTGGTAGCTACCTGAGCAGGATCATCAACAGTTGACTCATCGATATCAAGTGGACCAATCTGATTCATCCCCTTCCTTCTAGAGTTTACATAAGTAAGGAAATCTTTGCTGTTTTTCTTTGCATCCCTTGACAAAGATTTCTCGTAATCTGCCTTCACCTGCCTAACCTCCTTTGTAACTTGGTTACAGATCAACTTGTATCTATCATAGGCTTCTGTGTCATGTGTTAATTTGTATGTATCCCATGCATGTTTCTTCTCTGCCATATGCCTCGTCAGTTCATCTGACATCCATTTAGGCCTAACCTTGAACAATATTTCTTAGTTGGTATGTAAAGCCTAGTAGCTTCCAAGATAAGTTCTTTGAATGCTTCCCATTTTGCATTTGCTGTTGGTAACATCAGTTGGTCCCACTGTATAGAATTTAAATACTGTCTCAGTCCATCGTAGTTGCCTTTACGAAAGCAATAACCCTTCCCTTTACCCCTAATGGTAGTTACCTCTTTGAGTAAATCCCACTTAAGCACACTGTGATCACTGCCACCTAGTGGTTCATTTATCTGCAGATTCTTAATGCATGAAGAATCACTGCTGATAATCAAATCAAGAGTATTCCTCTCTCTAGTTGTCTCCCGAACATGCTGATGTAGAAAACAATCATCCAATAAATCCACAAAAGCCTTGCTAGTGTGTGAGTGACCAGCCCCCAAATTTCAGTCAATATCTGGGAAATTAAAATCTCCCATTATAAGACTCTCTGATTTACTGGCCACATCATAGTATACAATCAAATTGGTCAGACAAAACTTCCCCTTAACAAACCCATACTGTGTCTGAACTATAACTGAAGTCTTGTCTAGCTAATCCTGCAGCGCTTCTTTGAGCAGTGCCTCCATTAATTTCCTCGGAACAGAAGTTAAACTAACAGGTCTGTAATTACTTGTGTCACCCTTTGATCCTCGTTTGTGAATTGAGGTCACATTTGCACATCTCCAGTCAATGGGTACCTCCTCTGGGTCCAAGGAAGCTCTCATAATTATGGCTAAGGGTTTGTTTACTTCCTTTGCTGCCTCCTTTAATATAACTGGATAGTCCCATCCACCTTATTTGCCTTTCTTATGTTTATCTTCAACAGTTTCTGCTCCACTTTGCTCTAGTGCCATTTAGCTCAATGCCAGAGTTTAAAACACCTCTAGCATTCCCCTCCCTGAATAACGCCTCATGTGTAAATGTAGATACAAAATACTCATTCATTTGCTAGCTACCTGAGCAGGATCATCAACAGTTGAACCATCGATATCAAGTGGACCGATCTGATTCTTCCCCGATTCTTCCCCTTCCTTCTAGAGTTTACATAAGTAAACAACTCTTTGCTGTTTTTCTTTGCATCCTTTGTCAAAGATTTATTGTAATCTGCCTTTGCATGTCTAACGTCCTTTGTGACTTGATTACAGACCATCTTATATCTACCATAGGCATCTGTGCCACCTGTTAATTTATATGTATTCCATGCATTTTTCTTCTCTGCCACATGTATCATTAATTCATCTGACGTCCATTTAGGCCTAAACCTAGAACAAAATTTCTTAGTTGGTATGAAAAGCTTTGTAGCTTCCAAGATTAATTCTTTGAATGATTCCCATTTAGAATTTGCTATTGGTAACATCATCAGTTGGTCCCACTGTATAGAATTTAAAATCTGTCAGACCACTATAGTCGCCTCTATGAAAGCAAAAACCCTTCTCTTTATCCCTGATGTTAGTTACCTCTTTCAGTAAATCCCACATCATATCACTGCCACCTAGTAGTTCCTTTATCTGCAGATTCTTAATACATGAAGAATCACTACTGATAATCAGATCAAGAGTATTACTCCCTCTAGTTGCCTCTCAAACATGCTGTAGAAAACAATCATCCAATAAATCCACAAAAGTCTTGCTAGAGTGTAAGTGACCAACCCACAAGTTCCAGTCAATATCTGGGAAATTAAAATCCCCCATTATAAGACAATCTGATTTGCTGGCTCACTCTGTTTCTCTGTACAGTTGTTGAGGTTGTGTCACTATGCTAGATAGTGCAGTTTGTATAAATTCTGCATCTGTGAAGGTGCATTAGAAGACAAAAGCAGTGTAGGTAACATTTTAATGAGATAATTCATATGAAGAAAAGAATATTAAAAGCTTTGCATTCACAGTCATTTAAATTATTGTGTGTTTGGATATTATGACTGCTGTAATATATAATTTCTATTTCTCTCCCTTGGCACTATGATCTCTTTAAAATTTGTTCTGGTTCAAAATCTTCAGTATTTAATGCTGTTGCAAGGATCATCACTCATTTTAAAATTACAACTGTTTTTTTTAGAGGCACTGATAGGGCCATTCAACAATGAAGATTTCATGATAAACATACAGGACAGAAGCCGCAAAGGCAGCAAAATTTACTTGTATTGCCCTTATATAATTATAAACTTCTTTTACTAAAATAATAGTAGTTAACAAACAGTAAATTGGAAAAATATTCTTATCAATAGTAAAAGTACACATTCCAGAAGGTTATTTTCTGGTATATATCTACCACATTCTGGAACATATGTTTCAGAATATGTACCAGTACCTATTCAAATATGAATGATGAAGACCAATCACACTGCAATAATCTGCATGGAAAATTAGGAGATTATCTTTGATTAAAGTAATATAAATGGCAACAAACATTTTTTGAATGGTTTAAAAGCATTAAAAACATTAGGATTAGTGATCTAAGATAAAAAAAAAGAGTTGTTAAAACTAATATGCAGATATAATTTAATAAATGCAGTATGAAATATTGCAACTGCATTTTGTCTTTGATTCTTCAACTTTGTAGAAGTCGATAGCCTAAATAAATTTAAGGCTGAGGTGGACAGGTATTTGGAATGAACGAAGGGGTGAAATGGGAGCTGTTTTTTTTTTTGGCTGATGCTGTGTAAGCTTGCTTTCTTGCATCATATGCCTCTACTAATGCTAACGCTTCCTGCTAGAAGAAAGGTAGATGCCTTTGCTCACCTGGCATCTGTTAAATTATTATTATTATAATTAGCCATATGGTGCATAGAAGCCTGAGGCTTTTGCTGCACCAGCCAAAAAAAAAAAAATTTCTCAGTTACGCCTGAGAGAGAGAGTAGGGGGGGGGGAGAGTCAGAAATAGAAGGGAATCACCAAGAAAGAGTGCCAAATGAAAATTTTGTCTTGAAATAAAAACAGCAAATGCTGTTTAACTAGTTAGAAAATATTGGTGGGCAAAGGCACATAGGAGGATTTGATTTTGTTTACAAATAAAAAAAAAAACAAAAAAAACAGAGAAATTTTAAAAGTAGTGTTGTCAGACACGATGCTAGCAATGGAGGTTAATTGCATAACATTGAATTCAAAACTGAACTCTGATTGCTGAAGAATGTGGATTAAGGATTATTTATGACTTATAATCCCTCCTCCCAAGGAGCAATATGGCCTTAGTTGCTAATGCTCCTAAAAACCAAATAACAACAACAACCCTCCTCCCACACACCCATCAGTGCTAAAAGCTGCTGATAATACTATTTATATCCCTTCCATGTCATCTGCTTCCACTTTTTCTGTTAAATACATAATTCAAAATTAAAGGATATGTAAAACATAATGGACATTATTTGAATGAACAATTAAAGTAAACATATTAGGCCTGATGTTGCCAAATGGTAGTGTGGGTATGCCATAGTATATGCATTTCAATTAATTGTGGTTTCAGCTCATGTGACTGCTATCGATGGTTAATGGTTATATTGTCAAAATTGAGTACTTTAAACTAAACTCCTGTGATCTGTATGGTTCTTCTAGAGTATAAACAGAAATTTTTTTTACTTTAATGTTTTTTTATACTTGAGTTTTGCAAAATGTTCATTTTGACATATATTTTAAATATAATGAGTCATAGACTTGGAAAGCTTCTTTCAGTAAACCTTTTTCTTCTGACATAATTTTCTTCCTGCAGTTCTTTGGATGTGCTGACTTGTTAAATTACCTTTTTATGCTCTGATATGTTCTTCCCTTTGTTTCTTTTTCTTGCTTTTTCAGTTCCTAATTTCTAAAAACATTTTATGTTTTTTACTTTTTTGTTTAATTGTCAAAAACTGAAAACCACAGCAGACTCTTTACAAAAGGATACACTTACCCAAATATAGGACCAGAAACTGTTCTAAATACAAGGTGTGGCAATAAATTTCCTGGCCTGGTGAAATAAGAACACAAAGTGAAGAGGCTCAAAAATAGTTCTGTTTTTATTCAAAGTAATCACCACCTCATCGAATGCACTTATTACAAAGAAAATTTCAGAAAATTCTAAAATTTTCTGAAAAGATTCAGTGAAGGCATCCAAAGAGATGATGTTCAGCTTGGCAGTTGTGTTTTTCTTTAAGTCCTCAACGTCCTAAAATCTCTTTCCTTTGAGGGCAGCTGTTACCTTGGGAAAGAGAAAAAAGTCATCCACTGGTAGATAGTAGGGTGGATGGTTGATCTTTATAATGTCATCTGCCAAGTGCATGATGGGCAAGGATATTGTTATGGAACAAGAACCATCTGCCTTTCTCTCGAATTTGTGACCTTACTCAGGGAATGCACTTTAGTAGCCTTTGAAGCACCTGTATGAATACAGCTTTGACTCTCTCCCCTTCAGGTACAAATTCCTTATTGACCACACCCTGTTTGTTGAAAAACATGACCAGCTTTTTTCTGATCCTGGACTTAAACAAAACTTTTTGGGCCTTGGTGATGATTTTGAAGTCCTACATGCTCTGATGCTTCATCTCTGGGTCATACTAAACACCCAATGCTAATCCCCAGCAACAATACACTCAAGGAAATTAGGATTGTCTTGGCAAGTCTGCATGAAGTCTTTGCATGATGACACTCTTCTGCTCATCCACGAGTGCAGCACAAATTTTTCACACACTTTCATTTTCCCTAAACCTTCATGCAGATTTGATGAATCATCTCCTTATTCATATCCAACTCAACAGGCATCATTCTGATGGCTGGTGAGTCTGTTGAGGGTCACACGATGATCTCAGACAGATGCCTACTTCTTGGGTCAACGCAAACGTCCTCACATTCATCTTTGAACTGCTTATACCATTCAATCACACTGGTATGACTTAATGTTTCATTACCTTAAACAGTTTTTAACATTTCATGATGCCTTTGCAGATTATCCCAGTTTAAAGCAAAATTTGATATTTGTTTATTGTTCCATTGCAAAATCGTGACATGGAACATTACTAATGAAACTGGTTGTTACTTGCATACTGTCAGCCTATTGAACAATCTCTCTACTACCATCTGTTGGAGGAAGTTTGAACTACAACATATCACTTTGATTTATTTTCAAACTTATTGAACACGACCACAACAGCAATTCCAGGAATTTTATTGCTTCATCTTGTACGTTGGAACTCCTGTACAATTTCAAGTTGAAATCCCCTTCTATCAAGGCTCTATATTAAGTGGTTGCTATGATACCATCTTATTACAGTTGCCCTGATTTGGTGGATTTGATTTGATTCCTGCCATTTATAGAATAAAGGATCTAGAAGAAAAGAAAATACCTGAATAGGACTGAACTGATTTTAGCCTGTTTGTGACCGAACTAAATATGTATTGTGTCTGAATATGCATTTATCCTTATAGATATATGTATTTGCATTTATTACTTTCGTATAGGTCTGAAGAAAATTCCTCATATTTTATAAATTACATTCAATCCTGATTTGACTTTGTTGTTAGTGTAGCATGTTTTTGAGAAAAGCTTTAGGGTGTCTACAGTCTTCGTTTTCTTTATTGGTAACACGAATCGTGTTTTCACGAATGTAGGAAAAACATTCTTTTAAACCCTTTCCACCAGCAATTCCTTTTTTCAACTTAGAGTAATCTGTTTCCAGTATCTCATGTTTAGTCTTCATTAAACATGAGATACTGGAAAGAGATAACCTAATTTGCATAACCTGTATCCCTGGATGGTGGTGAAAGGGTAAGTGAGGGGGTTATCTAATTTGCATTGTTTCCTATATATTTTTTTTTCAGTGGATGGCATAGTGAATTTTTTTGTTGAAATTGAAATAGTGTCTTATTTTGAGAGACCTTTTTATTAAATTTCAGTGTTATTTAAATCTTGTGTGTTTGATATTCAAATTAATTATTACAGTTAACATACAACAAACTACATTTTGTTTAATGCTTATTCAGATTATTAGATTTCTTTGAGAGTAAAAATAAAGCTGTAACATTTAAGATTTATTTAGAATTAATATATTTCTTTGTGATGAAAATACAAACATTTAAAATGTATGTATTTTAGACTTATCTATGTAAATATATTATTTTATCTTAATTGATGATTCCATTTCAGTTAAATTTTTTCATGGTGTCAGATTTTAATCATTTTGAGAGAGAGCTTTTTTAAATTTTGTCTAGTGTTTTTAAGTTTTTTTCAAATTATATCTTTGAGACTGAAAATTCAGCTATAACATTTAAACACTTATTCAAGTAAAGTGTTTCATTGGGAATATAAATAACATTGGTTAAAATATGGCATCGGTAAGACAAGTGAGTTAAAATTTATGCATAGTCTTTGTTTCTTCTTGTGTTTCTTCTTTAAGGCTAATTCAATTATTATATTTCTTTGACAGTGAAAATCAAACTAACATTTTAAAATTTGTGCATTTTCAACTTACCATATTAACTTGAATTGTAGTAGTTAACGACAGTCATCAGGGCAAGCTACTACAACAAGACATGCCGACCGGGCTAGCCGAGTGGGTAAAGTACCTGCCTGGCAACCCAAAGGTCGTGGGTTCGATTCCCGCCTCGGGCTTGAATCAAAGTACTGCAAAAACCTTGGGAGGTGCAATATGGCCACAGAAGCCGATGCGCCAACAACTACCAAATCAGAAAAAAAAAAAAAAAAAAAACAACAAGACATAGGAAAATTGGGTTGATGGGCTGAGAAATGGCAATTGAAATTTAACATTGACAAATGCAATTCATATGGGCAGCAGTTAACCCCAGAATAATTTATCAACTGTGTGGTACTACAGTCAGGGTAGTGGAGAATGAAAAAGTTTGGTTCAATAATAACAAAATTAATTATTGAGCAATTCAAAAGAACAAAAAGATACTCTTTGTTCAAAAATTTCAGTTCTAAAAACTGCAGTATCTGGAAAGTAGGCATCTTCAAGGAAACCTGATAGAAGTGTTCAGTCAGGTTTTAAATGGATCAAGTAAACTAAATGCTGATGGCATCCATATTCTTTCTTGGACAAATCACCTAAGGAGACAAATTGAAAAAGGATGGATAAATGTGCTAAAATTTGCTTTCATTCAGAGAGTGACTGATTGTGTGTAAGAACAAACTTCCACCTGGTCTTATGGAAGTGAGTAGTTTGATTAAAATTAAGGATGAATTAGACAAATTAGGTTGGTCAGTTTTTTTTTTTTTCTTACTGATGCTATATGGTTACTTCTTTGCATCATAATTTCCCCTACTCATAATACTAATTTTAATTCAGTTCTTTTAATGAGAACCTACAAATTATGAATGTTTTTTTTTTTTTACATTCGTAGAGCTCTCTTTGGAAAAAATGCCCTGTTTGATCATTCAAAATTAGACCTCTTACATAATTGAGAGCATATTAATAAACACTTTATATGAGAATACACATAATATGTATTGTTCAGTTTTTATATCATACATTCTCTTCAAAAAATCATATCAAATGGATGAATACTGTACAGTACTGACTGTGCTACAGTGAACTACATTCAGTTTTCCTGACAGTGTAATACTCACAGTGCTGCCATCTGGGGTCAGAATAGGGAAATAAGTTTTAGTGAGTCATTAGGAATGCTTATAGGTGTTGAATGAAGCAGATGTAACATTGTTCTTTCTCAAAAAACTAAAAACTATAGTGAGGTAGCCTAAATATAGGATACATCCACTCTTTGGTGAAAGGTAGAATACATATTAGCACACACATTTTTTTTTGTGAAAGAAAGGGAAAATCTCTCACATGCTTTGACAAAGTTGACTTCTGAAGTTAGGGGGAAATATTGAATGGATGACCATTGTTTCCAGCTGGCCTCAATCATCCTGAAACTGATCTAGAACTGAACTGTAGCATTTAGAAATTCATTGTGGTCTGCTTATAAAATCAATATGATATGATTCCCAAAATCCTCACAAGAGTGCCTTTTATAAAAAGTTAAAGATGTGCAAGAGAGCATATTGCCAGATAAGCGAAAGTTTGAAATTTAGAATGTTGACACAAAACATTCCCATAATCTATTTGGGGAAAGGAACAGAATATTAAGATGAATGCTAATGTTAGCATTAGCATTGGTTAAGGCATATGATGCAAGAAAGCAAGCTTATAGAGCATCAACCAAAAAAAAAAAAAAACCCCTTCCCATTTCACCCATTTGGTCACTCCAAATGTTTGTCTAGTTCAGCCTTAAATTTATTTAAGCTATCTACTTCCACAACAACAGATGGAAGTCTGTTCCAGCAATCAACTACCCACTGGCTAAAGGCAAACTTCTGCACTATCTATTCTACAACTGTCTTTCCTCAATTTGAATCTATGTCCCCTCAGGTTCTTAATCCTAGCAAGTGGAAGTATCCCATCAGCATATTGGAAAGCATGATCAAATGGATAATCAAAGTTTAAATGTTAAATGACTAAGTTTAAGAGACAATATAATGAATATCACTGAAGAAGAAATAGGACATAGGCAAGAGTTAAGGCCTGAGACACCAGGTCTTAACTCTTGCCTATGTCTAATAGAGGAGAGAAGGAAATGGAAAAATACTAATACTGAAGATGGCAGGAGAAGGTATAGAGAGATTAGCAATAGGTTTAGACAAGTAACAGATAAAACAAGAGTTGAATAGTGGGGTGAGTTTTGTAGAGAGTTGATATGGAATTACACTGACTTAAATTGAGCAAGGATGGTTGTAAGATCGATGTGCAGAATTTTCTTTCAGTCAGAGAGTAGTTGATTGATAGAACAAACTTCAATGTGGTGTTGTGAAAGAGGATAATTTGATTGTTAGGGAAATGGAAAGCATATTGCGTGAAAAAGAAAAGTAGAATAGGAGCAGGGTATTTCTGCCAGGGGCTAAAGTTGATGCTGGTGTAGAGCAGCAGCTATAATCTTTTAAGGGCACAAAAGATGATACTGTTGCACATATTGATGATAATGATATTAAGAATAATAGGTCTGAGGACTTAATAAGTACAGAGCAACATTAAGAAAAAATCATGACTTACTTAGGATTGAAATTGAAAGTGTCTGAAATTCTGGCCAGACCCAATAGGAGGGTGTACATGATGAAAACCTTGTCAATGAGTTTGGCTCTGAAGAAACAGTGCAGGCTTGTGGAGTAGAATTTTTCTATGCATGGTCTGTGCTTGTTAATGGGAGAGATGTTTTTTATAGGAATGGGATACGCTTAAATAGAAGAGGTGCAAGAATATTTGCTGATGTTATTGAGAGTTGGGTGTGTCGGAAAAGTGCTAGCTTGGTGGGATGGGGATACACGGACAAATAAATTAGCATCAGCCTAAAAAGTTGAAAGTAATCCTTGCACTGCTTCTACTGGGGCAGAGAGTAACATGTAAAGCAAAGCAAAGTATCAAAGATTACAAGGACTGCTAGTGGTCATCATGGAACAAACAAATATGTGGGCTGGGTTGGATTACTAAAAGTAAAAACAGGTGCATGTATACTTACATGTAAAGTAATGCTAGGAGAAAAGCAAATAAATATGATGAATTTGAAGTATTGGCTAAGCCATCAAATGCTGATATTGAAGACAGGATGTCACTCAGGCATAAGGATGCTGAATTTGAGTTTTAGAAGTACAATTTATACAGAGAGGACATAGTATAGTGTTTATTCTCAAGTGGCACTGCAATTCCCCCCCTAAACCCCAGGGACTCACATCTGGTGAGTATGAGCTTGGCAAACCCAGGGTTCTGAGCTGTTTATCATCATTCTTCTCTTTCTTGCTTTCTTGGTGATTCCCTATCTCTCTCTCAGGATAACGCGAAAATTTTTTTTTTATATTTTTGGCTGTTGCAGCATAAGCCTCAGGCTTCCTTGCACCATATGGCTAATAATAATAACTCCATGTATACTCTGCATTGCAGTACAAACCTGGCGCCTCCGTAGCCAGGTGGGCAGGAGCAACAGTGCTTAGCACACGCTTCTTGATTAGACCGGGGTTTGAGCCCCTGACCACAGAATACGGAGGATGCGGAAAGGTCAGGAAATGACCACCGCATATCCCCGGAGCAATATGGCCTTAGTTGCTAATGCTCCTAAAAAACAAACAAACAGCAGTGCAAACTCTGTGAGGGCAGAAATAGTGAGAGTTTTAGTGTAGCTTGCATACTACACAAAAATGGGCCCCCATTGCCTGCCCTTCACCATGAGGAGGCGGGCCAGGTTGTAGAATGTGAAAGTTTCTCTGGGTTGGGCGAACTGTGGTGTCACCAAAGCTTGCCAGAAAGGGCCCCCTAAATAAAAAGTAAGTTTTTATTGGAAAGGAGCACAGAATAGACAGTTGAGGAACAGATGAAGAAAAGACGATGGATTAGAGGAAGGCTTCCACCTGAGAAACAGAAGTTAATGAGGACAGAAAGATGCACCTGTAGAAGGAACCCATTCTCTGAGGGTAGGCTGTTAAGAGCAGAAAAAGTTTTATAGTGGTAGAGTCCACCACACTAAATGAAAAGTTGGGATGGAAGGTGGGGAGGGAGAGAGAGGTATTAGAGCCTCAAACTACGGAAAGATTCACTAAATGGACAAGTTAGTGCAATTGCATCATATTAACCCTAGCAGCTCACATCTGGTGAGTATGGGCTTGGCACACCCAGGGTCCTGAGCTGGATATCATCATTCTTCTCTTCCTTGGTGATTCCCTTCTACTTCTCTCTCTCTCTCTCTCTCTCAGGGTAACTCAGAAATTTTTTTGGCTGGTGCAGAAAAAGCCTCAGGCTTCCTTACACCATATGGCTAATGATAATAATAATAATAATAATATTAGTATGTAGTGAACTACTGAAGTATGTGAAAAGGCATCTCATATTGTGAAAACCTTTACGAGTTTCCCTGGGATTGTACTACCTTGAATAACACTTCACCAATGGAAAGACTAATGTTACTTATTCTTGGCGGATACCACCACAGACGGCACCATTTCAAGGGTTATTGGCCTCTCTTTGGTGCCCACCCACCGAAGAGAGGCCAGTAAGCTTCAAATCGGTAGCCTTGAAACAATAAGCTTCAAAACAAAAAAAGTACATGGGTTTGGGTGACTGTAAGTGGAAATGGATGTCATTGAGATTGGAACTGAGACCACATATCTTTGTGGTTTGAAAGAGAAAATGTTTGGGAGGATTAGATCTTCTTGCGAATAAGTTTGTTCTGTTAGTTTGACAATTCACAATATATTCAGTAGTGAGAAAAGGTGGGGAGGCCAGGCTGTAAGAAGTAATGAAATTTTTGCATATGGCATATCATGGCAAGAATATACCCAGCTCCTTGACATAACATGGCCTTGAATATCCATCCATCCCCATATACACCACTCAAACTGACTCCAGTCACTATCTGAAAGAGTAGAGGCAGCAAGATTATACACTAGCTGATCTGGAAGCCTCCTAGAGAGTTATCAAAATGTTTAGTCCAGTGGACTATCTAACAACTGGCCTGAAAACACTGTTTTAAAGCTGTACCATTGAAATGTAAGAAAGATTGGATCTTACCATGATATCCACCATAACCCCAAATGACATCAATCATACTGCGCGATAGAAGTGATGGGGGATTGCTGGAGCTTTACTCTGGAGACTAAACATGGGTTCCACCACTTCAAGCCTCCAATAAGCAAAGTGGTGGTATTGCACCAGTTGATGAGTGTCATCTACCATCTAGTATTGCCTGGTAACACAGAGAGGCAGCGTTCCTCCATGTGGTGTGGGTGCCACATTTGACCCCTGCTTACATTGGTTCACACCTGGGTTGTCACCTCCAGTAGGCTAGATGCCATATTTCAGGACTTGCACATAGTGGTTTTATTCAGAGTTACTAACAGTCCAACCACCGTGAAAGTGCAAGCAGAGGACTTGGTTGTCACAGAACAACTGGACTTTGCTAAAATTCAGTCCACTTGACTTGCGTGTCACCTGAATATCAGTTCCATCAGCGTTTTAGACTCTCAGCTTGGCATACCTGAGAGAATGTCTTGGACAGCCTCAAGGACCAAGGATACACACTGTGCTGCCACTTTATTAGGTACACCTACCTAGTAGCATGTTGAGCCTCCTTTGGCTTTCAAAACAGCCTGAATTCGTCTAGCCATAGATTGAACAAGATGCTGAAAACATTGTGCAGGAATGGGGTACCATGCAGACATGAGTGTGTCACACAGTTCCTTGAGATTCGACGGAAGTGTAGGCCTGCAGCAAACAGCACTTTCCAGCTCATCCCAAAGATGTTCAATAGGATTGAGATCTGTGGACTGAGCGGGCCACTGCAGCAAAGAAAAGTCATTGTCATGGTCCCGGAACCATTCCATAGTGATTCAGGCTTTGTGCACCGGCGGATTATCCTGCTAGAAGTAACCATCTGACTGAGGATAAACTGTCAACATGAACGGATGCACTTGATCAGCAACAATGTTTAGGCACGGTGTAGCATTCAGACTTGAATCTATGGGTATAAATGGACCCAACATGTGCCAAGAAAACATTCCCCACCCAATAATAGTGCCCCCACCACCTTGCACAGTAGTTGTCAGACATGATGGGTCTATGGATTCATGTTGTTTTTGCCAAATTCTGAGCCTTCCATCAACATGATGCACCAGAAACTTCGACTCGTCAGACAAGCGACTATTTTCCAATCCTCAATAATCCAGTGCTGGTGTTGCTCTACCCACAGGAGATGTGCTCTCTTGTTCTTCATTGATAACAAAGGTATGTGATGTGGCTGTCGGCTGTTGTAGCCCATTCGTGATAAAGTGTGACTAGTGGTCCATTGCAATATTTTGTTCTGCACACCAAGGTTGTATTCTGACGTGATGTGTGTCATTATGGCCCGTCTGTTTGCTTGCACAATTATAGCCATCCTCCTCTGACCTCTCTCATCAACAAGCGATTTTCTTCCACAGGAGTGCCATTGAGGGGATGTTTTCTTTTCAATGCACCATTCTCGATACACCCTTGAAACTGTGGTCATGTGACTTGCAGCATTGTGGGACAAACCATTTGTGTGCACAGCAGGGGTGTACCTAATAAATCCCTTGAAGAGGGATTTATTAGGTACACCCCTGCACAATGTATATGTATGAAAGGCAAAATTTTAATATATAGGGTGTATCATAACATGTGGGACCCACTTCAGGGATGCATTTAGGAACTAAAAACAATAAAAAAAAAAAAAAGTTCATATAAAACATAGATCTGATTTCCCCTTGTGTCTGAGTTACAGAATTTTTGTGTTCCAGCAATTCTTTCCACAAACTGAGTTAGCGTAGCAAGCTCCATTCAACTGTTTACAAACAATGATATCTTATGTAGGACCTTGCTGTAGTTATCTATATATATAAAATGCTTAGGTATGTTGCCCAAATTTTCCAACTGCTAATTGTTGCCAACACCTCGTTCATGTGGTTCACCTCACATGACCACCATACCAGGCATTCTTTATTAATTTTTGTACTAACGTTTTTCGACTGAAGAAAGGCAACCTATACTATCGATGTATGTTTATTTTATCTGTCTTCAATTTTAATAAACCGTTCTAAGTTTTAAGAAGTGTAAAAATGGCTGAACAGTGTGTAAGAACTCTGAGAAAATGTAGAAGAAATGCTAATGAAACATTAGAGAGATCTAATAGACTAAGAGACCAAAACAAGACTCTGTGACTACGAAGACAGAAGTCTTCGTAGTCGTAGAGTCTTGTTTTACATTGAAGGAAGAAAAGCAAGATTGGAAAGGAGAAGATGCTATAGGACTAATCAAATAGAAGTACTGGATGCAAATAATCAACAAGCTGTAATTAATGTGGAAGAGCATGATAGGAAATATGTTGCAACTGTGAGTATTGCAATATAAGATATTGGGGACATGAGTTAAACACATTGAATAAATACACTAAATGCTGTCATGATGGAAATGACGAGATGGTTTCACTTGACCCACTGTCTGCAACACCTACTCTATTACGAGAGCTGCCTACAGGGGATACATGTGAAGCAAATAACTACAGAGAACATATACAAGAGTACAACTCATCAATGGCATTCACATAAATGGGTGCAGAGATTAAATCACCACCTGGAAATGGTCCATACTGTTTTATTTTACATGGCCAGATTACCATTTGGTCTCACCGCTGTATCCAAACGAGGCAAATAAGCCACGATATGGACAACTTTATATTTTCGATTCTGCCGAAGCAACAACAAAACTGCTTGAAAAACAATCAAACCAAGGGTGTATGGTGAAGTAATGCAAATTGGATGAGAAGACGATATAATGCACCTACATACCAAATATAATCAGAAAGATGGAGTATGTTAAGCCAGGTAAATCTAGTATAAAAAAAATCCTGTAGTGTTGTTTGAGTAATTTCATTTAGTTCTCCTGACAAGGGCACTAAATTTAGAAATTGTTATGCCAACCAGGCTAGCTGGGTGGGTAAAGTGCCTGCCTGGCAACCCAAAGGTCGCGGGTTTGATTCCCGCCTTGGGCTTGGATCAAAGTACTGCAAAAAAAAAAAAAAAACCTTGGGAGATGCATTATGACCACAGAAGCCTATGCGCCAACAACTACCAAAAGATAAAAAAAAGAACTTGTTATTAACATTTTGATACAGTGCACTTGCTGTGATAATGGAGACTTATTCAAATCAAAAGATGGCAGACATGCTTCTCGTGCATGGACTTACTGTATGCAATGCAGCTGAGGCAAGATGTCTGTATGCAGAAAATTTCCCTAATCATCTTGTGTTAAATAAGAAGACCTTTCAGATAATACATATACCTTGTGGAAACTGGTTCATTTACAAAATGAGCTTCAGATGGTGGTAGACACATCAGCACCAGAACTGTTGATTTGGAAGAACGGATCCTCAATTATGTTGAAGGAAATTATGGTGACAGCACCTGAAGGATAGTAACAGCAGAGAATGTGGGATATATGATTGTGTGGAGAATTTTACTGGACCAACAACTTTATCCATATCATCTTCAGAGGATGTAAGCACTTACTGAAGCTGAATTTCCACCATGGGAAGCTTTTGTACTTGGTTTCTGTAGGTGTATGTGCTAGTGATCAGCATTTCCTATCTGCTGTATTGTTTACTGACAAAGCTGGATTTACTAGGGATAGTGTGGTCAGTTTTCACAGTGCTCGTCTAATGAGCTGAAGAAAATTTCCTTGCCATTGTTCACTCAAGACACCAGTCACAATTCAGTATGAATGTATGTGCAGGAATAATTGGCTGCATTTTAATCGGGCCTGTTGTTCTGCCTGGGAGTTTAACACGAGCATCCTATTGCAATTTTTTAAGAGAACATTTAAATGAGTTGTTGGAAAGAAGTTACACTTGCTGTCATTCGTTGCATGTGATTTATGCCAGACAGTGCTCCATATCATTTTAGTCATGTCACAAGAAACAGCAAATGAGGTAGAGATGAGTCCTATGCAATGTATTCCTAATAAATGGATAGGTTGTGCAGGACCCATTGCCTGGCCTACAATACTACCTGTACCTAAATCCACTCAAAATTTATATCCGTGGGGGCCATCTGAATGCCATTGTTTATTCCACACTAATTGAAAAAATTGAAATGCTCCCCCAACATGTGGAACAAGGCTGCCAGCAAATCCAACAGGCACCTGGAACTTTTGTGTGTGTGAGGAAATCTATGATGAGGCATTTTCAAGCTTGTATTCAGATGCATGGTGGTCATTCTGAGCATTTCCTGTAAACATAGGCAATTAGTTGCTGGAACACAGTATTGACTGTAACTGAAGGTGAAATCAGACCAATGTTATATGTGAACTTTTTTTTTATTGATTTTTTAAGACCATCCCAATACAGGAATGGTCTTAAATCCATCCCTGATTTTTAGCTTCCCATTCATAATACAAATATTTCTGAATACTTTATGTGCTTGGAAAAAAGTCATTAAGCAGTATTCTGACTATGAAATTTCCATAGTTTTCTATCCACAGTTGCAAAACTTTCACATTGAATTTAGATCAATTTTTTTAGTTTTTTTTTCCAGATTTTGTGTGTGCGCTAGTTTCTGTGTTTGTTATAAATACATGATATTTGCAATATTTCAGCTTTTCACATAATTTTCAGAAGCAGATGTAATCTGAAAACAACATTGATAAATTTGTGTCAATCTTTCAATAAATGTATATATTTTAAACTTTTAATGCAACATCTCCATTAGAATTTCTAACAATTTCTAAAATTACACACCCTGGCAAAATTTTTAAATGTACAAATATACTAAAAACAGCAGCTTAATATAATTCCTAGCTGTAACTTCATATCCCAGCATCAGCTGAGTTTACAGCCTGTTTTTAGACCTTCAGAGAAACATTTGTATGTGTTTATATTACTCTTTCCAAGAGTAAATATCCTCTGTCCTCTAATTTAATTAATAACCAAAGAAATTTTGTTACTTCTTAATCAAAATATTATCACTGATTTAATCCTTCTATCTATTTGCTTTTCTAATGCTGGACCTGAAATAGTACTAAACCTTTTAATAATTATAGATCTTTATATGTCATTGAGATGCTCATTTTGTTTTACTGTGTTCAAAGCCCTGTTTCTTATATGTCATCAGCCCTAATGTTATTTTTATTTCCTCTAGCCAATCTCATTTAATTTTTTAAAACATCCACACCTGCCAATTTTTTTTTTTTTTTTACCTGTTGAAGTTCTTAAATTCATTTTTGTGAACTAATCTTATCCTGCCTGTGCCCAGTTAACTATATCATTTCCAACTATTTTGCATAAAATCACTGGGTGTCTGAGTAAAGTAATACCATATGTGGTGCTTTATTTTATTTTTTTTATTTAACATACTTCGTTTAATGTAGTAATGACTGAAAAACTGGCTTGATTTATTATCTAAAATTTGTTTATTCAATTTATGTTTTTTTTGTCTCTTCTGATGATGGAAAAACCAAATTAGCTGAAGTACTATACACATTTTGAATATTTATTATAGTGACATGTCCTGTAACTAAATCAACATTAATATTTTCACTCATATTTCTTTGTTTTTGTCAAGTATCACTGGTGAATGCTCTGCTAAAATACTCTACAGAGATGCAGAAAAATATATATTTTTTTTTCTACTTAGCAGTACGATGGGTTTTATTCATATTGATGGGTCATTTTATCTGTAATTAATGGGCGTTCTCTGATTGTATAAGGGGAAGTTTTTATGTGAATGTTTTGCCTCCCTGTGCTTATAAGAATTTCACCTTGCATGTGATATGTTGTCTAAAAGTGATCTAGCAAATGAAAGAGAGAGCCTATGATTGTTTGTCATGCAGTTGCCTTCCTCATATCAGAGCATTTACACAGTTTCAAAGATGGTCCTAACTGCTATGTTTTTCTGTTTTTGTTTTTACCATATCCATCTATCCTTCTGTTCACATGTAATAACTTGACTCCTAATGGATAGATTTTCATAAAATTTGATGTGTGGCTATTTCATATAAATTTGTTAAGCCTTCTCAAATTTCATTAAAATTAGGCCAGTAAAAATCCAGCAATTATGTCTTTATTCAGCCATCTGTCTGTTTGCCTGCGTATAATAGCTGAACTCCCAGTGGATGGATTCTCATAACATTTTATACTTAGCTCTATCAAAAAAATGTGTAGAATAATCCCAAATCTGATTAAAATCAGAAATCTAGCAGTTGGTTTTTTTTCGTCCATCCATCTATATGTAATAACTCTACTCTTAGTGGATGAATTTCCAGGAAATTTTATATTTGGCTCATTTGGAATAATTTATTCAGCCTTCACAAATTTAATGTAATTAAAATTGAACCAATAGAAATATGGCAATTATTGCTGGTTTTTTTCATACATATCATGTAAGCTATCTGTATACAATATATTGTAGCTGAAGCACTGGATATTATGCTTATTGCAGTATACTGATTGGAGGAATGAAAGAGAATACAGCAGATACACAGAAACAAAATACTTTCAGTTCATAGATAAGTCATTACTTGCTTGTTTTTTTTTTTTTTTCTCAATAAAACATGAATTATAGTATTGAACTATTTGGTAACATGCCTGAAATGTAATTAGCATTAGCATAGGCATTTGATGCAAGAAAGCAAGCTTATGCAGCATCAGCCAAAAAAAAAAAAAAAATAATAAATAAATAAATAAAAAATAACCACTTCCACTTCACCCCTCTGTTCATTCGAAATACCTGTCCAGCTGAGCCTTAAACTTATTCAGGCTATCAACCTCCACGACAAGGGATGGAAGTCTGTTCCACCAACCAACCACCCGCTGGCTAAAGGCAAATTTCCCCACGTCTATCCTACATCTGTCTTTCCTCAATTTGAATTTATGCCCTCTCAGGTGATTATTCTGAGCAAGAGGAAGAATCCCATCAGCATTCAGCTTGCTCAAACCATTCAAGGCTTTATACACCTCTATCAGATCACCTCGCTGGTGCCTAGTCTCCAGACACTGTAATTTGCAAAACTTAAGCCTTTCTTCGTAAGAGCACCCCTTTGTTCCATTCACCAATCTTGTTGCCCTTCTCTGTACTCGTTCCAGCATCTCTACATCCTTCTTGAAATGAGGCCTCCAGACCTGTATACAGTACTCCAGGTGTGGCCTGACCATTGCCTTATACAAGGGAATAATCACCTCCTTATCACTGCTAGAAAAATTCCTATATATCATCGACAATACACCATGAGCTACTCTTGCAGCCCGTCTGCACTGCTCAGAAAACTTTGTATCTGCCTGCACAACAACCCCAGGTCCCTTTCATTCTCTACCACTGTCAGTGTAGTACCACAGAGTTGATACGTTGCTGTGGGGTTGCTGTTTCCCATATGTAGTACTTTACATTTGTCAATGTTAAACTTCATTTGCCACCTCTCAGCCCATCTGCTCAACCTTTCCAGATCCTGTTGCAGTAGCATAGTGTCAGTAGTGTCCTTAACAACCCTTCCAACCTTCGTATCGTCTGCAAACTTGGACATTAAGCTTGATATACTATCATCAATATCATTTATAAATACAGAAAACAATAATGGACCCAATACTGAACCCTGAGGGACTCCACTAATAACATTAGTCCACGATGAGCAGTGTCCATTGATTACCACTCTCTGTCTTCTCCCTCTCAACCACCCCTTTATCCATAGTAGCAATTTGCCTCGAATGCCACACTGCTCCAATTTGTGCAGCAGTCTTCCACGTGCAACAGTATCAAAAGCCTTTCTAAGATCCAAGTATATAATATCAAAGTTATTCCCTGCATCCAGTTCTTTTGTGACTGCATCATAGTATCCAATCAAATTGGTCAGGCAAGACTTCCCCTTAACAAAACCATGCTGTGTCTGAGCTATAACTGAAGTCTTGTCTAGATGATCCTGCAGTGCTTCTTGAACCAGTGCCTCCATTAATTTTCCGGGAACAGAAGTTAAACTAACAGGTCTATAATTACTTGGGTCACCCTTTGATCCTCTTTTGTGAATTTTCACAAAGGAGGATCAAAGGTCACATTTGCACATCTCCAGTCCATGGGTACTTCCCCTGAGTCCAAGGAAGCTCTCATAATTATGGCTAAGGGTTTGCTTACTTCCTTTGCTGCCTCCTTTAATATAACTGGATAGATCCCATCCAACCCAGATGCCTTTCTTGTATTTATCTTCAACAATTTCTCCTCCACTTTACTCTCAGTTATTACAAGATTCTCTAGCTTACTGCCAGAGTTGAATACACCTCTGGCATTCCCCTTGCTGAATAACTCCTCATGTGTGAATGTCGATGCAAAATATTCATTTAGTTTGTTACCTACCTGAGCAGGATCATCAACAGTTGACCCATCGATATCAAGTGGACCAATCTGATTCATCCCCTTCCTTCTAGAGTTTACATAAGTAAAGAACTCTTTGCTGTTTTTCTTTGCATCCCTTGCCAAAGATTTCTCGTAATCTGCCTTCGCCTGCCTAACCTCCTTTGTAACTTGGTTACAGATCAACTTGTATCTATCATAGGCTTCTGTGTCACGTGTTAATTTGTATGTATCCCATGCATTTTTCTTCTCTGCCGTATGTCTCATTAGTTCATCTGACATCCACTTAGGCCTAAACCTTGAACAGTATTTCTTAGTTGGTATGTAAAGCCTAGTAGCTTCCAAGATAAGTTCTTTGAATGCTTCCCATTTTGAATTTGCTGTTGGTAACATCATCAGTTGGTCCCACTGTATAGAATTTAAATACTGTCTCAGTCCATCGTAGTTGCCTTTACGAAAGCAATAACCCTTCCCTTTACCCCTAATGGTAGTTACCTCTTTGAGTAAATCCCAACTTCAGCACACTGTGATCGCTGCCACCTAGTGGTTCATTTACCTGCAGATTCTTAATGCATGAAGAATCACTACTGATAATCAAATCAAGAGTATTACTCCCTCTAGTTGCCTCCAGAACATGCTGATGTAGAAAACAATCATCCAATAAATCCACAAAAGTCTTGCTAGTGTGTGAGTGACCAGCCCCCAAATTCCAGTCAATATCTGGGAAATTAAAATCTCCCATTATAAGACTCTCTGATTTACTGGCCCACTCTATTTCCTCATACAGTTTCTATTATACTCATCAGGGTCATTAGGCCTATAGCACACTCCTACTCTCAATTTTGATCTCCCAATGCTTATGTCACACCAAACTGTCTCGACACTGCACTGTCCAGCAATGTCAACTGGCTTCTCTTCCTTGGATTTTATGTATTTCTCCCTCCTCCCTTCCTACCCTGTCTATCCTTTCTGTAGACATTGTACTCCCCAAATTCCAGTTCTGCATTCCTTATATCTGTGTGACACCACGTCTCTGAAATCCCCACAATATCTGCCTTTGATGTTTTGAGCAATACCTCAAATTCATCAAATTTATTTACTAAACTCCTAGCATTGGTGTACACGCAAGTATACATGCACCTGTTCTTTTTCTTAGCTACCCTAACACAACCTATGTGTTTATTTGTACCCCAATGATTCCCAGCAGTCTCTGAAATATCCTGCATCTTATTTTCCAGGCTGCAGCTCATTCCAATAGAAGCAGTGCAAGAATCACTTTCACCTCTGCCAATGGCTACTGTTAATCTATTAGTCCTTGTATCCCCCCAAAGTAGAAGGCAATCACCAAGAAAGAGAAGAATGATGATAAGCAGCTCAGGACCCTGGCTATCATCATTCTTCTCTTGAGCCCCTGAGGTTATAATTGTATTTGGAGAACCAATTCATTATCCAATAGTGCCATTTGATGAATATATTTTTGAACCAAATTGAAACAAAGCAGGTATGTGGTAATTTAAAGGCAATCACCATTTTATTAGGACTACAAAAGGGTTACACTAAGTATTGTTGCTTTCTCTGCGAGTGGGATAGTTGTTCCAAGGATATAGAAGAAGAGTTGGCCTCAATGAAAATCATTAACACTTGGAATGAAGAACATAGCATTTAAACCTCTGGTAGATCCAAATAAAGTTTTGCTTCCACCACTCCACAATCAAACTGGAGCTAATGAAAAATTTCGTGAAGGCTTTGGAAATGAATGGTCCTGCATTCATATACTTGCAAGAGAAATTCCCAAGGCTTAATACAGAAAAGATTAAGGCAGGCGTTTTCATTGATCCACAAATAAGGCAACTTTTCAAAGGACACGGTTCAATTGTGTCCATAGTGATAGCGAGAAATCAGTGTGGAAAGCCTTTTGAAATGTTTTGACTGGATTTCTAGGAAATGTTAAAGCCAGCAACTACAGGCAGCTTGTAGACAATCTCATTACTTCTTATGGAATCCTTGGATGCAACATGTCATTGAAGATGCATTCCTTGCACTCATACCTGGATTTCTTCCCACCAAACTGTGGTGCTGTCAGTGATGAACATGGTGAGTGCTTCCATCAAGACATTGCAGCAATGGAACAAAGATACAAAAGCAGATGGAGTGCTGCCATGTTAGCTGATTATTGTTGGATAGTGAAAAGGGATGCTTCTGAGTTAACCCGAGTTAAGCTGAATACAAGCAAAAGGCAAAAAGGTCCCATGTTTGATACAGCACTGTCACATAAAAAAAATACCTTGTATAAATATAAAAAAAACTGCTTTTTTCAAAAACAAGAGCCAATCTTCCATTTAAAGCACTATTTCCATGTTTAGCATCCCAAAATCTATAAAGTAAACTTACTTTCATGCCCGTAACAAGATATAACCTAAAATATGTTGCTCAGTGATATCACTGAAGTTAAAAGAAATAGGTATTTTGAAGTACCAGTTCTCTCAGTATCAGAATGAGACACCTGCAAGATACCATTATGAAAGAAAGAAAGAATTGATGGTCCTTCTAAAAGTGCACAAGGAAGGAAGGTTGAAATATAGCAAATTATCCCAAACAACGCTTGGCATTTGAAAAGTTTGTCAGTAATGTTGAATGTGAGAGATTATTCACCCAGGTGGAAAAAACACTTAAGTTCAGATATCTTTTCTGGTGAAGCTTTAGAAATGCTCTTAATAGTCAGGTCTAAACAGTAGTCTGCTGTTATAAACAAAACTGTGACCTAACACTTCTGAAGAGAGAAGTCAGCAAACATATTTTTCTTTTAACATTCATAATCAGTTGATGTCTAGGCAACCCAAAACAGAAATCCACAGAAGAATGCTAGATATGCAAGCATTTGAAAGCATATTATACTGTAAAGAACCATATGGCTGTATTTTAATATAAAATTGCTTGTTGTAAGCAATTTAATTTTAATGAAATATTAAAATCTAATTAATTTAATTTTGAGTGAAGTGTTAACTATAAAAAATTCTTTCTTTTTCTTAAAATTCTCCTGTTTTCCTCCTATTTTTTTTTTTTTTAAAAACCTGTTTTGGTAAAAAATTCTGTTTTCCTCCTACTTAAACTTAATCAATCCCTAGTGTAGCTAAATGACCTTTTCTAATAGTGTATTTAAGTGTATAAGAAAGTTATCATAAGCAAAATTATTGAAAAATTTTAAATGTAATTGGATTATATAATTAATTGCTGACAGCAGAGTAAGTTCAGAATGTTACAATGGCTTTTATTCCCTTAAGAATAAAAGCTATTATAAAATATTTCAGGATCAATCAATTCTCATTCATATTTACTTTCTTGTGTGGTGTGATGTTAGTGATAATAATATTATTCCAGTAATTCCAGATTACGCTGACCAATAGTGTAGTATATGTTGATATTTAAAAACTGGCTCTCTGAAATTTGCATTTCTTACTTTCATTTTTAGGTAATTTCATTTGTCAATCCAGATAGTGTTGAAAATTTTCTACAGTTTTGCAGCAAAGAAAAAGGGTTCTTTCAGAATGAAAGGGATGCTGATGTCTCTGACATCAAAAACCCAGAAGATGCATGTGAAGGTTTGGTTGAAGTTTTAAGCATTAATAAGAGTAGTTACCAAATTGAAGGTTTTTTTAAAAGTTGGCTTCAAGACAGTAGCACTGATGCAGATCATCTTCGTTTAATAATCATAAGGGAAAATGTGAAAGATCCACTTATTATAAGGTGTGACATACATGAGAGAATGATTAATACAGAATTATTGCCTTTTAACTGTCAGTTTTGCTTGTCCAGTGATGTAGGATTTATTCAGCTTATCACACCAAATCAAGCTAAAATGGTGTCAAGCAAAGTTCCTATCTATTATTTAAATATTGTTGCTATGGTTAAGCAGAGTGGAATATGTGAATCCATCCTATTTGGTCAGCCACTTGTTATTTCTGCCACTCGTTGCTGGAAAATTGAATGGGAAGAAATCGAAAGTAACCAACAAATATTTAATACACTTTGTCGCTTTTTGAAGAAAAGAGAATTGGTACTGTTAGCTAAACGGCATGTTAATACTTCATTGTCTGGCAAACCTGAATTATCTGCAGACAATTTATATGGACTTTTTCCATGTGATGGTTTCACAATGCTTATTAAATCTATTGCGGTAAGGGAAATAATAATGCCTAATATAGATGACTTCCAGGAGGAACGAGTTTCAGCTTCTCAGGAGATAACTGCAAAGACAAATGATTACTTAGAAAGTTTGCAGGTCCTGGATGTATATAATCCTTTATTATTTGAATCAGGCTTATATTCTCAACTGATAGCATCTCTCAATAAGGGTAAGAAAGGTATAAAGGTAAACGTTAATAGGCCACAATTTACACCGCATGATGAAACACACATTACAACACTCTTTAAAAAAAAAAAGAAACAAAATAACACAATGGAATCTCAAAGCACAGATCACACCAGTCATTCCAAAGATCCAAATGCAAATTCTTTTTGTAAAGCTTCATGGTTGTTAACAAGTAATTTTCCAACAGATTTGTGATTTGTAATTCTTCTCTAAATAAAATTATTGCCCTAGTGCACAGTTTGTTATTGATCTATGAAAATAGGTACATAGGAATGATATGAAAGATCTTGCTGTTTTGTAAGAGACATACTTGCTGTTTTAAAGTTAACAAAATAAAAGTTGATACAATAATTTATTTTTAAAAATTCTATTGATACTCTGGAATAGCTATACAACAGGGCAAGTATTAATAACTTCATTGGTAGGGTAGGGCAGTTATTATTATTATTAGCTATATGGTGCAAGGAAGCCTGAGGCTTATGCTGAACCAGCCAAAAAAAAATTCCTGAGTTACCCAGAGAGAGAGAGGGGGGGGGGGTGAATCACCAAGAAAGAGAAGAATGATGATATCCAGCTCAGGACCCTGGGTGTGCCAAGCCCATACTCACCAGATGTGAGCCCCTGGGGTTTTTTCCCCCTATAATAATAATAATATATGATCCATTAATTGCGGACCATGTATTATTATTATTATTATAGGAGAAAAACTGCTGTTATTTTTGTTTTTTGCACCAAAGCAACTAAAGTTTGTGAGATATATATGTTTTCTGTCTGTAAATTGCATGCTATATGGTCAGTTTGCCTATTTTTCCAGAAGGAAAACTAGGGGGGACTGTGTAACCCTTGCTTGAGAAAAATTGACTCATACACAGGGCAAAAAATACAATAAGCCCATAAAAAGTTCCTTCTGTCTCTTGATAGAATTTGAACCCAGGCCTTTTACAATTGGAAGGATAGCAATTGTAAACCATTGTTGAGAAAGTGCAGGAAAGTTATTTCTAGCCCAGAGCCAGAGCTACATCCAACTGTGAACACCTTTGAGGTAATTTCAAACAACAGTTGAAAGCCAGAACAAGATATTTTAGTTCAAGAAGAGAACTAGTCACAGTTTACATGAGGAGTGGAGCAAAGTCCCACTCCTCACATTCTAAAAACTTGCAGAAAGTCTACCCCCATCCTTGTAGGTTGTTGATATAATTAAAATCTGCCTGTGAGTTTAAAATATTTGTTTTACTAACCAGGTATTTCTTCATTTAGTGTCCTAACATATGCTGGAAGATGGTGTATTTCCCATTATATGCTGGACCTTACATGAGGAGTGGAGCAAAGTCCCACTCTCCACATTCCAAAAACTTGCAGAAAGGCCCTTTCCTCTCCCCCCCCCCCATCAGTATAAATTTTCATAATAATTTCTCAATTAAACAACAGAAAGTCCACTGAATATTTTTTTCTTTTATGTAATTTAACTATCATAGTGAGTTTTACATTTATAAACTCCATACTCCCCAAGAGAGAGACTATTTTGGCTATATTGCATTTGTTTGATATTTAAGTAAGTTAAAATCTCCATTCATTATCATATGTGAATTGAAAGGAATTTTAAGTACATCAGCTGTAATTTGGTGAAAAAGTGAGGAGCACAACTCAGATTTAACTAAAAAGCATTTAATGTTTTAATAACTGTTTGAATATTTACAAGATATTTCCCATAAGTGTGTGCTATAAGTTTTTATTGACTTTCTAAATGCCTTAAGATAATTGTAATTTATGATAAAAATTATGACAAAGTGGCACACATTTATTGCTTCTACACTAATGTGTGTATATATAGTAAATAAATTTTAAGCATTGGATTAATATAAATGTTGACATTATAGGTGTAACAGAAACGTGGTGTCAGTCTGATATTGGGGATGTAGAATTGGAACATAGTGATTATAATATGTACAAAAAAAGGACTGATGTGACAGGAGGGTAGGTAAAGGAGTGGAGTGATGCTTTTAGTTAAGAAGCACATAGATTCTGAAACAGTACAATCAGAAGACAATGATTGCTAGTGTTAACATTGAGTCAGTCTGGTGTGACATAAATACTGGGGAAACAAAAGTGAGAGTTGGAGTCTGTTGTAGGTGAAATGACTGCGATGAGTGACAGAATGACTATACAGATAAATAGAGTGGGTGAGAAAATTAGAATGTCTTACCATGATAGTTTTTAATATTCAGATATCAATTAGAATTTGTGGGTTGGCAGCTCACTCAGTAGGAAAACATTTCTCGATTTGTTGGATGACTGCATTCTACAACATTTAGAGAGGCAACAAGAGAAAACAATATTCTTAATCTGGTTATAAGAAATGATTCATCATTTATTAAGAATCTTCAAGTGATAGAACCTTTAGGTGACAGTGATTACAGTGTATTCACGTGAGAATAATCCAAAGAAGTAATTACTGTCAGGGGTAGTGTTTTTGTTTTCACAAAAGGTGATTATAATCGGCCCAGATATTTTTTAAACTCTTTTCAGTGGGACCAACTGATGTTCTTGAAAAATGTAAATGCCAAATGCCAAACCAAACAGGAAGTGTTCATAGAAGTCACTAAGTGTTTTATACCAACTAAGAGACATTGCTCATATAGACCAAAATGGATGTCAGATGAGCTTAGTGGAAGAGAAAGAAAATGCATGGGATGATTATAAATGTCAGAAGGATGCAGAGTCATACAATAAGCATAAACTACTGTGTAATCAATTAGATAGGCTAAGGATGCAAAGAAAAGCAGCAAGAAATTCTTTATGTATGTTAACAACAGAAGGAAACAGATGAATAACATTGGTTCACTTGAGCCTGTACTTGACCGCTGATAAACTGAATAAAGATTTTGCATCTACGTTGATACACGAAGATGCTTTTAGATGTAGGGTTAATAGAAGTCTATGTAGTACTGATTGGAAGTTAAATGATTTTATAATAAATGATATGAAAATAATAGTGGAAAAGAAATGCAGCAAATAAAAGTGAACAAGAAATGTTCTAAACAAGCCGATGGAATCTATCCAGTTATATATACAAGCTGAAACCTGCAGAATGTTATCTGTCTGTCCCCTCTTATAGTTATATGAATAAGGGGAATGATGCCATCATCTGTCTACCCCCCTCTAATAGTTATATGAAAGGGGAATGATGGCATCAGCATTTAGCTTATTCAATCCATTAAAAACCTTAACACTGCAATCAGATCTTCTTGCAGTTAGTTTCCAGATGCTGCAGTTTGCAGAAATGAAGCCTCTCTTGGTAAGGGTATACCTTTGTTCCCTTCACTAATCTCGTTGACCTTTTCTGCACCCATTCCAACAAATCAACATCCCTCCCAAAGTGCAGCTTCCAGACCTGTATACAGTACTCAAGATGTGGCCTAACCATTGCTTTGTACAAAAGGGATATTTTAATGAGAAATTATTTGGACGTAATATGGTTAGCCAGTTGCAAGATAACGTTAATCCACCAGAAATGCAATTCACATTGCATTTCTGGTGGATTAATAGTACAGAACATCCTAGCCAAGAAATCACAGAAAGAGTAACAGCTTATTTTTCCTGTGTGTGAGCTATTAAATTCCGAAAAAAAAAAAAAAAATTAAAAAACTCAAATTTATCATGAATAACTTTTAATAAATAAAATGAATATATTAAAAAGCAATGATATTTTATACTCAACAAGTTTGACACAATTAAAATTACAAAGCAAAATACAGATTGTGCATAAAATAATTTCTAATGGTGAATTTAAATTTTATCAATGGATATATTTATTTATTGCCTCAAAAAAAATACAAAATATTTTGATTTGATATGCTGGCCCACTCTGTTTCTCTGCACAATTGTTCATTATAGTCATGGGTGCTGGCAGGATCTTTTACAAGGTGGTGCAAGTAGGAATACATTTTTTTTCCACCAAATTTTCGAATATATGCAATATTTTAATTATGTCAAGTTTGACCGAGTTACGTGTACAGCCGAGCCAATATTTTGTGATTAGTGGGAGAAAGTACTTGTATTTTGAAAGAAATCAATTTGTATTGTTTTAATGTTTTAATAAATTAATAAAAATATTAAAAATTGTATATTACTTCGAAATCCAAAAGTGGTGCATTTGCACCACCATGCACCATACTGCCGGCACCCACGATTATAGTTATTTGGCTTATAAACATACTCAAACTCTCATTTTTGTTTTTCCAGTGTTTATGCCACACCAGTCTGATTCACCATTACACTGGCCATCCTTAACAACCAGTTGCACTGTCTTAGGTTCTATGTACTTCCTAAACATTTCCCCTCCTCACCTGTCTGTCCTTTATTTTACTCACCAGATTCAAATTCTGCATTCCCTGTCTGAGTGTCACTATGCTTTTGATTTCCCTCTAATGTCCAGATTTGACAACTTCACTAGTACTTTAATTTCATAAAGATAATTTACAATCCACTTAGTATTAATATATAAGAGAGAGTATGTGTGCCTGTTTTTGCTCTTGATAACCATAACACAGCCCATATATTTGCTTGTGCTATGATAACCCTTAACAGGAATTGTAATACCCCACACTTTGCTCCTCAGGCTGCTGCATGTCCTATTAGAAGAAGCACAAAATTAATCAATCATCAATTTCATCTCTGTTTGCAGCTGCTGTTAAACTATTAGTCTGCATATCATCTCTTCCCCCCCCCCCAAAAGCTAGCAGTTCTCTGACCACACTAAAGCAAAAAAAATTAATTATCAATTCAGAAATTCAAATCCACAAATTTAAAATGATAGCATCTGATAATGATGATCTGGATGTCCAAGTACATCCCAATTATATGTTGCACTGAAAAGAGATACTTCTGAAATAAATCATACAATATCAAACTCAAAAAGAATCGCACAGGTGAGCACACTAAAACCAACTGTTCACAATATTTTTAATGAAAGTCATCACATAGGTGTAAAAATTACATATAAAACAACTATTTAATTAATAGACAACAGAGCAGCAATGGCTGAATACGTTCTACATTATAAGTAAATTAGTTTAGAAATGGAAGAATTACCTCTATGATGTTTTGCCGAACACTTCACTTCAGTGCTGATACTCTCTGTAGTTGAATAACTATACAAATCGATTACATGTATTCCACTCCCTTGTAGACAAGATCGGTGATCCAATGCACCATAGAATCGGGGACCTGCAGACTCCAAGCTTGACCTCAAAATACATCGATGATATTATTTTCATATTATCGATCTTTGAGCGAGACAATACAATACGTCCGTATTTTAAAAACAATTTAAATGCTTAATACTTAGGGACCAAATAAATACAAAGCAAATCCATACTTTTAATACTTTAAAAACTAATATTATTAAAACATAAAAAACATTAAGAATCCTCTAAAATATTAAGAGGCTAAGGAATTTTGTTACTTCCCTGAAGTGGACGGGGCTTTTCGACCAGGGTCACAATCACAGGAAAGTGAAACCACGAGTATTGCTGGGGAATTTTATAGCATGGAGATCAGCTGCAGTCCTGGCACATGCGCATGAAGGGCCATGAATCTGAGATGGGATAGTGGTGACGTACATTGACTGAATTTTGATGTAATTTAATTTCAGGTGTCTCTGAAATTAACAGTTTGGTATAATCACGTTGGATGCTGAGAATTTTTGCTTCATTGAATAGAACGGTGTGGTCTTCACTGATTGCATTTAATGCGAGTTCTGAAGCCGAGGAGCGAGATGAGAGGACAGATGTTGAATGTTGTCTCATTCTCATATTGAGTGTACAACAAGTGGATCCCTGGTATGTGGAGTTGTAATCCTTGCAAGATACATTGTAGACTAAGTCATTTATTGGAATGTGGAAGAGGATAGGACTTTGTTGATTTTGGGCCGGTGTGTAGTTTTGTTGTGGGTTTAGCTATCATTTTGAATTGTGTGTCATTGAAAATACTATTTAGTTGGTGCCTCCATAGCCAGGTGGGAAGGAGCAGCAGTGCGTAACACACGCTTCTTGATTAGACCGGGGTTCGAGCCCGTCACCACCAAATACGGAGGATGCGGAAAGGTCAGGGAATGACCGCCGCATATCCCGAAGCAATATGGCCTTAGTTGCCAATGCTCCTAAAAACCAAATAACTAACTATTTAGTTGTTTGAACCATTCAGTATACAGTAAAGCAATAAAATATTTTTTTTATGTTATTATTGTTGATAACAGGAGAGGTATCACGTAATGTGTTTTTTGCTTGTACCCTTATTTCATTTATAATAGGAAATCTGTTTTGAAATCTGTTTTGTAGCATTTGTATTTCTGTGTTTAAGTCTCATTCAGATGGTGAGTATTTGTAGGTATTAAGAAATTGATTAAGGATGATGGATATTTTATAGGTGAAGGGGTGGTAGCTGTTGTAATGAAGAAGCATTCCAGTTTTGGTGGCCTTTCTGTATATGCTAAATTGAATTTTGTTCATAACCCGTGTGAGGGTGAAATTTAAAAAATGTAATGATTTTTTTTTGGTATATTCGGATTCTAGAGTGAAGCTTAATCTTGCATGGATATTATTTAAGTTTTGTACATCCGTAATAAATTAAGAAAATACCTTCACCCTAACGATGGTCAACTTGAAAACCACTATAAATTTTCATTTTCATCACAGAGCATTAGCTTTGGAAATTAGAGACTGTCACAGAAATAAACTAAACAAGCTATCCCAGATACCTGACATTCCACACGCTAATTACCCCAAACCACCACTCTCAACTTGCGGCACAGCTTCCCAGCTGTGCCGCAAGTTGAGAGTGGTGGTTTTTTTTTTTTTTTTTTTTTTTTTGGCTGGTGCAGCATAAGCCATAGGCTTTCTTGCACCATACGGCCGTTACTAATACTAATACTAATCTCTCAAAAAGCTCCCTAACCCGTGACAAAATTTTGCTTCTGTCCAAAGGCTTAAACTACAATCTAATCCCCCCCCCCACAATATGCCCAAGAAACAACTTGTTATAGACATCGAATTTGTACTTCAGAAAGTCCCACAGAAAGACAATCATTCAACAGATAAACCAAGTAATGAACAACCTTAAAAGCCCGTGCCTCACCAAATTAAATAGTAAAGAAATCTCAGCACTACGTGACCTTCAAAAAAACAAAGATATGATACAAAAAGCATACAAAGGCAATACAATTGTAGTTTTAGACAAGCAAGATTATATCAACAAATTAAATTTCATAGTATCTGATACTTCCACTTACGAAGAAGTCAATCCAGACCTTTTTTCCAATTTAGTCAACCAATATAATAAGAATTTAGCAACATACTGAAAAAAACAATTACATTACAATGGCCCAGTTAAAACAAAAGCTAGGACGTACAATATATCCACACTTTTTGGCCAGGTCAAACTACATAAGACAGGTTTTCCCTCATTTGTCCCATCGTTTCACATAAACATTTTGCATTCTCAGCGTTAGCTTCCTACATATATAATATAGTCAAACTGCTCAGACAAATCATAAAATTTAGAATAAAAAAAAACTATGATTCGATATTTAACATCCTAAAAGATAAAACATTCAAAGATAATGACAACCTGTTTTCCCTAGATGTCACCTCATTATATACCAACATGAACATCGCATACACCCTGGATATCGTGTGGGACATGCTAAACAAAGACCTCCTACCAATTAACCATACAAAACTCCTGATTACTGCTATATTCGACCTGATAAAACTTTTAACTGAAACCAATTATATCACCTTCCTAGGTAGTCTTCAAACAGGTTTATGGCCTACCCATGATGTTAAATCTAAGTGGTTTTCTTGCAGAAATATACCTTACCAATATTGAAACAATACATTTAACTCCCTCCGTAGCTGAGTGTGCAGGAGCGGGAGTGCAGTAGCACACGCTCTTTGAGTAGACCGGGGTTCAAGCCCCTGACTGCTGAATATGGTCGATCTGCCAACCCGCACTGGACCAGCGTGGCAGATTATGGTCCATTTCTCTCAGCATGAATTGTTGAGGAGGCTTCCATCCTGCAGTGGGTTGATAATGGCTGCACTTTACTTTTTTTTTTACTTCCGCAGATCACCTACTATGGTAGATATCTGGACGATATATTCTAATTAATCAGATCTTTTGTAAAATTAAAAGATTAGCGTCAATTTTGTGTAAAATTAAAAGATTAGAAATTGCCTACAGTAAGGGTAAAGATACAGCTCAACAACATAACAGATCAAAATCGTTAAATGACTTAATACTTTATAGCTAAAAATACTAGGCAGTGGATAGAGATAGATGTATTGTTATTTGGTTTTTAGGAGCATTAGCAACTAAGGCCATATTGCTCCGGGATATGCGGTGGTCATTCCTTGACCTTTCCGCATACTCCGTATTTGGTGGTGACGGGCTCGAACCCCGGTCTAATCAAGAAGCATGTGCTACGCACTGCTGCTCCTTCCCACCTGGCTACGGAGGCGCCCAAAGATAGATGTATTGGACAAGCTAGTTAGAAATTATAATAATCTTATCATAGATCTATTAAAACATAGGCTATAGAATCCAATAAAGTTGAAAATAAAAAAGGCAGTCTATAATAATCTTTACAGAAAGAAATTATTAGAATCTAAGCTAATTTTCGTATTGGTGATAAGCTTAAAGTAAATATAAAGATTATTTGATATAAGGTTATTTACCTAACTTTACTGAGGAAGTATTTGTTATTTCTGAATTACAAGGTTTTATGAACAGGAATTAGTACAATTTAGTAAGAAAGATGATATTTTCCAGATAGAAAAGCTTATTAGAAAGAAAGGTAATAAGTACCTTGTTAAATGGAAAACATTATTCAGATTATTTCATGGATAGATAAAAAAAAAAAATTACTTTTCAATTAAATAATGTCCCTGAGCTAATGTATGAATTTTTTCAGATATTTCTGGATTTTGTCAGATCTTTGCTTTGTATTATATTCATAGTTCTTTATAATGAATTAGACATTTTCTATGTTATTGATTATTCTGTTTTTAATTTTACATTTTTAAATTCCTTTTGATTTCTTTTCCACGTCATCACCAGTTTATTTGCATCCATTTTTCATCTTAAACTTATAATAAATTCAATGATAATTTTTCCAACTGTTTACTGATTTACTCTAGATAGGTATTTCCTGAATAATTTGATGTATCAATGTACTTTACCATTTTTTCATATCTTCATAGAAATCATCAGTATTAATATCATATATATAGCTGTCTGTAGCTGTGCATGTGTAATGATTGTTTGTTTGTTATTTGATTTTTAGGAGCATTAGCAACTAAGGCCATATTGCTCCAGGGATATGCGGTGGTCATTCCCTGACCTTTCCGCATCCTCCGTATTTGGTGGTCACAGGCTCGAACCCCGGTCTAATCAAGAAGCGTGTGCTACGCACTGCTGCTCCTGCGCACCTGGCTACGGAGGCGCCGCATGCATGTGTAATGAGCTTATTAGCATTAGTAGAGGCATATGATGCAAGAAAGGAAGCTTATGTAGAATCAGCCAAAAAAACCCTTCTCATTTCACCCATCCATTCACTCCAAATGTTTGTCTAGTTCTGCCTTGAACTTATTTAAGTTGCTGACCTCCACTACAACAGATGGAAGTTTGTTCCAACTAACAACCACCCGCTGGCTAAGGGCAAATTTCCGCACATCTATTCTATAATTGTCTTTCCTCAGTTTGAATTTATGCCCCCTCAGGTGAGCAATCTGAGCAAGAGGAAGAATCCTATTACCATTGAGTTTGCTCAATCCATTCAAGGCCTTATACACCTCAATTAGATCACCTCGCAGGTGCCTAGTCCTCAGATGCTGCAATTTGCAGAACTTATGGCTTTCTTCGTAACACCTACCCTTTGTTCCACTCACCAATCTCATTGCCCTTCTCTGCACTTGTTCCAACAGCTCTACATCTTTCCTAAAATGAGGCCTCCAGACCTGTATACAGTAGTCAAGGTGTGGCCTGACCATTACCTTATACAAGGTGACAATCACTCCCTTGTCCCTGCTACCAAAATTCCTGTATTTCATTGACAAGACACCATGAGCTACTCTTCCTGCCTTTTTGCACCGCTCAGAAAACTTCATATCTGATTGCACAATTACCCAAGGTCCTTTTCATTCTCTACTACCCTGAGTGTAGTACCACTCAGATGATATGTTAATCTGGGGTTACTGCTACCCATATGCAGTACTTTACATTGGTCAATGTTAAACTTCAGTTGCCACCTCTCAGCCCATCTTTTACAGATACTGTTGCAGTAGTGTTCTATCATTACCATCATTAACAAACCTGCCAACCTTCGTATCATCTGAAAACTTAGACATTAACCCTGATATACCTTCATCAATATCTTTGATATATACTAAAAACAAAAATGGCCCCAACGCTGAACCCTGGGGGACTCCACTAATAACATTAGTCCATGAAGAGCTGTGTCCAATGATAACCACTCTCTGTCTTTTCCCACTGAATCATCCTTTTATCCATTGCATCAACTTGCCCTTAATGCCATACTGCTCCAATTTGTACAGTAGTTTTATATGTGCCACAGTATCAAAAGCTTTCCTAAAACCAAAGTATATGATATCAAAATTATTCTTTTCCTCCAGTTCATTTGTGACCACATCATAGTATCCAGTCAAATTTTTCAGACAAGTCTTCCCCTTAACAAACCCATGCTGTGTGTGAACTGTAACTGCAGTCTTGTCCAGATGATCCTGCTTCGCTTTATTTAACCTGACTCCATTATTTTGCCGGGAACAGAAGTTAAACTAACAGGTCTGTAATTACTCGTGTCACCCTTTGATCCCCCCCCCCTTTGTGAATTGGAGATGCATTTGCACATCTCCATGGGGACTTCCCTCGAGTCCAAGGAAGCTTTCATAATTATGGCTAAAGGTTTGCTTACTTCCTTTGCTGCCTCTTTTAATATAACTGGATAGATCCCATCCACTCCAGGTGCCTTCCTTATGTTCAACTTCAACAATTTCTCCTCCACTTTGCTCTCAGTTATTACAAAATTGCTTAGCTCCCTGTTAAAATTTGATAAACGTCTGGCATTCCCCTCCTTGAGTAACTCCTTATGTGTGAATGTAGATGCAAAATACTCATTCAGTTTATCAGATACCTGAATATGATCATCAAGAGTCAAACCATCAATGTTAAGTGGACCAATCTGATTCATCCCTTTCCTTCTAGAGTTTACAAAAGGAAAGAACTGTTTGCTGTTTTTCTTTGCATCCTTTGCCAAAGATTTCTCGTAATCTGCCTTTGCCTGAGTAGCCTCCTTTGTGACTTTATTACAGACTAGTTTATATCTGCCATAGGCTTCTGTATCGCCTGATAATTTATATGCACCCCATGCATTTTTCTTCTCTGCCACAAGTCTCATTAATTCATCTGATATCCATTTAGGCCAAATCTTTGAACAATATTTTTTAGTCGGTATGAAAAGCCTAGTACCCTGTTGTTGTTATTTGGTTTTTAGGAGCATTAGCAACTAAGGCCATATTGCTCCGAGGATATGTGGTGGTCATTCCCTGACCTTTCAGCATCCTCCGTATTTGGTGGTCACAGGCTCGAACCCCGGTCTAATCAAGAAGCATGTGCAATGCACTGCTGCTCCTGCCCACCTGGCTATGGAGGCGCCCCTAGTACCCTGTTAGTTAGTTATTTGGTTTTTAGGAGCATTAGCAACTAAGGCCATATTGCTCCGGGATATGCGGTGGTCATTCCCTGACCTTTCCACATCCTCCGTATTTGGTGGCGACGGGCTCGAACCCCGGTCTAATCAAGAAGCCTGTGCTATGCACTGCTGCTCCTTCCCACCTGGCTACGGAGGCGCCTCCCTAGTACCCTCCAAGATTAAATAGTCCCTGAAGGCTTCCCATTTAGAATTCACCATTGATAATGTTATCAGTTGATCTCACTATATAGAATTTAAAAACTCTCTGAGACCACTGTAGTCACCTTTACGAAAGCAAAAACCCTTCCCCTTACCCCTGATGGTAGTTCCATTTTAAAGTAAATCCCACATCAGTACACTGTGATTGCTGCCACCTAGTAGTTTATCTGCAGATTCTAAATGTATGAAGAATCTCTGCTGATAACCAGACCATCCAATAAATCCACAAAAGTCTTGCTAGTGTGTGAGTGACCAACCCACAAGTACCAGTCAGTATCCGGAAAGTTAAAATCCCCCATTATAAAACAATATGATTTACTGGTCTACTCTATTTCTCTGCACAATTGCTCATTATACTCATCAGATACTTTAGTCCTATAACACACACACACACACACTTACTCTCATTTTCCCTTTCCCAGTGCTTATGTCACACCACACTGACTGAACATTGCATTGTTCGCCAATGTCAATCGGATGCACTTCCTTAAATTGTATATGTTTCTTAACTAACAGCATAACCCCTCTTCTCTTCCTGTCCTGTCTATCCTTTCTGTACACATTGTACTCCCCAAATTCCAGTTCTGCCTTCCTTATATCTGTGTGACACCACGTCTCTGATATTCCAATAATATCTGCCTTTGATATTTTGAGCAATACCTCAAATTCATCAAATTTATTTACCAAACTCCTAGCATTGATGTACACACAAGTATACATGCACCTGTTCTTATTCTTAGCTACCCTAACACAACCCATGTGTTTACTTGTACCACAATGACTCCCAGCAGTCTCTGAAATATCCTACATTCTGTTTTCCAGACTGCTGCTCATTCCAATAGAAGCAGTGCAAGAATCACTTTCACCTCTGCCAGTGGCTACTATTAATCTATTAGTCCTTGTATCCCCCCAAGCTAGCAGTTTTCCAACCCAACTAATGCAGCCTCGATAGCATCATCAACTCTTTGTTGTTTTTCTTTGCATCCTTTGCCAAAGATTTCTCATAATCTGCCTTTGTCTGCGTAATCTTCTTTGTGACTTGGTTACAGACCAGCTTATATCTATCATAGGCTTCCATGTCACCCATTAATTTATATGTATCTCATGCATTTTTCTTCTCTGCCATATGTTTCATTAGTTCATCTGATATCCATTTAGGCCTAAACCTTGAACAATATTTCTTAGTTGGTATGTAAAGTCTAGTAGCTTCCAAGATAAATTCTTTGAATGCCTCCCATTTTGAATTTGCTGTTGGTAACATCATCAGTTGGTCCACCATACAGAATTTTAATACTGTCCCAGACCACCATAGTCACCTATGCGAAAGCAAACATCCTTCCCTTTACCTCTGATGGTAGTTACCTCTTTGAGTAAATCCCACTTCAGCACACTGTGATCACTGCCACCTAGTGGTTCCTTTATCTGCAGATTCTTAATGCATGAAGAATCACTACTGATAATCAGATCAAGAGTATTACTCCCTCTAGTTGCCTCCATAACATGCTGATGTAGAAAACAATCATCCAAAAAATCCACAAAAGCCTTGCTAATGTGTGAGTAACAAACCCACAAATTCCAGTCAATATCTGGGAAATTAAAATCCCCCATTATAAGACTCTCTGATTTACTGGCCCACTCTATTTCCCTGTACAGTTCCTTATTATACTCATCAGAGTCATTAGGCCTATAACACACTCCTACTCTCAATTTTGATCTCCCAGTGCTTATGTCACACCAAACTGACTCGACACTGCATTGTCCAGCGATGTCGACTGGCTTCACTTACTTGGATTTTATGTGTTTCTTAACTAATAACATAACCCCTCTTACCTTCCTATCTTGTCTATCCTACCTGTACACATTGTACTCCTCAAATTACAGTTCTGCATTCCTTATATCTGTGTGGCACCACGTCTCTGATATCCCAACAATATCTGCCTTTGATGTTTTGAGCAATACCTCAAATTCATCAAATTTATTTACCAAACTCCTAGCATAGGTGTATACGCAAGTATACATGCACCTGTTCCTATTCTTAGCTACCCTTTTAGCAGTGGCAAATGCAAGGAGGCAAGCTTATTTAGCATCAGCCATAAATAAAATAAACGCCTCCCGTATCACCTATTGATTCCCTCCGATAGTTTGTATAGTTCTTCCTTGGATTTATATAAGCTATAAACTTCCACGACAACAGATGGAAGTTTGTTGCAGCAGTCAACCGCCTGCTGGCTAAAGGCAAACTTCTGCACATCTATTTTACAACCATCCTTCCTCAGTTTGAACTTGTGTCCCCTCGTTTGTGTGTATTTGAGCAAGAGAAAGAATCCCATCAGCACTGAGCTTGTGCAATCCATTCAAAGCCTTAAACACCTCAATCGGATCACCTCACAGGTGCCTAGTCTCCAGAATTGCAATTTGGAGAACTGAAGCCTTTCTTGGTAAGAGCATGCCTTTGTTCCCCCCCTAACCACTCTCATTGCCCTTCTCTGTACTCGTTCCAGTAGCTCCAGTACCTTCCTATAATGAAGCCTTCTGACCTGTGTGCAGTACTAAAGATGTGGCCTGGCCATGGCCTTATACAATGGGATAATCACCTTATCCCTGCTAGCAAAATTCCTGTATATCATTAAGAAAACCCCATGAGCTGTCCTGACAGCCTGTCTGTATTGATCAGAGAACTTCATATCTGATAGGACAATTATTCCAGGTTGTTATCATTTTCCACTACCCTGAGTGTAGTTACTCTGGAGTTGCTGCTAACCATATGCAGCACTTTGCATTTATCAATTTTAAACTTTAATTGCGATTTTCGGCTTATCTGCATAACTAGATCCTGTTGGAGTAGCATACTATTATTACTGTCGTTAACCTCCCTGCCAACCTTTGCATCATCTGCAAAGTTGGACAATAAGCCTGATATGCCTTCATTAATATCATTTATAAATATAGAAAACAACAATGGGATCAACACTGATCTGTGGAGAACTCCACAATAACATTAGTCCACGAAAGGCAATTGATACTTTGATTAACACTTTCTATCTTCTACCACTCGACCATCTTTTTATCCATAGCAGAAACTTGCCCTTAATGCCACTCTAATGAAATTTGTACAGCAGACGTATGTGCAACAGTGTCAAAATCTTTCCTCAAATCCAAGTACAGCCACTCCCTCGATTAACGTAAGGGTTGCGTTCCGCGGAACTCTACGTAAGTCGGAATTTCCCCCATGCTTGTGCAGCACTCGCAACTGTGCTCGCTGATTGAATGAAAAAATAAATGTTTGACGAACATGTGAATAGAATTATTTATTGTATTTATTCAATTGTTTATCTCATGCGCAGGAAAAATTACAAAAGCATACAATTTTAAAAAATTTAAAAATTATAAAATTACAAAAAAAAAAAAGAGGAGACAGGCATAACGTCAGTAAGTTTTACCTCTCACGCATCATTGTTAGAATCGACGTCTCCAGCTGATAAGTACGCCGCTGGAGAGATTTAAAAGGGGTCGGCTGTTCAACCTTACGAAAGAACATATTAATGGATGACTGGACTTTTTTATTTTCATCGTAGATTTCTTTGTAGCAAGCAAGCATATCATTCACTCTTCTGTTAACTTTTAAGAATCATTCGCTGTCAGGATCCATCTCAAACCTCACCATTGCCAACGCAATTTCACTAAATACCATTGCCATCTCTCTCTGGTGATGAAGCGTCTCGGCTTTTTTGTTTCATTTTGAACTTTGTCGATATTTTCTGTTTTCACTATTGCTTCTGCATGTCAATAAGTTCTTCGTTAGATAATTCCTTCTCTTCCTCTATTAATTCCTCCACGTCTTTGGCAACAACCTGCAACTGAAGTAGCTCTGCAACCTTTACAATCTTATCTGTAACATCTTCATGTGATTCTTCTTTTTCAAATCCTTCGAAGCCTTTTACGTGCCGTGGGCATATTTTCTTCCATACGCCATTCAAACAACTTTTAGTAATTTCCGCCCAGACCTTATTAATGTTTAAGATGCGTGGTAAATATTGTAAGATTTCCAAAAGTCGCTTAACGTAAAAATTTTCTCGCCGTCTACTGCAGACAATGCCTGAGCAAATGTGCGTAATAGTATGCTTTTAAATGTGTCCGATTGGTTTGTTTCAAAAGTGAATAAAATGAAAGTGGCGCCAAAACTTATTTTTCAGGTGCAAAGATATCTCGGTGCGGGCCTAACGGTGAGGTATCTTAAATTCGAAATAACACCCTGGTCCATAGATTGGATGAGTGAAGTCGTGTTTGGTGGTAGAAATATGACTCGCGTTTTAATTGAAATCATCTAGATGCATAGGATGTCCGGGAGCATTATCTAATAGAAGCAAAACCTTGAAAGAGATTACAATATTTTTCAAACTCGGGAATGAAGCAGCATTTAAACTAATCCTCAAAGAGAGATATTGTTATCCGTGCTGTCTGGTTCAATCGGAAATGAACAGGTAGGGTGGCTTTATTGATGCCCTTAAATGCACGAGGATTTCCAGAATGGTACACAAGCAGTGGTATTAATCTAATCTTCCACTGCATTAGCCCCAAGAAAGAGTGTGGCCCTATCTTTTGGAGCCTTGAAACCTGACATTGTCTTTTCCTCTTTGGCAATGTATGTTCGATCTGGCATTTTTTTCCAATACAGAGCAGTCTCGTCAACATTAAAAATCTGCTGCATTGAATAGCTGCCTTCAACAACAAGTGCTGATTCTGCATTGAATAGCTGCAGAATCAGCACTTGCGACTTGTTTTGGAAACCAGCGCGATGCTTGAACACAGGGCCGGTTCTGGTAGGTGTGCAGTGCGTGCATGCACGCAGGCGGCCAAATCCCTAGGGCGGTCGATAGTGCACTTTAAAGAATAAAATTAAAATATAATTTAATATCATTTTAATATAGTGGTCGACGATGAAATAACGAACGTGACATTGTTAATGAATAATAATATTGTATTCTCTAAAGGCCCATTCACAATGAAAATTAAACAAAAATAATATAACAAACGTCACAGTAAAATGAAGAAGTCATACCAACATACACAGTGGGAACATAAACATGATCTTAAACATATTTGGTAAACATGAAAACACATGCTCTTCTTTCATACTTCAAAAATTGATGTTTCCATGATATAGCTGTTCAGTTTATGGTTATAAATAACGCCGAAGCATACATGTTATGTGTTTTGCATTCAGGAAACTTAGAAGTGCAAACACAGGCGATGGTGGGTTCATCTGTTGAACCAGAGAAGGATTCAATAATGGGACTTCCATAACCTCTACGACTGTGTCTTGTTTTAAATCACGTAAACAAAATCATAAAAGCTTGGAGTTTGCAAACTTTCATGTTAACGTCTTATGATTAAGTTTAAGGTTACACATAGGTAAGGCGCCTCCGTAGCCAGGTGGGAAGGAGCAGCAGTGCGTAGCACACGCTTCTTGATTAGACCGGGATTCGAGCCCGTCACCACCAAATGTGGAGGATGCGGAAAGGTCAGGGAATGACCACCGCATATTCCCGGAGCAATATGGCCTTAGTTGCTAATGCTCCTAAAAACCAAATAATATAACACATACGTAATTCATTGTGAATGGTTTCATTAAATAACATAAGTACAAGGTTTTATGCTTATGTTATGTTTAATTTTCATTGTGAATGGGCCTTTATTCCCATACCGTTAATCTTAAAGCGATTACATCATTGTTTTAATTGTTGACGGAAAATAAAATAAAGAGAGAAATGCACACGAATGTTATTAATTTAAATATTCACCCAACAATCAATTCTCTTGTCGACCGTTTTCAACATTTTCACAGCAAAACATTCGTTACTACCGAGGGAGCACTGATAGGGGCGGCCAAATATAGTTATTACTGATCTGCATTGATAGGGGCGGCTCTAGCACGCAGGCGACTAACAGTCCAAAACCGGCCCAGCTTGAACCTATTGGGGCGCCTCCGTAGCCAGGTGGGAAGCAGCAGCAGTGCATAGCACACGCTTCTTGATTAGACCGGGGTTCGAGCCCGTCACCACCAAATGTGGAGGATGCGGAAAGGTCAGGGAATGACCACCGCATATCCTGGAGCAATATGGCCTTAGTTGCTAATGCTCATAAAAAAAAAAACAAAATAACAAATAACAAAATAACAGCTTGAACCTGTTAAACCACCTGTTGCTTGCCACGAACTTGGCTTGGGATTTGCCGTCATCATCATCATCATCATCAGCCATTTTCAATCCACTGCAGGATGAAGGCCTCTCCAGCAACTTTCCAGTTCCTTCTGTTTTGAGCACTGGCCATCCATTTACTACTCAAAAACTCATGAATTTCATCTATCCATCTCCGCCTTTGTCTTCCAGGTTTTCTTCTAGCTCCTCTTGGGTACCATTCTGTTATTTTCTTAGTCCATCTGTCATCATGTCTTCGAGTGATGTGTCCTGCCCAAAACCATTTTAGTTCTTTAGTTTTGATAAGAATGTCCTTTACTTGAGTTTGCTGCCTAATCCATGTGTTTCTCTTCTTATCTAACAGTCTGATTCCCAATATAATTCGTTCTATTCTTCGCTGTGTAGTTCTTAGCTTCTCTTCCATTCTTTTGGTGAGTGCCCAAGTTTCACTTCCATAAGTCATGGTGGAGAGTATACATTGATTCATTATTTTACGTTTCAGACAAACTGGGATATTGCTCTTCAGTATGTGACTATATTTCCTGAATGCTACCAATCCAAAATTTATTCTTCTCTTGACTTCCAGCCATTTATCATTATTACAGCTAATAATTTGTCCCAGAGAAGTATATGACTCCACCTTTTCAATTACTGCTCCTTCAATCATTATTTCCCTTTCCGTGGCACACTTGTTCATCATTACTTTTGTTTTAGCCATATTCATCTTTAGTCCAAAATCCTTACTAACTGTGCATAACTGATTAAGATTTTCCTCTAATTCTTTGGGATCGTGGCTTATGACCACAATGTCATCTGCAAATCGTAAATGGTTTAGGTACTCTCCGTTCACATTGACTCCTTTCTGCGACCAGTCTAATCTTCTGAAAGCTTCCTCAAGGGCAGCAGTAAACAGCTTCGGAGATATTGTGTCTCCTTGTCGAACTCCTTTCTCGATTTTAAATTTGCTACTGTCTTTGTCTAGTCTAATAAAGGATGTAGCACTCTCATATATTTTCTTCAAGATAATAATATATGGAGTATGTATGCCTTGTCTTTCCAGTGCCTGAAACATTGCCTTATGCTGTATGGAGTCAAATGCCTTTTCATAATCCACAAATGCCAGGCATAATGGTGTTTTATATTCATTTGCTTTCTCCATTAGCTGTGATATTACGTGAAGGTGATCCATAGTTGAGAATCCTGTTCTAAAGCCAGCTTGCTCTTTCGGTTGATTCTCATCAAGTATTCTTTCTAATCTGTTAGTAATGACCCTTGTGAACAACTTGTAGATATGGGATAACAAGCTAATTGGCCTATAATTTCTAATTTCTGATTTATCTACTTTCTTATGCAGCAAAACTATGATTGCATTATTCCACTGCTTAGGTGTCACACCTTTTCTAATGCACTTTGTGAAGAGCCTTGCCAGTTTTTGTGTTATGTCTCTTCCTCCCAATTTTAACAACTCTACAGTAACTTCATCTTCCCCCGGGGCTTTCCGATTCTTCATTTTCTTCAATGCATGTTCTACCTCATCAGGAAGAATATCGGGTATGTCGTATGTGTTGCTACTTTGCAATCCAACTTCCCCACTGCTGGTATCATTCCCTCGCTCCTTGTATAATTCTCTATAGTAGTCTTCTGCTATTTGAATTATGCCTTCTCTGCTGTTTATAAGTACACCATCGCTATTCTTCAGTTTCAGTAGCATTTGTCTTTCTGTATTACTGCTCATGGCTGCTGATTTAAATCCTTTGTTTTCCCTTAATGCTTGTTCTACTTTTCTTGTGTTAAATCTTCTTATGTCCTCTCTCTGAGTCTCTTTCTAATGGCTTTGCATAACTCAGTATACTCAATTTTCTCCCTGTCAGTGTTTTTCTTGCTCTTCATTTGTCGTCTTTGGTTCATCATGACAAGTGTTTCTTGACTAATTTTTTCTTCTTTGGATTTCTGTTTCCCTATAGGTTTCTTGGGCTTTATCACTTTCAGAAAGTTGTAATATTCCTCGTCGATATCTTGGTCCTGAGCAGTCTGCAGAAGCTCAAACTTGTTCTTAAGTTCCAGTACATATTGCTTTTTCACCTCCTCTGTTATTTCAAAGACCTTTGTATTATTTACTCCAGTCAGATTTTTCCTTTCCTTTCCTACATCTATATCAAGTGTACATCTTACCATTCTGTGATCACTTCCAACATTTACCTTATTCAGGACGGTAACATCATTCACAATATATCTTCTGTTAGTGAGGATGAAGTCGATTTTATTAGTTGTTAATCCATTTGGACTCTTCCATGTCCACTTTCTGTTCACCCTTTTCTTGAAAAAAGTGTTCATTACTGACATTCCTTGAGATTCTGCAAATTCCACAAGTCTTTCACCTCTTTTATTTCTTTCACCAATTCCAAAATTTCCTATGGTTCCTCTTTCTGCGCTGTTTTGCCTTTTTCCAACCTTAGCATTGAAGTCCCCCATAATAATAGTGTAGTGGGTTTTCTGCTCATCTAGAAGACTCTCAATTTCAGTGTACATTTCTTCAACCTCTTCATCATCATGGCTCGATGTTGGTGCATAAATCATTATAACCTTTAGCTTGTACCTCTTAGAAATCTTGAGTATTAGTCTTGACACCCTTGGTGATGCACTTTTGAATTCCAAAATGTTGTTTTTAAAATCTTTGTGGACCAGAAACCCAACTCCACCTTCACTCCTTTCACTGTTTCCATTGGTGTACAGCAGATTTCCACTTGATAAACTTATAAGTGATTCATTTCTTCTTCTTGTTTCAGCCAAACCAATGAAATTCCAATTCACATTTTCTAATTCCTTTTCCAGCTCTAATATCCTGTCTTCACCGATGAGTGATCGTACGTTATAACAGGCCAAGTTCAATTTCTGTGCATGGCAGCCTGGTCGTACCCAGAGATTCTTAGCACCCTCTGCTTCCACTCTGATCCTCTCGCTGCCGTAAGAGGGAGAGTGAAAGCTGCTGGGGACTGAGGGCCATTTGTATTGTTGTGCTCTCATTGCTGGAGGGTTTGGTCTTTTCCTCTTCACGCTGACCAGGCGTCTTGAAGAGAACCACTCTACACGTTCGTTGCCACCTAAGTGACGTAACAGGGCTTACCATCGAGAAGGTGTGCATGAGTGGATTTTAGGGAGGCAGGCCAACCGGACTTCTCCTAAATCTTCTGTAATAGAGAGATATTGGATCCATCAGTGTTTTAGGCTGAGTGTCTGATAACACACAGGATACCTGTTCCCCTCTAAGCCATATCTTTATGTAAATCCCAAATCAATACACTATAATCACTGCCACCTAATGGTTCTTTTCTCTTCATATTCTTAATACATGAACAATAACTGCTGATAATCAGATCAAGAATGTTCCCTATTGTTGCCTGTCTAACATGCTGCTGTAGAAAACCTCAGGTAGAAAACTCCAATAAATCCACAAAGGTCTTGAAGGTCTGTGAATGACCAACCCACAAGTTTCCAGTCGATATCTGGAAAGTTCATATCTCCGATTATAAGGCATTCTGATTTACTGGCCCACTCTATTTCTCTGTACAGCTATTCATTATACTGATCAGAGTAAATTAGATCATTAGGCCTATAACACAATTTTAACGACCTGCAGGAATGCTTATGAACCTAGATCTGTAATCTTTCAGATTTTCCCTTAGATACAATTTGTATCTAAGATCTAAATTCGTTCTGAATTCAGATCTTAGATACAAATTGCTCATATAATTTAAGGATTAATGTACTTTTTGTGTTCATTAATCCATAAATTAATCCTATCACAATAGAATAAGTTAGTGTTTTCCAGGAAATCTAGTTACCTGTTTTGAGGCTGTGTAAATTACGTGGGATTACTATTAAGACATATAGTCAGTAAAAATGCTTCTGACTATACAGTACTTACTGTTCAGATGTGAGATACATTTCCTATCTAAGATCTGAATTTTTGCGCATATTCTGTTTTAACACTTAATTAAAATATTAATAAAACAGATTATTATTATTATTATTATTATTATTATTATTATTATTATTATTAGACATGTGGTGCAAGAAAGCCTGAGGCTTATGCTGCACTAGCAAAAATTTCCTCTCTCTCTCTCTCTCTCAAGGAATGAGAGAGAGAGAGAGAGAGAGAGAGAGAGAGAGAGAGAGAGAGAGAGAGAGAGAGAGAGGAATCACGAAGAAAGAAAAGAATAATGATATCCAGCTCAGGATCCTGGGTGTGCCAAGCCCATACTCACCAGATCTCAGCCCCTGTATAAAGATGGACGGCTTGAGTAAAGAGGTAATGCCATTACTTGTATATGAAATACAGGGTGGGGGCAGAGAAACGACGATTTTTGATATGAAACAACGCACTGAAATTTTGGTTTTGTATTTAATGATTACATTAAATGTCTTACTATCACTAGAAAGTACATTTCATACTATTTTATTTTTTTAAAGATTGCGCCAGTTAGATGTCTCCCGTTATTCCTCTCACATTGTTCCAGTCTACCTTAAAAATTTCTCATCACTTTATGGATCATTTCTCCAGTAAGCTCTGCAACTTTGCAATTTCGTCTCTTATCCTTTGTTTTTATTATTCAATATGTATGTCTAGTGACATATACTTTACTTTTAAGGTAGCCCTCAGCCAGTAGTCACAAGTGGTTAAATCCAGAGAACGAGCCGGCCACGGAACATCATCGTTCCGTGAAACCACATGCCCTGGAAATATTTCGTGCAACACACTCATTGTTGGCCTCACCGTATGAGCAGTCACTGCATCTTGCTGGAACCATAGGTGTTGAGATCAAATCCGCGGCGGCACAATTCTGGCTCCACGAAATTATTTAATATTTCCATGTAGCAATCGGATGTAACCATGACCGTACCGCCTCTATTGTCTTCAAATATGTAAGTGCCTATGATTCCAAACTACGCAACCCCATACCAGACAGTAACTCTCTCAGTGTGATGAGGAAATGGTTGTAACTGTTTTGAATTTTCATTTGCCCAATAGCGAACATTCTGTTTGTTGACAACCCGAAAATTCAAAATGTTCCTTGTCTGTCATAAGCAGAACGTTCTTGACATCATCTTCATTACTCATAATCTGAAGGAATTGCTTGGAAAATTTCTGGCGAGTAACCAAGTCCCTATCACTTAACTCTTGAACGACTGCCATTTTGTACTAATGAAAATTGAGATCCTTATGCAAAATTCTTTTCAAGCTTCGCACGGAAATTCTCGGGGTATCGCTTACTTCCTGGGCTCCGAAGGACAGCTCTTCTCACATTCTCCACCATTCATACTCTTCGCATAATGCCCGGAGGGTTCTTCTTCGCTGCAGAAGTGTTTTTCCGAAAGTTCTGTACCCATAGCTTTATTATTGTATTACGGCTGGGAACTGAGCCATGAAGAGGGATAATGAAGTGAGTGCGAAATAACCGCTGCTTGTGATAACAGTCAACCATTCTTGAAATACGTTTCAATAACGAAAATACGTTTCGCGGGTTCACTTCTCCATCGCTAATGAAATGGCATGAGACGACCTATCCGTTTACTTAGGTCCCACTACTCCACCTGGCGTTGTTGCCGCAGTAATGTGATTTGAAATTCATCAGGTTTCTCTGCCCCATCTTGTACTTTTTTTAAGTCCGCCAAAATGTTTTATTTCGGCCAATCATGCTTAGTTCAGTTTACAACATCCAATTTTCTTAAACAACCACCTTAAAATTTCAAGGTCGTATCGTTTTCGTTTAGCTTATACACTCAATATGCCGTCTTTCTTTTGGACCTATTTTCCGCAAACGACGGGTAAATGATAGTATTCTAAATAATGTAAGTTACATAAATTGATTTACGTGTTCTTTGAAAGTAGATGATACTTATAAACATATTTAACATATAAACTTATAAACATATAAACACAAATCATATTAAGCGAAAAGTACTATTCGTTGGAGCAACGCCAAGTACTTTTGTGTACATACAAATCCGTTTAAACACAAGTTGTTTCCTGTTATTAGATATAATAATATCCATATTAAAAAATGAGCAGTGCAAAAAATCTCAAGCTAACAACAGTAGTGCAGTATTAAAAACCAATCGAAATACCAAAAACCAGCACATGAAACCCAAAGAAAAATGTGGCAGGACTTATGGAATAAACTCCAGATAAGTTTTGTATTTACATTTTATAAAATGTGAAGCAAACTTCTGGGATATTTTTGCCATAGTATTTTTTATTAAAAAAAATAGATAATTACAACTGTCACTCAAAATAATAATAAAACTAAATGTAAAATAAAGAATATTAGCAAATTATATGGATTTCGTGGGGCTTATCAATGCACGTCTGAATCCAATAAATTGCATGCAGGGGCGGGGTAAAAAAGTAAAGTAAAGTGCAGCCATTATCAACCTACTGCAGGATGGAAGCCTCCTCAACAATTCATGCTGAAGGAAATAGACCGTAATCTGCCAAGCTGGTCCAGTACGGGTTGGCAGATCAACCGTATTCAGCAGTCAAGGGCTTGAACCCCGGGCTACTCAAAGAGATTAGCGCGTGCTACTGCACTCACGCTCCTGACCACTCGGCTACGGAGTATAGGGGTGGGGTAGCATAGCGCTAATCTCTCCAAGGTAGATTATGGCTCGTTTCCTTGTTTGTTTCTTCGAGAAAAATCGATTATGAAATCAATGTCTTCGATAATTTTAAATGGAGCGTCAGGCGTTTTCTCCGTGGATCTTTTTTCCGAACTGTTTTTCTGGTTATGGTCCGTCCGCAAGTAATTAACTGGATTCACAGTGGGTCGATTTTCATGAAATTTGTATTTGAGTCATTTAGAATCGAACATCCTAAATCATTAAAATCGAACAAATAGCAATGCTGCAATTATTATTATTATTACAGTATTATTATTATTTTTTTATACATAATCGCTCTATAATTGTATCTGAAGCACTAGATACTGTATTTATGTTTGTTGCCGTGTGCTGATTTGAAGAATGAATGGGCAGTATGGCGGATGCGCAGAAATGAAGTGTTGTTAATTGAAGCTTTTATTTTATTTATTTATTTATTTATTATTATTATTTTTTTTTGTTATAGATCATGAATTATTACTATCAACTAACGCGCCTGAAATATAACGAACCGCGTACATTAACTAACTTGTTTTGTTATTTATAACTTCAATCTGCTCTGGGTCATTAACTTTTATAAAGAATTTTAGATATTCTGCGTAGCATGTGAATATGGATGTCAAAAACCAAAAACAGCTCCAAGATAATTAGGAGTAGTGCTGATGATAGAACCCCCTCTTCCCATTAAACCTTTTTGAACAACACATGAAACTCACTTCACCATTAAATATATGCAGCTTCCTCGGTTTCAGGATGTAATGAATTGTAAGAAGGGTGGCATCTTGAAAGTTGAAGTATTTTTCAATCAGGGAAAGTTAGGTGCCTTCAGCGAGTTAAGTGCAAAATTATCAAAAGTAGATATGATATCGTAAAATACCACATCTAATTGTGCTCGTCTGTGCAACGCTTATTGTATTCAGAATAGCATGTCTAGAAGATTTGTTAATGTCGCTCTTTCTTTCAGGATAATATGATGAAGATGATGAGATCGGTGTGAAAAACATCGATTCATTATTTCAGGATAGGTTATTTTTTCAAGTACCTTAGTAGTGAGAACCGGATTTGGAAGATAGTTGCTGTTGGTTTATTAATCTTTTTCTGATGATAGGTATTTTTCTTTAGAATTGGTTTTATGGGATACTCTCACCACATGCTTGGTATTTGTCCGTCTTTGACGATTTTTTCAAATAGGTGCAGTAATATATATATATGTGGCATGGATATTCCACTAGTTGTCTCAGTGAGTCTAGCTACACATTTTATCATTCTTCTATCAGGTTATTTGTCATTGCTGTATTATGATCGGTAGAGAACTGTGAAGTCGAACTGCCATTTCCAGCTTATCCCAGGCATTCCCAATTGGTTTCAGATCTGGAGAATTAGGCAGCGAGGGAAGATTTTGGAAATCTTGGGAATGGTTCTCGAAGCATTAAGATACTGTGGGGGGGGGGGGGGGGTAAATAAATGATTATTTATTCTCTTTCGTTTATTTATTTATTTATAATCTATTATTTACTATTGTTTGTCCCTTTACAAGATATTTATATTTATATTATCTGTCCCTCGCTTATTTCTTTCCCAATTTACCTTGGAACTTTAAAGGATGTTGTTTTTATTTCTTTATTCCTTTAAACAGGGGGATCCTTACTTCCCTTCCAAGGCCCACATTCTACCTGCTGCATAATATATTATTACCGTTAATTTTATCTTGTTTGTTAATTAGAAGATCCAAGTACTGAGGACTTTATTTTATTATTTTTTCTCTTTATACTAGCTTCCCTTGTTTAGATAGTTCTCAATAATTACTATAGCTCTGAGGTGTCAGTCTATTAAGATGAAACATGGGATATTAACATAACAAGTATTTATTTACCGTTTGTACAACAATTATTTACACATTCTAAATTATTCATGATATCAAAATTTTACAACACAGTAATTATTATTATACATGAAATGGTGTCCTCCCTTAATCAGTCTTCTTAAGCAATTCATAAACTTCCACTATGTTTTCAATACAAAATCTTAAATATTCTATATATATATATATATATATATATATCCTTTCCAACATATACAGAATAACTCCAATAATTTTTCATTCTCTCTTACATACTCTAAGGAGGAAATTTCTACCGAATACAATTCACTCTGTTAATAACAATTGGACACTTCATGATACCAACTTTTTTTTTTTTTTATGTGAACCCCAAACACGAGAGGTATTAGAACCTATAGTACTTAGTACCGTGCTTAGGTTGGAGGTTGAGAAGACGAAAGAAGATATTTGTTGACATTGGACTTGAACTTCTGTAGATTGTAATTTTCAGGAAATACGTATGAAGGAAGGTTGTTCCAGAAAACGGCAGTTGAATAAATAAATGAGGAAGATGAAAAGTTGGTTCTGTGGGTTTGAAGTTGGACAGTAAATGGATGTTGGCTGGTGGCGGCATGGGTTTGGACTGTTTTGAAAGAGAGCGGGAATTATAGAAGCCAATTCAGAAGAACAGAGCCCATGGAAGTATCTGTAGAAGAGGCATGCAGCAGAAACAGTACGTCTATGAGACAGCGAGTGAAGAGACTCTGTAAGAGATTAATCATTAATTAACCTAACTGCCCTCTTCTGAATGGAATCAAGAAGCCAGAGAGAGGTTTTGGGGGCACCACCCCAGATGTGGGAACAATATTCCATAGCAGGGCGGATTTGCGATTTATACAGAGTGAGCAGCTGTTTGGAAGAAAAGTAACGCCGAGAGCGAAAGAGAAAACCAAGTTTTTTAGATGCAGAGGAAACAATATTTGTAATGTGCTTGTGCCAAGAGAGATTAGAAGTTAGGGTAATCCCCAAAAGAGATATATCATTTTGCCTAGAAATCGGAGTGTCACTAAAGATAAGCACAGGAGCAGAAGAATCCTTTTTGCGAGATATAAGACAAGACTGAGTTTTAGAAGGGTTGAAATCAACTAAGTTGTCTTTGCACCACCGGAGAATTACCTGAAGATCTGCATTTAAGGAATTGGTAGCAGATTTTCGAGAAGTTGAAGCTGATTGAGCAGGACAAGGTTTCTCAAAATGGAAAGTTGAATGCAATGTGCTATCATCGGCAAAACTATGGATAGGATTTCCAGTCAATGGAAGAAGGTCATTGATATACAAAAGGAATAGAGTGAGGGAAAGAACTGAACCTTGGGGGACACCGGCATTAGTGGAGAAGTTAGAAGACAGAGAGCCATCTATCATCACCCTCAGTGAGCGATCAGCGAGAAAACTGGATAACCAATTACTAAAAACAGTTGGCAAACCATAAGATGGAAGCTTGTTTAGAAGACCTTTATGCCAAACACGATCAAAAGCCTTTGAGATGTCAAGAGAAACTACTTGTGTTTCACCGAACCTTTCCATTGAATTAGTCCATAAATGGGTAACATAAGCCAGAATATCACCAGTTGATCGACGCTGACGGAATACTGGCGATCGTTGATCATACGGAAGGTTTCTAGGTAGTTTAAGAGTTGGCGGTTAATTGATTTCTCCATTACTTTAGAAAGAGTAGAAGTAATTGCAATGGGATGATAATTGGGTGGGAGGGATTTGTCACCCTTTTTAGGAACTGGCTGGATATGAGCAAATTTCCAAGCAGAAGGAAAAACAACTTTGGAATAAGAAAATGAAAAAAGGCGGCAAAGAATAGGAGTAAGTTCAGGAGCACAGGTTTTGAGAACAAGTGGAGAAATACCATCAGGACCTGGAGCTTTCTTAGCATCAAGATTCATCAAAATCCTTCTGATGGAAGACCACAGGAAGCATTGAATGGAGCGTGTTGGGAATGGTGGGAGGTGTTTTACCAAGATCATTAATACATGAGCTGGAAGAAAAATGGGATGCTAGCAAGTCAGCTTTATCCTTGGCTGAAGTGACAACAGAACCATCTGGTTTGGACAGAGGTGGGAGCAGAGATGGGCAAAAGTTGCGGCCAATAGCTTTGGCAAGAGACCAGAACGCTTGGCTACCATTAGGGCAAGAAGCAAGTTTTCTACTCTTAGCCTGTTCAAACTCTAGTTTGGACTGATTAATAACTGCTTTACAATTGTTGCGAGCTTTGGTGTAGGAAGAAAATGAAACTGAAGAATTACAAACAAGCCAATTACGGTATGCAACATTCTTCTCTTGAACAGCCTTAGCACATTTATTGGAAAACCAAGGTTTAGATAAGAGACGAGATTTTAAAATGGAGTGTGGGATAAAGGATTCCATTCCTGCAAGAATAATTTCACTGACACGATCTGAGCAAACGTTGAAATCAGAAGTTTTGAAACAGTAATCCGACGAAGCAAAAGAAGAAAAGAAGTCTCACAGGTCATCCCATTTTGCATTCTTGTAATGTCAAACAACGCAAGGTTGGGAATAGCCATGAGATAAAGGTTCCATTGGAGAAGAGACAATCACCAAGTTGTGATCTGAAGTGCCTAAAGGACCTCTCACTTCGACCGTGTACTTAGAAGGGTTGTTTGTGAGAAAAAGATCAAGCGTATTGGCTGTATGATTAGGATTGTCCGGTATTCTTGTAGGTAAATGAACAATCTGTGCAAGGTCATTAGTAATTGCAAAATCCTCAGCATCTCGACCTGCTGGGTCGGTGTGACTAGAAAACGGAAGCCAGCTGGAGTTGTGAACATTAAAATCACCAAGAAAAATTACCTCACTGTTAGGAAAGTTGGACTGGAGAAAGTCAAGTTGTAAAGAGAGGAAGTCAAAGAGCTCTAAGTGATTAGTGGAGTTAGGAGAATGGTAGAGACAACATATGAATTTGACACAATGAGGTAGAGAGATTTTAAGCCAGAGAAGATCAAAGAGAGGAGATTCCAAATTGCCAAGTCTCTGACAGGGAATATCAGAACGGACATATGCACAAGTACCACGTTTGAGGCGAAAGGAATCATACAGCGAATAATTTGGGCATCTGAGATGAGCAGTAGTTGAATCGACCGATAACTGAGATTCTGTCAGAAAACGTACATGGGGTTTGGCAGACTGCAAGTGGAAATGGACATCGTTGAGATTAGAATTGAGACCACGTATATTTGTGAAATGAATTAGGAAGTCCTTGGGAGGTTTAGCTCTTTTCGCAGATAAGCTTGCTCTATTAGTTTGATAATTCATGGTGTATTCAATAGTAAGAAAAAGTGGGTGGGACATGCTGTATGAAGTAATGAAATTTTTGGATATGGCGTACACGTGGTAAGAATATACCCAGATCCTTGACATAACGTGGCCTCGGCAATGCTCCCCGCATGCACTACTTCGACTCCCTCCAGTCACTATCTGGCAGAGTAGAGGTTGCAAGATTATACACTAGCTGATGCGGAAGCCTCCTAGAGAGTTACCAATAGGTTAGGTCCGGTGTACTAACTAGCGACCGGCCTACGAACACCGTTTTAGAGCTGTACCCTCGAAATGTAAGGAATATTGGATCTCGCCACGACGTTCATCAATCATACCGCATGATGGAAGAGATAGGGAAGTGTTGACCGGAACTTAGCTCTAAAGACTAAACATGGGTTCCACCACTTCAAGCCTCCAATAAGCAAAATGGTGGTATTTCACTGGTTGATGAGAGTCATCTACCACCTAGTACTGCCTGGTAACATAGAGGGGCGGTGTTCCTCCATGTGGTGTGGGCGCCACACTTCAACCCCTGCTTATATTGGTTCACACCTGGGTGGTCACCCACCATGTACTTGTGCATGGAGGTTAACTTTAAACACATTTCTTTAGGTTTCTACCAATACCTCTAAATACAGATGAGTAACGTACTCACTCACTCTCTTTCCCTCTATATATTTCTATTATATCTTATTCCTATCCTTACAATATAATAGTCATCATGTTACAATACATCTGAAACTGTCCTGTCCAATTTTCTCCCTTGGATTTCTTTATAACACTGTTCTCGTTAGTAAAATTCTCTAAACGGACTTACTTGGTATATTTTTTCTACACCCTGGGTGAGTTTCCGATCCTTCAGGTCTTCCTCCGATTTCTTCCTTGATCTGCTAGGCTTATGGCTCTTTTCTGCCTCCACGTTGATCTTCCCACACTCAGGACTTTCTCCAGGTCATTCTGCCTTTCGCTATTACCTTTACCCACTAAACTATCATGATCGGACTTTCCGTACGCGTTTCCCGCACTCCAAAAATATCCTTCCGCCACTCTCACGCGCCTCTCCCCGGGATTCTCCTCCAGATCCTTTCCTTTCAGGTTTCGGGACTCTGACTCTGGGCTGTCGCCTGCATCACCTTTTGGTTTCAAACTCTCCCTTATTTTTCGTCCAATCATTTGGTAATCCTCCATCACCCTCTTCTTTTTCATTCGCTCATTTCTTATTCCTTTGTTTTCAACCAGATTCTGGTAGGTCAAACTGCATTCTTTGTGATGAGAGCATCCGGGCGCTACATCATCACTAGAATTTTATCTGGGATGCCCGCTACCACTTACCTCTTCCGTCATGCTTCCTTTCAAATTACCGCCCTTGAAATTATTGAGTGCCTTCCGTGTCGGCCTGTTTGTACTTTGTTCACTGCTGAAACACAGTGTGCTCTCTGATCTGGAGTCTTCCTTTTCTGATGGAGTCCGAAACCGTTCTAGGATGTGGGCGTTCTTTTGTCCCCTGTTACCGTAAGTTCGGCACAGCCCTACATTCTGTAAACAAAAGCTGCACCAAAACTGGTCTACCCATTATATTACAATTTGGTCAGCGCCCCTCCTGCTGCTACACTAATTCGGTCCCTTTTGAATGTACACAGCGCAAGCAAATCTGAGTGCTTGTCTGTTTTAAACATTAGATATTTTTCAAAAAAATGGTAAATTTTAAAATCCTAATATATATGTAAGAATAGTTCTTACAATACAATTTTTGCATGGTGGATAGTTGCGGTGTCTTGAAGTATTGCAGAGTGAAGTTGGTCCAATACGACAGAAAGGATATTCATTGTAGGGTAGATGATCTGAGTTTGAGTGGACCCTGTCCGTATCAACAAAACATGCCACGATACCGCCTCGAGTGGTGGACACAAGACAGACTGGATGCATGACTTCATGAGATTAACGTCACACTCTCTCCACCATTGGTGAAAAAAGGTATAAATCTAGGCTCGTCAGACCACATGATCTTTTTCTATTGTTCTACAGTCCAATTTTGGCAGTAGTTTGTTTGTTATTTGGTTTTTAGGAGCATTAGCAACTAAGGCCGTATTGCGTCGGGGATATGCGGTGGTCATTCCCTGACCTTTCCGCATCCTCCGTATTTGGTGGTCACGGGCTCGAACCCCAGTCTAATCAAGAAGCGTGTGCTACGCACTGCTGTCCTTCCCACCTGATTACGGAGGCGCCTTGGCAATAGTGACATCACTACCAAATCACAGCTTCTTCAACTTCCGCCCATAGTTCGGTTCGAAATGGGTCTTTCTTTGTCTAAATTGAATTTTTCAGCCATTTGCTGCACACTGAAATGTGTATTCTGACGCATAATTTGCTTTACATTCCTGCGGTCACGTTCATGGAATAACGAGAGTAATTTCTGTCGTATTTCTTTAAAGCTGCATTCTCCTATTGCTTTCCACTCATATACTTTTAAGATGGTTGCTTTCAACTCACCAGTGATTTTTCTTTGTGGCTCTTCTCAATTGTGGCTTCTGCTAAACGTGCTCCAATAGTAACACGTTTCTGAAAATCGTAAGATCACCCCTCTCTTCCCAATGAGTGTGTCGACTACCGAGGAAATACGGTATCCATTTGATACGAAGGAATTTGTGATCATGTCATGTGATCATGTGACAACTTGCATTTGCATACCGTATGTTTCATTATCTTGTCACCATTTGCAATAGGTTCTAATTTTTGCCCATTGAATGTAGAACATATTTTTAGCATAATGAGCGGGAATTTATCTGAGCCTACAATTGCTCTGTTCTTGCTTTTGTTCTTACCTTAAATAACACAATCCAGTTCACTGATTTAAAATCTTAAACTCGTATATAAATGCAAAAAATGTTGTAGTTGCTATTTGGAAATGTTCAAATCAATGTATCATCTCTTAGTATTAGTATAAGTTTGCCAGAGAGAGAGAGAAAGCTAACTCATTCTGTAAAGCGTGTGCTTACCTGAGGCATGGGTAACCCGGGAAACCGCCCGGGGCCCCGCTCTTGCTGGGGCTCCAAAATACACAATACAAAATAGTTAATGAAGTAATTATTATAAATTATACGGTTTTGCACAAAATCAACAAGAAATGAAAGAATTGTTCTTGTTTGATTTCGCGGTCTGTGATTGGTAGAAGTGTCGGCTATGTGGTAATTTCTAATTGGTGCTTACTGACACGTGACCAATGCCCTGATTGGGCTATACTTGTCACGCATCAGCTCAGCTGATGGTGTCTTTTGAAGAATATTTTGTCTTAAGCGACTCCTCCAAAGTGGCTTAAGTTTTTGCGCTTGGTTTACTAAATATCTGTCTTTCGTTATTTATTCATAGTGCTAGATCGTATATATAGCTTAGCTTAATTTTCAGCACTCACCTCATAGTAATCCGCTTAGCTGGTGGAGGGTTTTACCACATACATAGTGGTTATAGGATTCTAATACTTTACAGGGATTATGGGTTTAAAATTAAGTTATGGGCTATAAAAAATTTTTAAGAAAGGAAAGTGCACCTTCCATGGTTGCCTAATTAAATTAAATTAAATGAAGAGAAAAAAAAGAAAGGAAAATATAAGCTAATAATCGCGCACTAGCGACTTTCGAGTTTCCTCGTCTTCAGTTAGCTATAGTGGAGGGGGGGAAGAGAGCGCGCTTGTGTTATATACGGGTTGGGTTCCCGAAATGCATTTCAGTGCACGTGGAAACTTGATACGTGCTAAATTCCAAATGGGGGAGAAATTGGCGAGAATCTTTTTGTTTAACACGTTGAGTGATGTATGGCGCTTAAACCATTCAATAACGAGGGCTTCGTTTTCAAGGATTTTGTAGCTAGAATTTAATTTAATTACTGTGATGGCTGAATCGATGAGTGGGTTGTGATTTTGAGATTGGACGTGTTGTGTTAGTTCTGTACTTGCTGAATTAGTTTTGAAGCTATTAAAGTGGTAGTATGCACGCGTGTTGGAAAATTTTGATGTCCCGAATTTTGCTGTTGTACTGCCTATGTAACATGCTTGGCAGTCTGATTGGCATCTGATCAAATATATAATGTTGTTGTAATCTTGTGTCTCGTACTCGTGTGTTGTCTTGTATGAAGTGAATTTGGAACTTAATTTGTTATACGATGTTAATATTAATTTGATATCTGTATTTTTAAAAATCTGTTGAAGTCTTCTAGCGTATTGTTGATGATATGGGAGCGCGATAAGGGGTTTATGTGTCTTATTCTTGTTCACGTGGTTAATAATTTTGTTTGTGTTATTAGTGTTATTATGAACTTTGGTGATGGTTTCTTTTATTAGTTGTGGTGGGTATTTTCTGTCGATGAATTTTTTGGTGAGGTATTGTAATTCTATAGATAGGTCTGTTTGTGTGTGGCTATATTTTACAGCGTTGTATATCTGGTTGTATAGAACTGCTTTTTTGATGTATAGAGGGTGGTGTGAGTGGTAATGTAAGAATTTACCTGTATGTATGTTTTTTCTGTATATTTTGGTGCCTAAAGATGTGTTTTACTTCCGACATTTAATCGCCAGGGCCCTTGGTGGGACCCCACGTTTCCGTTCATCACCTCGGGGAGGCATCCGTGTAGAGTAAGACGGGAAAAGAGGGGTGACAATGAATGGGAGGGAGCAGGACAAGAAGATGAAGGTGGACGATAGGAAGGCAGTCCACCTATAAATGGGAAGTTAAGGGGATAGAAGGGCACTCCTGTAGGACGAGCCCATTCTCCACAGGGCACTGGCAAGAGAAGTGAAGGATTTGTGGTGGTAAAGCCCACCAGGCGAAAAGGGGGAGGGGGTGTTTGGGGAGATTAAAAGCATAGGGTATTATGTGGGGGGGGGAGATCACACCGGCCAGATCAGCTGCAGCTGTGTCAGTATATCCCATGTCATGCCACAATAGGAGGGCATGACGTCAGCAGGGCAGGGGTTCCATATGAGTTTTCCCCACTGCAATGCGATTGGGAGTGGGCCTGCCAGAGCAACACACACTAACCATTTACTCTCGTGGTATTTATGTATATCCATGATGGTCTCCAGACTAATTGTCCATCTCCACGTAGTATCTCTGTGATGGATTGCAGAACCTCTGTAAAACGGACGTGGTGTGTAAATATGAGTTTGTGTATATACAGGGTGTCTCAAAAATACACGGCATAACTTCAGGAATGAGTTCCTCATATGTAGACAATAAAAATATTTTATATCAACATAGTTCCGGAAATGCTTGGTTCCCGAGTTATTAACCGGAATGTCTTATCTCCCGCAGGTGATTTCCTTCATCACAAGGTACTGACAGAATTTGGCGGTTTTCCATTCTGACCATGTACTCAAATCAGGAGTAAGCGGATGTACACTTTATGTACGGTTTGGCGGAAGTCAATGCCCTGGAGGTTCGTCGTTTGTACCACGAAAGGTTTCCAGAACGAAGATGTCCAGACAGGAAAACATTTGAAGGTATCCATCGCCGCATTTGTGAACATGGAACCTTTACACCTCGTGCTGTCGACAGTAAACGACCATGGTCTGCAACTCCTGAAGTAGAGGAGGAGATTTTGGATGTTGTGCATGCCACCCCTGGAATCAGCACACGCAGAAAGCAATGCAATAGGCTGTTCAACGTTCGACTAATTGGAGAGTGTTGCGAGAACACCAACTGTATCTTTACCATCTGCAACGGGTACAGGCTTTGCCACCAGCAGATTACCCCGCGCGAGTAATGTTCTGCTAGTGGTTCTTGCAGCAGTGTGGTACAACTCCTCACTTTCCTGCCTTAGTGATCTTCACAGATGAAGCACACTTCACACGAGATGGAATTCATAACTTTCACAATTAGCGTGTATGGGCTGAGGAAAACCCACATGCAATTCTTCCATCACATCACCAACAGCGGTTCAGCCTCAACATCTGGGCAGGTGTTTTTGGTGATATGTTATTTGGGCCCAATGTACTTCCAAACAAACTCACAGGGCAGGCGTAGAGAAACTTTCTGGAAAATGACATCCTGATTTCTTGGACGACACGCCACTGATCATTCGTCAACAAGCACACTTCATGCACGATGGCGCTGCCGCACATTTCAGCCACCTAGCCCGCAATTAGCTGAATCGAAGGTTTCCTGGTCGGCGGATAGGTAGAGGTGGACCAACTGCCTGGCCTCCACGCTCACTGATTTAAACCCACTAGATTTATTCTTGTTGGGCCATTTAAAGTCAATGGTGTATTCGACTCCGGTAGCTGATGTGGAAACTCTCCGCAATCGAATTGTGGCAAGTTATGAGACAATCAGAAACATGCCAGGAATTTGGCATTGTCTTCGTGAGTCCATGAGACGTCGATGTCAGGCCTGTATTCAGACAGAAGGTGGACATTTCGAACAATTACTATAAGGTGATGTGAACAATTAAGTGTCATAGACAGATCTTCAAAACTCGGAAACCAAGCATTTCCGGAACAATGTCGATATAAAATATTTTTATTGTCTACATATGAGGAACTCATTCCTGAAGTTATGGCATGTATTTTTGAGACACCCTGTATAAGTGTGTGTACTGTAGTATAAGTTGCTGATGTTAGGCCTCATCGCCACCAGGGAACAGCCATCACCTGGACAATTTTTTGCCTGTCCCATGGCTTCACACGTGGAGTAGGTCTGAATGCGTCTTTTAGAAAGCATCCACTGGAGGTAGTGCCAGTGGATGCTAATATCCCCAATACATAGGATGCCCAGACCTGTTTGCCGAGAGAGAGAGAGAACTGTCTTACAACCTTTGGGGTGGATGGGATCTATCCAGTTATATTAAAGGAGGCGGCAAAGCAACTAAGCAAACTCTTAGCCATAATTATGAGAGGGTCCTTGTACTCAGGGGAGGGCCCCACTGACTGGAGATGTCCAAATGTATCCCCAATTCACAAAGGGAGATCGAAGTATGACACGAGTAATTACAGACCAGTTAATTTAACTTCTGTTCCGGTTAAAATGATGAAGTCACTGGTTAAAGATGCATTGCAGGATCATCTAGACAAGACTGCAGCAATAATTCAGACAAATGGATTTGTTAAGGGAAAGTCTTGTCTGACAAATTTGATAGGATATTATGGTGTGGTTACAAAGGAACTGGATGCAAAAAATAATTTTGATATCATATATTTGGATTTCAGGAAAGCTTTTGACACTGTTGCCCATGGAAGACTATTGTACAAATTGGAGCAGAATGGTATCAAGGGTAAGTTGCTACAATGGATAAAAGGATAGTTGAGTGGGAGAAGACAGAAGGTGGTAATCAATGGGTGCTGCTCTTCGTGGACTAATGTTATTAGTGGAGTCCCACAGGGTTCTGTGTTGGGTCCACTGTTGTTTTGTATATTTAGAAATGATATTGATGAAGGTATATCAGACTTAGTGTCGAAGTTTGCAAATGATACAAAGGTTGGCAGGGTTGTTAATGACAGTAATGGCAGTGTGCTACTGCAACAGGATCTAGAAAATATGAGCAGATGGGCTAAGAAGTGGCAACTGAAGTTTAACCTTGACAAATGCAAAGTACTGCATATGGGTAGAAGTAACCCCAGAGAAACGTGCCAACTGTGTGGTACTACACTTAAGGTGGTAGAAAATGAAAAAGACCTGGGAGTAATTGTGCAGTCAGATATGAAATTTTCTGAGCAATGCAGACGGGCTGTCAAGGCGGGTCATGGGGTTTTGTCAATGATATATAGGAATTTTGCTAGCAGGGAAAAGGAGGTGATTGTCTCTCTCTCTCTCTCTCTCTCTCTCTCTCTCTGTATAAGGCAATGGTCAGGCCACGCCTTGAGTACTGCGTACAGGTCTGGAGGCCTCATTTTAGGAAGGATGTAGATTTGCTTGAGCGTGTACAGCGAAGGACAACAAGATTGGTGAGGGGAATGAAGGGATCCTCTTACCAAGAGAGGCTTAAGTTCTGCAAATTGCAGTGGCTGGAAACTAGGCACCTGCGCGGTGATCTGATTGAGGTGTATAAGGCTTTGAATGGGTTGAGCACGCTGAATTGTGATGGGATCCTTCGACTTGTTCAGATTACGAACCTAAGGGGGCATAAATTCAAATTAAAGATAGACAGATGTAGAATAGATGTGCGGAAATTTGCCTTTAGCCAGCGGGCGGTTAATTGCTGGAACAAACTTCCATCTGTCGTTGTGGAAGTTGATAGGTTAAATAAATTTAAGGAGGAACTGGACAGGCATTTGGAGGTAATGGTGTGATTTTTTTTTTTTTTTTTTTTAGCTGATGCTGCATAAGCTCATATACTTACTTTCTTGCATCACATGCCACTAGTACTCTGCCCTAGCCATTTGAGGTAAGATAAATCATCCACAGGAGGAAGTGCTATACCTGTGGATTGAAAAAAAAATTGTAGACCAGTGAACACTCACTGTACTACACAATTCTGTACAATCCGTACAACAATAATTTGCACAGAATAATTCGCACTGTGCAGCATTATTCTGCAAGGTAATTATGATGTAATAAAAATTGAAAATATTTTTACATATGTACACAGAAACAGGTTTAAATTAAATCACATCGTATATACAGCTAACAACACTAAAATTTCTATTAAATTTTCGCTTTAACTGATCTTACACTAACATGGGCTAAGATAAGTTCCAAAATTATAGAGTTTTATTCCAAAAATCAAAGTTTTAGTTTTTGTCATAGCGATTTATTTCACTTTCATCACAGTGCTCACCATGACAACACTGATGACGTGAACAATTTATTGATTCATTTTCAAACAGGCCAAAATTGGCTATCCTAAAACAGTAAAGATACCATCAGTATTTTATGTATAATTTTTCCATATATACTTATTGTATGAAATATCTATTTATTTGTGAATCCCTGAAAACTTGCTGCGATGCAAATAAAGGTTATTTATTTATGTATTTAATAGTTTCCCTGTTTTTTTTTCATTTGAAAATCAAATGCAATTGGTCTTAGAAAACACGCAATATATAAACACAACCTGATCAACGATTGCCAATATGGACTCCGTTATTGTCAATCCACTGGTGATGTACTGGCTTGTGACCCATCTGTGAACAAATTCAGTGGACACGTTTGAAATTCAAGCAGTTGCTCTTGACATTTCAAAGGCTTTTGATCGTATTTGGCATAAAGGCCTTCTAAATAAGCTACCATCTTATGGATTGCCGACTGTGCTTTGTAATTGGGTATCCGATTTTTCTGATATCGCTCACAGCCGGTGGCGGTGAATGCTTGCTGTCTTCTAATTTCTACTCTAATGCCAGTGTTCCCCAAGGTTCAATTCTCTCTCCCACTCTTTTCCTCTTGTGTATTGATGACCTTCTTCATTGAATGGAAATCTTATCCATACTTTTGCTGATGATAACACTTTACATTCCACCTTCAAGTTTCAGCAACCTTGCCCTGCAAACAGCTTCAGCTTCTGAAATATCCACTACCAATTGCTTAAATACCGATCTCCAGGTAATTCCCCAGTGGGGCAAAGGTAATTTAGTTAATCTAAATTCTTCTAAACCTTAGTCATGTCTTATATCTCCCAAAAAAGGGTTCTTCCGATTCATGTCGTTGATGACACTCAGATTTCTAGACAATATCTTTATCAAGGATTGCCCTACTTAATCTATCTCTTCGCGTAAGCACATCACAAATATTGCTTCCTCTGCATCTAAAACTTGGGTATTCTCTTTCACCTTCGGCGTTACTTTTTTTTTTCTGAACAGCTACTCACTGTGTGCAAATCTACACCGCCCTACCATAGAATATTGTTCCTACATTTGAGGCAATGCCCCCATAGCGTCTTTGGGGGCATTGCCTCAAATGTAGTTTGAGGCAATGCACTCCATTCAAAAGAGTGCAGATAGGATAGATAATTAATGACCCATCTCTTAAAGTCTCTCCACTCTCTGTCTCATAGACGTTCTGTTTCTTCTGCACGCCTTTTCTATAGATACCTCCATGGGCGGCATTTTCTATAGATTCCTCCCTCCCTCTCTTCTAAGCCGGTTCGAACACGTGCCGAAACCAGTCACCATCCTTTTTACTGTCGACTTCAGGCTTACAGAACTAACTTTTCTTCCTCGTTTATGCTTTCAACTTCCGTTTTCTGGAACAACCTCCCTTCACACTTATTTCCTGAAAATTGCAATCTACAGAAATTCATGTCTAATGTATCTTCATCTTCTCAACCTTCAGCCCATGCACAGTACTAAGTACTGTAGGTTTAATAAGTTTTGTATTTGGGGGTTTCATAAAATATATATATATATATATATATATATATGAGCACAGCACATTGGCACTTCATGATCTTATTTAACCCCACTTCCTTACGTTTCGCAATGTATATAAAGAAAAATACAATGGTTTCCAAAACACTAATGATCGCTCAAAGCAGTTCTGCCTGCCAGAACCCATTGGACATATTTGACTACAACTTCGCAAATCAATAACTTTTAAGGAATAGGCGAGGCCGATGTTGGCTGTTACATTGATTGCATTTATTTCCGCAATGAAACAATGACGATATTTATGTACAGCAGAGATTGTTCTTTTGTGATTGCATATGTGCCTTTTCAAGAAACTATACCGCTTATCTTACTGTTGTGTTTTGCAAATATTTTCACAAAAACCCATTGCTACAATTGCTCCCATATGGGATAACTGGAACATCTATGAGGATAGGTTGTAAGAGATGTAAACTGAAAATTAATTCACAAGAAATTTTGCTAGAACGATGTTGCAGTAGAATAATGTCACCAGGCCTCCGTAGCCGAGTGGTCAGGAGCGGGAGTGCAGTAGCACACGCTCTCTGAGTAGACCGGGGTTCAAGCCCCTGACCGCTGAATACGGTCGATCTGCCAACCCGCACTGGACCAGCGTGGCAGATTATGGTCCATTTCCCTCAGCATGAATTGTTGAGGAGGCTTCCATCCTGCAGTGGGTTGATAATGGCTGCACTTTACCTTTTTATCTTTATTCCTATGTCACTGTAAGATTCTATTGCTCCTGCTCCAGGTGCTCAAAAATGGTTAGAACTGGAATGCTCTGACCATTTTTGTTCAACCACAGCTTTCGTAGTGGTTGCTTTCCTCCCAGTTTTATGCATGATTATATAATTCCATTTAAAACAGATCTTTAGTTACTGCTCCACCACTATATTCAGTACTCTAGTCTTTGAAACGTATCCTAGTATTCGTATAATACATCGATAGCTAGCAAGCTAGCTCTCTCTCTCTCCACCCAATCTTCATAAAAGTAAACAGATTCACAACTGCCACAGCTTAAGGCGGGTGCGAAAACTGGAATATTACAATTAACCTCGGTCCTTAAACAAAACCATGCATTTTATTTTGTTCGTCCAATATTTCCCCCTTTAAACTTTTTCATCATTCATTTGTTATCATTGAAGCGAGGCTTCGATTTCTTTTTCTTATCACACGGTGTCCTAGAAAAACGTTCTGTAGACCGTCAAATACTCTATATATTAATTGTGATATGTTATCTGTGTTAAAGTCTGCGAATGCTGAGTAATAATTACTCCCAGATGAACTGAAGCTTTACAGGGTTGTTAATGTATTCCCTGACAGCACAGAACTCAGTCTTGCCTGGTTTACCTCTCTTCCATTCAAAAGTTTTCTCTAAAATTAAGATCAAGATATACGAACGCATGGGTCTATACAACATAAATGTTGCTATGGTTAGTTGTAACCTCCGCCGTCTCTCATTTCCACCGTCGAAACTATGTCGCACTTTGCCATCGTTTCAGGATCGTTCCTCTTCGCTCTAGACGACTTCGTGGATCTCTTTTTGTTTACAATATCATAAACTCTGTTACTGATTCTCCATATATTCTTCAACTGGTACCTTTCATTCTACCTTGAATTCTCCGATGGAACATCCGAATGATTGAATGTAATACAAAGCCAGCGCAGTGTATTTACATACTTCTCACCTACAGGGTAGCACGCAGACCCTAAACTGCTGACCGACTAACTCAGCCACGGAGTGAAAAAAGCCCACTAAAGTTCCTCGCGTCATCGACGGGATTCGAACCACTGTGCTACCCGCGCAGACTATATATATATATATATATATATATATATATATATATCAGAGTGTAATCGTTGCTTATAAGAGGTAAAAGAAATTTTTGGAAGAGGTGATGGTTGTTTTGGAAGAAACAGAAGACGCAGAAGATGATACAAGAGGCACCTTCGTACACAGAGTGGACAAAAATCATGAGATACCTACCTAGTAACGGGTAGGTCCACCTTTCGCCCGGATAAGGGCAATCACACGGCGAAGCATTGAGTCCACTAGTTCACAAAAGCGTTCCACAGGTATTTCCATCTATGCTTGCTGCACCGCTGTCCATAATTCCGTAGAATTCCTGGGGTAGAGGATCTAAAGCTCGAACAGACCTTTCTACAGCATCCTAAAGATGCTCCACAGGGTTCATGTCCGGTAAACAGGGAGGCCATTCCACGGTGGTAAAGTCTGCGGAATGCTCTTCGAACCATGTTCTAGTCACTACAGCTCAGTGGGGAGGTGCATTGTCCTGCTGCAAGAGTCCATTGCCCTGTGGGTGCACGATGACCATGAAAGGATGCAGATGGTCTGCAAGGATGGACACGTAACCTGGTCTTTCAGAGATGTGTTTAGACGTACCAGAGTGTGCCAGTTGAACACACCCCAGACCATTATTGACTGTCCACCTGCCTGAACAGTTCCTTGTTGACATGACGGGTGCATAGCTTCGTGAGGTTTCCGTCTGATATTCACCCTCCCGTCCGCTCGAAATAACTGGAAACGGCACTTATCGGAGCAGGAGACCCGTCTGCAATCATCCAAGGTCCTGTGCTGATGTTCTTTCGCCCAGTTGAGGCGTAGATTCCTGGGTCGTGGTGTTAGCAATGGCTTCCATAACCTATTGCGGCTAATGATCGCCTGCTGGTCTTGGTGGAGACGTTTCTGGCACCTCCCTCGTTGAAGTCGGCGGTGATTTGTGCCACTGTCGCTCTCCGGTTGGCTGAAACAATGCGAGACAGACGTCGACGGCCACATTCATCCACCACCTTTCTCCGCCCACAGTGCTGTCCGCAATGAGATGTTATTTCGGAAATGGAGTATTCCCGATGCACTCTTGAGACTGTCGAACGGGGACAGTTTAATTTCTGTACCACCTCCACGATAGTGACCCATGCATCGGCCACCCACTGTCATCCCTCTTTCAAAGTCGATTAACTCACGACATTTATTCTTACTGACATCGAATTACCGTCTGCTGAAAGCAGTGTACCTATATACCTTCCAAGCGGTGGGTTCGTCCACTAGCGAGAGGGGTGACAGCGTCGCTTTGCTCAGGAACCAGGTATCCCATGAATTGTGTCCTTTCAGTATATAGTGTAATGTTCTGCTTTCTCAGCAGTTTAGGATCTGTGTGCCCCGCGGGTAAGAAGTATGTAAATATACTACATTGACTTTGCCTTAGCAATACCTACCTAATACTGTGTGTGAGACCACCTTTTGTCCTGATTACTGCCCGTACATGTCTTGGCATGGACTCCACGGTGTCATGTGATAGCGCCATCCATGTGTTGCACAGTACGAGCATTAGTGCATACAATGCATCCACTAATACCCGCACATTATTAGGTGGATGGTCATAGCATCGAATGTTCTTTTCCAATAGGTTCCAAACATGCTCAATTAGATCGAACGAGTTGGATGGCAATGCGAGGACGGAGAATTCATTATCATATTTCTGAAACCAGTTAGCAACTTGCCGGGTCTTGTGGCATGGCGTGTTATCTTGTTCATACCCGGAGTTTCCTGAATACGCTGTCATCATGCAGTGTTGGTGTTCCAGCCTGCCGACATCAACAGTACATGCAGATGCCATGGTCTCAATTTTCTTTCATAAAATGCGGGTACGCCCACCAGCATGATAGAGTTGTAAACAGGATTCATCAGACCAGGCGACAAATTTACACAAATTGGTAGTCCATTGTTGATTCAGACGTGCAAGGCGCAGTTCTTGTCTCTTCGGTCAGTTTGCTGGACGATAATCCTTTACCGTGGGGGTGGTGGGAATCCCCCACGGTAATGGGATTGATGTTCACTACTGAGACCGACTAACTCAGCCGCGGAACGAAAAAAAAAAAAAAAGCCCATAAAAGTTCCTCGCGTCATTGTCAGAATTCGCACTTAGACCTTTTCCACCCGGTGTGGGGAGAACGGTGATCATAACCACTGTGCTACTGCGAAGACAAACCTAAGAGCAAACATACACGCACGTAATGGCATCACAAGAATTTCCGTTCGTGTGATGCCATTCTCCATAATAATTCAAAACCTAGAATTCTGCTGGCAAGGTCATTGCGTTGGTCTTTTGAGATTCTGACGGAATAACTTTTGCAGATATTTCAAAACGCCGTGTTATAATAAGTGTTCATCATTTTGATCATCCGGTAATGAAGGTGAAAGCAGCGATAAGGGAAAAAGTCCAAAAATGGTCAAAAAGGGGATTATTCTTTTTCACGATAACGATCCGCCCTATCTTACCAAAGATCATCGCAACTCTTAACACCCTGGGTTATGAGAGCCTTGCACTCCCCTACCCTTTCTCTTTTCAATTCAAATATATCTGACGGATTAACTTTTGCGGATATTTCAAAACACAGTGTCATAATAAATGTCCTTTTGATTTTTCACTTATTCTAACCGTTTCGGAAAGGACAGAAATTTTACAGCAGCAGAAGTTCAGGCGTGTGTTTTACAATGGCTGTGAATTCTCATCCCAAAGAAATTTTTTTTTGTGCTGGAGGAACACTAACACTTTCACCTCGTTAGGACGAGTGGGTTATTGGGTTTTTTAGGAGCTTCGGTAACTGAGGCATGTTGCTCCGTGTATATTGTCTGTAAACTGCTTGCGTTTTGATGTCGATTTTCGGTTTGCTGGACGAAAAACCAGAGTTTCCGGGAGGTAAAAACCATGGTACCTTGGCCTGAGACCAACTCAGCCACGTTGTGAAAAAGCCCCATAAAAATTCTTCCCGTCATCGACGGGACTCAAACTCAGGTCTTTTCCACCTGGTGTGGGGAGAACGGTGATCCTACCAACTGTGCTGCCCACGAGGGTGACAAGTGTGTGCATGTATTAAGAAGGGGGGACGCATGGTGCGAAAACTGCCTAATATGGATAAAATGACGACACCCCATGAGAAAAATGCTAGGTCAAATTTCAACCATACATTTTCACTGCAGTTTCTAACACAATTTACGATTACATATACTGGGTTTTCAAATCCTGCTTATAAAATTTGCATTTCTTACCAGGTAGCAAAGCGTATTGTTGGTGATTACAGGCAAATAAGAAATTATTTGTGTAGACTTTATTTACTCTAATAGACTGTGTATTTTATTGGCAATATCATAATCTACTTTATGGAAGCAGCAAGATGGACAGGATGTAATGTTTTAAAGAAAACAGATATGGTAGACCGAAATAAATTGTATTTACTCACCACGTCCGAAACACCTCGTGAGGTAAAGGGTTTCCTGTAAACTTCGGCTTGAGCCACATCCAAGTTTTATTAGAATCATAATTGTTAATCTCAGAGCCGCTCTTCGTGTTTTTTCTTTCTTTTTTTTTTTTTTTTTTTTTTTTTGGACGTTGAATGAGCATAGCAAAACAAATGCAAATCCCGCATTTCAAGTGGACGAGAAGTATTAGCATAAAAAAATTGTTCTCTTTACAAATGACATAGAAGCAGAGTATGTAAGAATACTCTTCGGGAGAATAGCCCAATAACCCTCCCGGACTGTCTTTGCACGGATAGTCTCAACATAATATGGAATGTTTAGCCAATTCCCGACGGCTTTACTTAATCTTCCTGTTTGAGACAGAGACAATAAAGGAAATTAGAGCTGTCGATTTGGAATGTTAGTTTTTATTATCAGAATATTCCAGTTATTAAGATAAGAATTTCCTCCTATAATAATAATAAGATTCTTTATTAACATAAATTTTATACAATAATGATTCCGTACACAGAAATCCAGAGGAATCTTACAATTTGTTGTTTATACAAGTGATTTTGTTTTATATAAAAAAAAAAATAAATAAAATAAATATATATATATATATATATATATATGTATGTATATATAATAATAATAATAATAATAATAATAATAATAATAATAATAACTATATAATAATTAATAGATCAAAGCAAAGATGATAATCAGAATGTAGTAGTAAGATTGGAGAATGCTTTAATTGTGATGTACAGTACTGAAATAGCAACAGACATGCATACTGTGAATCAGTGCCAGTTAGCGTGCGCTTTATAAGAAAATCTTTATTGGAACTTTTAAGCTCATGAGCGACAGATTCGTTGTTAATATTGAGTATGCTCATTTCTTAATAAGATAAATGTGTTATTTGTTCTTACAAGCTCTATCAAAAACATAAGACATAAAATCGATGAAATCAATGCAGTAAGCGAGTTTTGCCAACAGGTGTCATCGCTAAAGTCATCGCCTATTCTGGGCACGTGAGGTCGGAGCTCATGGTTCCAACTCTCACCATAAAGTGGGAAAGCGCCGATAAGCTCCAATGATCTTACGGTCCGCACGGAAGCGCCAACTTCGGCCCCGTCTCACTTTCCAGTCGGTGATCACATTAAATGCAACGAAGGCGCCAGATAAAGTCTCCTATTTATCATTCTTGTCAGGGGGGTAGTGTCAGCTCTCGCTATTGTGGCGTTTGGTAGCGCTCAGAGAAACAGCAGGCATAACCGTCAGGAAATAACATCGCCTCACCTAGGTAACTGAGGATGTTGGTGTTGCTGATCGGGCGGTTAAAGAGACTTAGTCAGAATTGAAGAAAAGGAAACAAATTAACATTCCACGAAAGATTTAAGAACGGCTGGTATTTCTTGGTATGGTATTTCGAATAAATAAAGTATAAAATGAATATTTGTGAAAAAGTTAAAAATATTCATAACAATCAGAAAAATTATTTCCTTCAAGGCGTGACAATCGAATTGGGAACTCATTAATCAGGTTTCAATACATAGTGATGCTCGAGAGATTTCTTTTAAAAAATTTCTCACCCCGACTGCTCTGGCACTGGTGTTCAAAGAAAGTGCATCACCTAGGAATTTTACATTTCCAACCCTTTTTCGCGATGGTATGTTACATTAATGACTAGCATCACAAATAGAAATATAAACAAAAGATATTTATTAATAGTTAAGGCTAAGTAATATTTGACAGGTGCTCTCAAAATATTCTAAAGTGAGCATTTGCAGCCTTTATACAACAGTTTTGGTAAACACAACAATTATGGCTGAAATGCTATCAGAAGCCGTCAATTTGCTTCGGTTTATCATTTTAAATGGAAAAAAAAAATGGAAAGTTCACCAGGTGCAAACTAATATTTAGTAGAACCGTCTCTAGCCCTGATGACAGCAGCAGCAGCACACCGTCGAGGCATTGACAAGATCAATTTCTGAAGATAATCAACTGATAGTTCGTGATTCCAAACAGGAATTGACTTCCTGAAGTTCACGAAGGGTCTTTGGTTTCTTTCTGGCAACTGCAGATGCCACACGATGCTAACAGTTCTCTATAGGATTCATGTCCGGGCTGTTTCCTGGCCAGCTAAGAGTTGTAATGGACCGTTCTTCCCACCATTTTTTCTCATTACTGTCGAACCTCTAATGCAGAAATGAAGCTAAAGTAACCACAGAAGTGTCTACTTACACTTTTCGGCCGATGACAAGGAGCAGAGTCGTCCTGAAAGATGCAGTTACTTGGCAGGTTGAAATGGTCTCTAATGGTTGGCAGCAATTTGCCTTCCAATATAGCCAGGTATCCATTGGCATTTACCGAACCTTTTATAAACTACAGGTGACCTACTCCGCGATACGAAATGTACCCTCATATCATTTGGCTGGTAGGAATTCCACTTTATACACTAATACAGTCTGGATGGTATTCTTCACAACGTCTACGGCGAATTGTTTGTCCCCCATCAGAGCCATGCAGGTTGAATTTCTTCTTATCCGAGAAAATAACTGACTTTCACTGCTCGGGGATCCATTTGACATTCTACTTACACCAAATTACTTGGGCCTTTTTCATTTTTTGTGTTAGGAGGGGCTTCTTCTTAGGACGACGAGCTACAAGTCCATTTTTGAAGAGGCGTCTTCTGACTTTTACTGCTTTTTGAGGCGCCTACGTAGCCAGGTGGTAAGGAGCAGCAGTGCGTAACACACGCTTCTTGATTAGACCGGGGTTCGAGCCCGTCACCACCAAACACGGAGGATGCGGAAAGGTCAGAGAATGACCACTGCATATCCCGGAGCAATATGGCCTTAGTTGCTAATGCTCCTAAAAACCAAATAACAATAACTTTTACGGCACTTGCTACCACTCCTGTATGTTCTTCCCATTCTCTTTTCAGCTCAGACGAAGACGCTTTGTGGTTTACGGTTTTTAAGGCATAAGCGCTTAAAAACGCGGTCCTGTTTTGGCGTAGAGACTCGTTTGCGTCCGGTTCCTTTTTTTCCTATCAGCAGAACCAGTATTCGTGAGTTTCGAAAGAAGTCTACTCACTGTCGACTGATTACAAGACACTCTATAAGCAATATGACGGGAAGAACATGCTTCCTCACTTAAAGCGACAGTAGCACTCTTTCTTCGTGGCGTCAACTGCATGTAATTCGCCGTCCTGACACAAGCAAGGAATGACTGCAGCTCTTGTAGAGCGTGCTTATATAGCTGAAAGTAACAGCTGATGTAATATTACGTCATCGCCTACGGGTGTCAATCTTATCTGATGCAATCTGTAAGAATGTTTGTTTGTTTGTTGTTTTTTTGGTTTTTAGGAGCATTAGCAACTAAGGCCATATTGCTCCGGGAAATGCGGTGGTCATTCCCTGACCTTTCCGAATCTTCCGTATTTGGTGGTGACGGGCTCGAACCCCCGGTCTAATCAAGAAGCGTGTGCTACGCACTGCTGCTCCTTCCCACCTGGCTACGGAGGCGCCTAATCTGTAAGAAATATTGCCATATACTTACGTTATTCGGACGACAATTACAATTTTAAAGCGGTGATATACTTTCCTTGAACACCAGTGTATATTCATTAAAATTGGTTTGCTTCACTGTTTTATTTTGTGGTCTCTATTGCTATACAGTTTGTTTTTTAATTTCCTGAATTAAAGAATTACTTAGCCTTTGACTTAATAAACTCACGTTCACTCTCCTTAGTGAAAGCTTTAACACTTATCAAGTGTAGGATATGATAAATTTTTAATTTTATATGTAGATGCCATAAAAGCACAATGTACCATTTCACACTTCAGTTTTATAAAACTGATGTGTGAAATGGTATATTGCGATGACTATGCTGATGACTACAACAAAATGACGTACAGTTTCTTTTCGATCATTGCAGAATTACAAAAAAAGGGAATGTTAACCTTGATAAATTCCTGTTTCTAGCTACAGGCTCATACAATCTAATACCATTCGATGCATGCGTGCGCGCACGCGTGTATGTGCGTGCTTAAAACAAAAATTAATTGACTTCTTTTATTGTAGATCGTTGATTGACGTCTTTTATTGTAATAGTGTTTTTTAAAAATTTTTAAACTTCAAATATTTTGTGGAACCTCATTATGTTTAAAAACAGTAAGATATGTAATAAAAAAATAAAGTAATCAAAATATATGTAATAAAACAGTAATAAAATGTTGCTGTGATTAGTTGTAAGCGCGCACCCGTCTCTCATTTTAACCGTCGAAACTGTGACGCACTTTTCCATCGTTTCAGAATCGTTCCTCTTCGCTCCAGACGATTTCGTGGACCTGAGGCAAGATGAAAAATTCCGCCCTACTGTTAATCATGCCAACGTTGGCAATAAAGTAATCTTTCTTTTGGCACCTCTTTCAGCTTTTAATCTGAGGCAAGAGCCTCGTTCGCCTCACCCTCGGCACGGCTCTGCGTGGATCTCTTTTTGTTTACAAAATCGTAAACTCTGTTACTGATTCTCCATCTATTCTTAAACAAGTACCTTACACTATACCTTGAATTCTCCGATTGAATTCTCGTCATACGTTTCTGCTAATACAAAAGTCAACTCAGTGTATTTACATCTTCTCACCTAAAGGGCACGCAGACCCTAAGCTGGTGAGAAAGCTGAGAATTATACTATAGTACACTGGGCAGAGAATCAATACAAAACAGTTGTTTCATTAATCCAAATTTTTATATATGCTGTATATATATATTCAGACCTCTGTAATAACAAACCAGTGAAAAGTAGTGAAATCACAGAAATCACAGGGAGGATTGCCGGCTATGAATATGCGTTTTATATTGGCGAGAATGATCGTACAGTTCAACAGATTTTGATTTTAGGCGCGAGACGACAGACAAAATTAAATTTATTTTTGTAACTTATGTGGTCATCAATGGAAGAGCTCTTGTAAAATATCGCGGACATAGCGTTGAGGATCTGCGGTGATTTTCCACAACTCCGCAATCAGTTCTCTTTTTTGAGATACAGTTCCCTGTAAAGGCCACAAAGTGTGTGATGTGATGTTTATGTCTTGTAGTGTAGGGTTCTGTTGTTCTTCTGACCTCTTATCTTAGAGACGTCTGGAGCACCACTGCCCCCTAGTTTATGTCCGTGGCTCGAGAAGTCCAGATTAGTATTCTGGCTAGGTTAACCTTGGTGTTGCCTGAGCTTCTTCCTAGGGAGGATGCAAAGAAAAAAAATATTAGAAAAGGAGCACGAGGGAATAGTGCAAGGAGGGAAGGATAAGAAAGAGAAGTGGAGGATGTGGAAGAATGCATCCGCCAGGCAGCGTGGGGGAGGGGGGTAGTAGAGCAGCGGACCAAGCGAGGTGGGCCATTGCTCCACCAGGCGAAGTAGTAGTGATGTGGGGGGGAGAACAATGACTGGGAATTGCGAAGGTAAAGACATGGCTAGGGCGCCATATGTTGGTTCGTCACGTTGGCGTCTGTATTTTCTTGGGGATGCCTCCAGCTTATCCTACTCTGTCCGAGGACAAGGTTAGCAAATCCTACCCTGGCTGCTGCCAGGGTTAGCAAGGTCAATCTAGAGTGTCATATTAGTGAGATGTCAAGTCAGGTGTAGAGGAAAGTCAAGCCAGTGCAAGACACGCTTAGTAGAATGCCAAATTAGGTGGAGTCAAAAGTTTGCCTAATCCAACAATAGGTCACTCAGTGGTTATCCATGGGGAATCTACGTTCGGAATAGTTTCTTAGGAGGCGTTGATATTCGAAGCTTGTGAAGTGTTTCTCAACGTTGCTGTTCTTTTTGTAAAGAGGTCTTGTGCGAATTGGGTGAAGGCAAGGTAATAATTTTCCTCGTTGATGAGTAGGTACGTACTCCCAACCACTGGGCATATCATGGATCTTGGTGTTTAAAATAACAGGTAGATCGTCATAGTGGGGGCGAGTGTACAGCAAATGCTCCTGGTCTTCTATTTGTCCACAACTGCAGTGGAGTTCTTCACTTAAGCCCAGTGATATCAATTTGTGATAGATGTTTTGTAGCATTAGTTCAGCCAGTTTCAGTGGAGATTCTGACTCAGTCATAGGCAATTCTACTGTCAAGGTCAGGAATCTAACACAAGAGGAGAAAATTCTGTCCTTTTGCTGAATGAGGAAATATTTTATAACTGCACATATCTACCTGGTCACCAAGTTTCCATTAAAAAAATTGTTTTTTTAAATCTGAGGTAGGGCAAATTTGATCAGTTGGCATGCTTCATTTTAAAATTTAATAATATTTTGTGGGCACATTTTTCAATACTTGATAACGTTAAAGATTAAAAAATAGATGAAGCGATAAATGTTTTGTAGCATTAGTTCGGCCAGTTTTAGTGGGAGAACCCACCAGTTGCTACTATGAAAGAAAAAAGAACTGATGTACAGTGGTTCTTCGTTGGGGAATTAACAAGTGCGCAAGGAAGTTTGAAATAAAACAAATAATCTCAAGTTATGCATGGCATTTTAAAAATTCCTCATAGCAATGCTAAGTGTAAGACAATGTTCAGCAAGGAAAACAAAACTGAGTTTAGAATTTCTCTTTCTGGTGAAGCTTTGATAATTATCCTGACAGCCAAGTCTAGATAGCAGAGCCATGGTTATGGACGAAACGTTTCTCAACGTTTTTGAAGAGGACAACGTCTGAAAGACTATCGTTCTTGAAGCAATCAAAATCAGTTGATTTTGTAATAAAATATCCAAAAAAGAAATCCTCAAAATAGAAAAATTTTAGGTAACTAATGTTTAAAAGAATACTGCACTGGTAAACAATTTTGTGGCCTTGTTTTAAATATAAAATATGTATTTTGCCAGTGAAATTTAATTTCCACTACAGTGTGAACTTTAAAAACACTCCTATTTTCAAAAAATATGCGTTTTTCTTGCAGTTCTGGAAACCACTTTTGTTTTTTCAAAAAAAAAAAAAAAAGAAAACTGCTTTGGTTTTTTTTTTCACCTACTTTGGCCCAAAAACCTGCAGGTTACTAATACATGATTTAAAGCTTTTTAAAATCATGATTTCGCAGGCGTCGACGAAATCATTTTTGAGGAAGAATACAGTTGCATATATACTGTATATAAATGATAGATTCTTTCTTTTGAAAAAAAATTTTCTTCTTTAATATAAGAATTTTAAAAGATGAATAAAACGGATGAGCTGTATGTTTGCACTATTTACAAGACTGTTTGAAACTGTATTCATGTACTATATATGTACACTCAACGCTATTTACAGTACATGTAATTCAGTACTTCGTCTGACTATTCTTGTACAAATTTTAAAAAGCTGACCCCTTCATGTAAATACGCTCTCCTATATCTTCCAGTAAACGTCCTTCTTTCGAGCAAAATTAACATGTCCAAAACTGCATAAATGATAATCCAGCTTTTCTTTGAGACCATGAGCAATTATGGTCTCCTTATTAGCCTTAAAAAAAAGAAAGAAAAGAAAAATCAAAAACAAAAGAGAGAAAGTTTAGGTGCCCACTTCTCTAAAGATGATTTCATGTATTGTATGAAGTGTAAGAGTGGTCTGATGTTGTCATAGTTATGGCACTGATAAAACACGCGTGTAGCACAGTTGTTGTAAACCACCTTCCCCACACGGGCTGGAAAAGACCTGAGTTTGAATCCGTCAATGACGCGAGGAATTTTTTTGAAACTTTTTTTCACAACGTGGCGGAGTTTCGTCCGTTTTAATCATTTCAAATTTTTTTTCCCTGAAATACGATATTTTTTTCCAGCAAACACGCAAATCGATTACAGAACACACGAAATTTAATTTACAGACGTTTAATTTACAAAATTCTGTAAATTTAATTTACAGAATTTAATAACAGATATATACGGCGCAATATGGCCGAAGTAGCTGATACATATAATATCCTACATCAACAATGTATGATTAGTTCTCAGGTTCCCCATAAAGACGGAATCAGAATCCATGAGATCAAGTTCATGTAATTTTATGCTTAAAGAACCGTGCTCAGTCAAGAGCTATGTCAGAAAAGTATTACCATAGAAACAAAATTTAACTTCTTTGTTAAGAGGGGGAATCGACCCTCGGAATGAATGTTTTAGTTATTAGACTTTGGCAAAGGCTGACCAACGCTCCTGCTAGATTTTTATCAGAGCGTTCATATTGGGTTCAGCTTGTGGGTTGATTGAAATGTTCAGTATTTCCCTGTGTTGCTATTTCCGAATGAAGTAACTGAGACTTTGCAAATGAAATGTATATCCAGGGGCGAGAGTAGAAACCATACTGCAATCACATGAGACGGCTTATAGCTTAATCCTCTGGATAAAAAAAAAAAACTGTTATATTAGAACCACTCGAAAACTAACTCACCTGCCCATGTGTAATATGTCCATAAATTGCATGTTCTTTCCGGTCGATTTATCTGTTTTGCAGATCACACCTGTGTAGATCACACCTGTGTAGATCACAACTGGTGTTGTGATCTACACAGGTCGAAAAATCGGAGTTACTAGGGCGCGGGGGAGGGAATTGCTATCTACGCCTAAAACAGACCAGCTCAACCACGGAGTGAAAAAAAAAAAAAAAAAGTTTTAGTAATGATTATATAGGAATTTTGCCAGTAAGGATAAAAATTTGATTATCCCGTTGTATAAGGTTAACACATCTTGTGTATTGCATACAGCTCTGGAAGCCTCCTTTTAGGAAGGATGTGGATGAGTTTAAACGAGTGCAGAGAAGAGCAACAACGAGATTAGTGAGCAGAACAAAAGGGTGCTTATCAAGAAAGGCTTCAATTCTACCTCTGGAGACTGGGCATCTGAGACGAGAACTGTTGGGATGTTTATGGCTTTGCCATGAGTATTGAGTACGCTCACTGCTTATGGGCATCCTTCATGTTGTCATACTACACACATGAGGGCTATAAATTCAAATTGAGAAACGATGGTTTGCAGTATAAATGAAATTTGCCTTCTGCCAGCGTGTAATTGATTGTCGGAATAAACTTTCATCTGGTGTAGAAGTGGATAGTTTGAATAAATACAAGAAAGAGCCAGAAAAAGTATTAGAGGGATGGACAGATAATAGAAAGGGATTTTTTTTTTTTTTCTTTTTGGCTGATGAGCTTGCTTGCTTGCCTGCATCATATGCCACTACTAATATTAATACTATCAATGCCTAAATTCAATACATATTAATATTAGTGGCAATTGATGCAAGAAAGCAAGCTTATATAGCATCAGCCAAAAAAAAAATAAAATTACACACTTCACCCATCGCCGTGCTCTCCACACCGTGCGCAAATGACATGAGTTCGAGTCCCGTCGGTGACGTGAGGAATTTTTATGGGCCTTTTTCAGAATATAGCTTAGACGGTCTCAGGCGAGGGTGGTATGGTTTTATCTCCCGGAAACTCGTTTTTCGTCCAGCAAACAGAAAATCGACCACACAACACACGCAATTTACAGACAATATACACCGAGCAATATTGTCTTAGTCGCTGATGCTCCTAAAACCCTACTATAACAACAACCATGAATTTATTCAAACCACCCACTTCCACAACAATCAACCACTCGCTGGCTGAAAGCAGTTCCGCACAATCTCTCATGCAACCATCCTTCCTCAACTTGAATTTATGCCCCTTATGTCTCTAGTCTCAGTAAGAGAAAGAATTCCATTAACATTCAGCTTACTCAATCTAGTCAAGGTCTTAAACACTCCAGTCAGACCCCGCAGGTGCCTATGGTCCAGACGCTGCAATTTTCAGAACTGTAGCCTTTTTAGGTAAGCGCACCTTTCTATGCTCTTTACCAATCTGATTGCCCTTCTCTGCACGCGTTCCAAAACATCTACATCTTTCCTAAATTAAAGCCTCCAGGCCTGTATACAAGATGCAGTACTCAAGATGCAGCCTAACCCTGGCCTTGTACAAAGCCATGGTTAGGAATAATCACCTCCTTATCCCTGCTAGCAAAGTTTCTCAATATCATTGACAAAACCCCATGAGCTGTCTGTACGGCTCAGTGAATTTTATATCTGACTGCATAATAACCTCAAGTATATGGTGCCCTACCTTTAATATTAGAACACATCACCATTGATATTTGGTCACGTCCTATCCAAGACAAATTTACATTTCTGTTCAGACAACTTTTTTATATGCTTGTAGCCCTTCGAGGCGAGGTTAATACGTTTGTGAATGAAAGATGCTGCGATTGACGGATTTAACGGTCGTCCAGAGCGGAATGGTAATAGAGTGCCACATAATTCAGTCGGTTTGTACGTGACATTTGAACGGCACTGAAGATGACTATGTTGAGGACTGGTGTTGTGATCTACATATGGAAGCAGAGTGGTAGTGAAACCGTTACGAAACTATCCAGAAAACCTACGAAGCTGATGAATAGAGAGTCTCGCAAAGAATCGGCCGCCCAGAGAGCAGTTCGACGTTGTCACAGTACACACAGGTCCACAATGAGAGAGTTGGGACATATCTCAGCACCACTATACTGCGCAGGATGCTGCAGGATATGGCTTACCACGGTCATGTAGCCTTCCACAAGCCACTAATCGCTCCGACTAATGCCAGATGCTGCCTAGCTTCGCTTATGGCTCTTGGACCGTTCCAATGGAAAGCTCTGCTTTGGAGTGACAAAACAAAGTACATGGTTCACCAGTCTGACAGTCGTGTCTAGCTGTGACGGATCCCCGGAGATGACTACTTGCCGGAATGTATCGTCCGGCAATGAAATTTGGCGGAAGTAGCTTGATGGTCTGTGGCTATTTTTCATAGTTTGGCCTACCATGAATGCTGATTTCTATCTAGACCTCCTGGACCATAATGCGTTACCTACCTTGTGGCAGGACGTCAGGGAAGGCCACCCTGTATCAGCAGATAAAGCTCGCTGAACTATACTGCTTGCGTTGTGACGAACTGGTTTGAGGACAAGAGCGTCGAAAAGTTCGAGTGGCCAGACCAAAGTCCTGAACGCAATCCTAAAAAGAACTTGTATGATAAAGTGGATCTTCTGGAAACAATAAAATTAACTTTCAAGTTTTTATTTGGTATTAAATTGTACTATATTGTATTATATTGTATCACTATCGCACCTGTAGTTTCGTTGTTTCATGGCGTACGCTGTTCAGCTGTAAATATTTGTGGTGATGTAAATATGGTAAATCTCCCACTACGTGGATAAACTCAGAAGATATGCTTTAAATGTAACAATATAAAGTTTACTCGTTTATATTAATTAAATGTTATGCCTTAAGCATATAACGAGTATTTCTAGCTTTGTAACTAAATATTGTATAAATCATATAACAAGTATTGTATTACATATATTTTTAAATTGTATATTGTCTTATATTCTATAACATAATTAAATATGTATCTTCACCCCCTGGCCAATAGCTGTAACTGGGTGTCTCCTAGGAGAAATAAAGATAATAATAACTAGGGGGTTTCTCCCCCTGCTCGCTTTGCTCGCCCCCCTCCCCCCGCGCACGCTTACATACCTGTCGATACGCAATGATCGATATCTAATCAGGAAATAACCCGTGTAATTATTTACCGTGCATTTGTAGTGCTCGGCATTCTCAAGGTCGAATAAATATCACTATGTAATTATTTACCTGCATTTACATAGGTCACTTAGGAAAAGACCTTTTGCTTCGGGTTCCATAATGCGTGAGGAATATTGTTGCATCCGAAAGAGCAGGACAAAAATATTTAATTGCATTGTAGTGACGTAATTGCTTCGCCCTCTTCTCCCATTGACTCGAATAAATATCACTAGGAGGAAAACTTTTTAATGTATAGAGAGATAATAATAATTAATTTGATTTTTATACGGTAGCCAACGTGAAGCAATTTCTTTCTAGGCAAATAATTGGTTCATGTTAAACAATGAACCCGTCATTGATACTTGTTATTTTACTCTGAATTCATATCGAAAGTTTATGGAGAATGGAAAGCAATTGTAATATTTTTATTCAATCACCTATATATTTTTTTCTATATAATGTCATGTATAAATGTATTAATCTAAAACAAGAGTATTAAGTTGGTTTATTTTTATAGTCACGTAATTTAATAAATGATGGAACAGAGAGGAAAAGAAAAATATAGGGTGAGAAATAAAAACCCGAATTGAAAATTTAGGAGAATTTGAAGTTACCTGTTTTGTTGTTGCCGTTCGCATGATTTATAACAGGTTCTTGTAATTGTTCGCTAAGCATTTTTAAATCTATGTAATTTAATAGATGCAGTAGATAAACAGTTCCAAGATCAGCATCTCTGACCGTTTCTTTCTAACACACGAAAAGGAAAAGCAACAGATAATATTACGCGAAAACTGGTCCTGAGATTCTTTGTAAAAAAAAAGTTGTAATATCCAGTAATTATCTTTAACTACCGTTAATTGAAAACGTCTGGTATGAAACCCTGCTTAATAGTCTTTTAACAGTTTTCCGTATGACCGATAGCCTATTATTTAGGGAAATGCTAAACAATAGCTTTGCTCTGAACCTGTAATTAGAGAAAGGGTCTTTCATAATCAGAAACAAATTTCATAGTACTTCTAATATGTAGACAACAGTCGAATAGTTTCAAGTACATTGCAAAATGTCCATAGAAGTGATTGTCTAGCAACTGCGCGCGCGCGCGCGCACACACACACACACACACACACACACACACACACACACACACACACACACACACACACACACACACACACTTTAATCGGCTATTATTACCAACCGTTCATTGTCACTTCTATTAGCAAAGGAATCACGCACTAGTCGTCTCTCATACGACATCACATAATGATGCAGTACATATCAATAGACTGCTAGGTGTGGTCCACAATCCATTTTCGGTGAAACATTTCCTCAATCTTAGGGTGTTAATGAAGCTTAAGTACTTGGTCTGGAGATGTTTCAGACAATTTTATTTTAGTATAGATCGGGGCAAATTTATTATACAACCGGTTTCAGAAAGAAAAAGCTATAAAAATTAAATGTGTTTCTCCAGTCGTTTACGTTCTAAAATATGTTATTAATCTTCCATACCTCTCTAATGTATATTTTATAAGTGACTGTAAGTTCAATTATTACTTTTGATTATGCGCAGCACTGTAATTAAAATTATATGTCTGAAGGCTACTCAGGTGTCTTCTTACATACATAAAAAATACTTTTTTTACTCACTGTTGGTTTTTATTTTCCTTGTCACTGTAAAATAGCATCACGTTGAAGAGGCTACAGATTCCAGGTTTCTTATTCACATAAGTATGTCATGTCTTGCTGCGTGATGTCTTGTCTTGCTGCGCTAAAGTTGGAAATTAAAATGTGTTAAGAACGATATCCTTTCCCACAAAAAGTTATGGGACAACTCTGTAATTATAATAATTATTATTTTAACCGGTGTATATTGCTCCAATAGAACTGTATGTTTTCAAGGACCAATTCGCATGTAATACTGGCTGAAAAATCCGGAATAACTCACGGAAAAAAAAAAAAAAAACTATTCCCTCCGCCTGAGGTCGGCTAACTACTATACTCCAGAAATTCCTCTAGTCGTTGAGGAGACTCGAACCCAGACTTCTCCAAACGAGTGATAAGCTTTAAAATTACTGTACTGTAGGAAGAACGATAACTCTGATTGCAGGAAATTGTGTGTGTGCAATATGCAATTTTTGATTTATAAAGGTGATCAATGGTTACCCCGAAAACGCATTTTAAACGTGTACGCCGAATAACGAACACGCAAAGGACTAACAGAGTTTCAGACCGAAACCAATGGTTTGATGCCATGTGGGAGGAAAATATCTGTATTTGCTATTTCACGGGAATTAAATATTCCAACTTCGACATTTGCAATATGCTGAAGAAATGGAAGTCCAGAGATGCTACCCAGTCTAAGAAACAAACCACGTAGCGTGCTTTACAGGAACCGATGCGCCGTGAGACTGGTTACCTCTGCTCACAATCGGGCCCTAAAAGTCTGATGATGGTGTGGAGCAGGAAAACCTACTGACAAACTTGTGTTTCAATAGCACTGAGATAGTTGCATGCTATGAATTTTCATGGAAGAGCTGCATGCTATGAATTAGAATGCCCAGTGTCACCAAAATTTAAGGCATTCTTGAAAAAAAAAAAAAATTAAATTCACTCTGTTGATTGGCATTACCACACCAAACATTACAAGCCACCCCGAACTTGCGCTGCAGATCAATGGAAACCTGTCCTGTAAACTGACGAGTCACGCTGCCCGATCTACCAGTTTGGCGTTTGAGTATGTAGGATGCCCGAAGAATGCTTACTAGGAGGCGATGTGTATTAAGCATAAAAGCAATTAAGCCTATGAAGTGTCAGTATATTGGGTCTGCAATGCATGTATTCTTAGGTTGGTTTGCAGGCTTTTTCCTATTGATGATGAAGGGTTGGATACAGATTTTCATTTACCTATTCTTTCAGCTGATGATAACTACTTCACCAATGTAGTCCGGCTGACTAAGGTATTGTCCAAGCCGGACTTCTCTTAACATTGACAGTATTTTGGAGCTTGTCACTGTACTAATCAAAGCTAGACACTTCTGTTTTCAAGACCAAGTGTATGAACAGATTTTCGGACTCTTTATGGGTCAAGGAATTTCAGCTCCCTTACCTGAAATATACCTTGCCACGGTCGAACATCAAACTCTTCAACCATTTCCAGCAAATATTAAACTTTACATCCGTTATGCAGATGATGTTCTAATAATCGGAGACGAACAACAATCTTTTTACCAGATTTAATTTAGTACACTCCAGATTAAAACACACTTTAGAACTAGAAACTAATAACACAATTAATTTTCTTAACTTAACCATATATAAACAAAATCACAGGCTAAAGACGAAAATCTATAGGAAAAAAATAAATACAGGCCAATATCTACATTTTCTTTCAAACTATCCCCTTAGTGTAAAAAAATCGGTTTTCTACAACTAAGTTTTTTTTGCCTTTAAATACTGCCAATCACAGGATGATTTAGTTCTTGAGCTAAAATATTTTACTGAAAAATTCACAGCTAGAAAATATCCCATCAAATTAATCCAAAAAATTATTTCAACTGTTAAAGGTAAGATTAGTAATTTAAATGTTTCTAATAACTCAGTTATAAAAAAATCCAATACGTCCAACATTCGCGTTGTCCTTCCTTATCATTGCCAAATCGCTAGACGATTACGTGAAATCTTCACTAACACTGATATTATTATATATTTTTTTATTATTATTATCAGTTTATTAACTCAAGGTTCATCCCCTGTACAGCTAGTGGGCTAGGAGGGTGTACAGATATTTTGAAATATACATTATACACTTTTATACAAATTTTCAGATCTTTATAATATAATTATTGTATTGTAATTATTAAATATATATATATATATTCTTAATTGTATTCACTTTGAAAAAAATAGATCTTAATAATTGAAGCGATAAATACACAGGTTGACTTACATATCTTTTCTTCAGCAACTAACATAAAAGATTTATTTATTTTTCATTATATTATTGTATTTAATTGTTCATATCATACAAATTTCTGATAAAAAAAACTGCTCAATTTTCACAGCAGTCCTGGTGATTTAGTCCAGATTTGGTCTATAATTTGGGTTCTGTATGTTTTATTGACTTCAAACTTTACCGGATCAATGGAGAAGGTGTTGAAGTGCTCAATGGTGTTACATGGGAACATTCCTTTTAGGAAGTCCAGGGTGGATAGCTTCACCCTAAGTGGGGGATGGCTTCTATTTCTTGCTCTTGTTAGTGCGATGATATCTTCTATCGATGGGACATCAATCTGGCGAGTTAGCAGCTTGGTGAGTGTTGATAGATTTTTTTTGAGAATAGTGAGCTTCCAGGAAGCCATGCCTAGGTTGACTAGGAGAATGGATTTCGAGATGGTGAACGGGTTCCCTCCCAAACGATTTAGCCACCGCAGAATCCAATATTACATTCTCTATAATTTTTTCTACTTATAATAAATTAGGAACCCCTTTTAACAAATATAGAGAAACCCGCATATATGACACTAAGGACATTAATAACATAGTTTATTTAATCAAATGTCAACCCGATTGTAACGCACGTTACATCGGGAGCACTACCAATAAATTTGGATTATCCACCATCGCAAACACACTCGCCTACTACCACGTCAGTAGTTTCCGGACACATCAAGAAAATACTGAACTATGCTGCTGGTGCACCTATGCTGCTGGTGCAAGGTACGATAGGGTGGAATTTATTACATTTCGTCTAAAACTGATGTAATTGCAAAGGACAATACTGTTGGCTATTCTACGTGTTTGTCGAACAGAATGGACGGCTGCTTTGCAGGTATTAGCTGGAGTGTTACCATTGGACTTTTACTTAGTATTCCGAGGGCTATGCTTTCATATCCGTAAACAGATTACAACTGCATGTATGGGGATTGAGATTGACACATATCTGAGAGGACAAAGGAATGGTTCACTCCACAATTAAAAGCAAGTTTCCTCAAGAAACAAAAACTCTACATAAAATGGTAAAGAACGAGTCATCCCGCTGACCAGATGCATTGCAAGAAGGAAAGAGCACATTTCATCAAATCAAAAAGACAGGCACACTGCAATATTGTTCATAACAAATTAAAACAAGTAAAAAGAATTACTAGCAATAGAAATAGCGCAGAGCACATGACTGAATGCGTTTTCAAGGAATGGGCTAATAGTACCTTTGGTAATCTCCCTGGACTGAATCAAATTGACACTACTGAAAATAGGAACAAAATATTGGATCTCCTGAAAAATTTAAGCAGAGGAAAGGATTCGACCTCAGAGGATCCAACACGATCCTTTTGAGTAAAATTCGTATGACCAAAGAGAGTGTAATGAAGGAAAACAACGATCTGCCCAATAAGGCCACAGTTGGACCACGTAAACTTCCAATGTTCATACTTAAAATAAGTAATTTATAATAGATATATTACTATATCTATCAGGTAATCATCAAATTAGGGATGTTCCCGCAATCTTGGAACAATTACATTGTAACTCCAATTCCAAAGATTAAAAACTCAAAATTAGCTAAGAATTACAGTTCAATTTCTGTTACTTGCACCCTACAGAAGGTATTTGAAAAAGCATTGCTTCCTACTATCAATCAACATTGCTTCTGTCATAGCCCACCATATTTACACTCAGTCATTTCAGGGAGATCGACGATAACAAACTGGAAACTCTTTTTCGTGTACAAAAGCACTGAATGAGAAAAAGCAAATGGATATTATTTTTTTGGATATTTCTGCAGCCTACGAAAACATCTCAATTCCAGCGAGTATTGGGATTTTAAGGAATTATTTTAATATAAGAGGAAAGTTGTTAACTATGATAAGCAGTCTGCTCCTTGAACAAAGAAAACTGACCGCTAAGCATCAAAAACTACGATCTTGCTTTACCATCTCTAGAAGAGTGCCACAGGGAAGAGTTCTTTCGGCTACCCTTTTTGCCGCCGCACTGGAGCCATTTCTTGCTCAGAACTGCAATTTTATAAAGTATGAGGACGATGTGAAATTCTTCATCACGTCTAAAGACTACGAATCACCAGAAGGTTTATGTCAGATGGCGAATAGCAAAATCCACGAATTTGAGAGCTGTCTAGACTGCATTGGGCTCCATATTAATTTATAGAAGTCTACCTAAATAACCATAACTAACAAGCTGAATGAAAATGACATCTCGATCTTTGTGAATGGGTCTAGTGTGTCAAAAGTGCACTCTCACCTGGATCTCGATCTTAAGCGGGACGACAGACTCACGTTTGCGCAACACTTTGCTCAATGAAATCAAAAATTGTATCTTATGCTGCATTTGTTTGGTTTAAGCGTATCAATAACATAAAATTTAGGAATACGATTAATTCTTTACAAAGGTCAATGTTATTGACTATCTTGAAAGTGTGTGCAAAACCGTGTCTACTAACGCCCTGCAGGTTATTGCGGGTGCACTTCCTTTAGACTTGTATGTTATCTTTAGATTTAGTTATTTCACAAGAAAAGGTAAACAGATTTCATATATGGGATTAACCAATGATGTCATGATTGATAGGGAGTTCGCAATGAAACAAATTATGAGTAAGCTGATTGATATCTGGCCAAGAACGATGGAACTCTAGTGACACTGGTGCTGTAATCAGGCTATTTATACCGAGTGTTAGATTTAATATGAATAATAAATTAAACAAATGGTTCCATCTTAATACGGAAACATCTTTTTTGTTAACAGGACATGGTTCATTGAGGAATAAATTATGTGAATTGGGTTTAGAAACAGATTCTTATTGTGCCTGTCGTGCTTTGAAATCATGGGATCATATATTGTATGAGTGTCCTATATATGAACAGTTCAAAATCATTCTTAGAATTATTGCATCTGAATTACACAGAGGTACTGAAACATTGTGGTTGTCTAATCCTGTAAATTTTAATTTATTTGGAGATTTTCTAGAAGAGTGTTTCAAAAAAATAAGACAGCTGTCTTCGTTAATACAGAATAGTTTTATTTTCATGATTTTATGTGTGTGTATTTTTTTATTTTATTATTATTATTATTATTATTTTTTGCTGGCGTCAGAAGATTTATCTGATGCGGGATACTTTCTGTCGGGCCCGTGAGGTGAATAAATATATATTTTTTTTCTGCTTCCCCACTGACCCGACCGAGCTTTTTTTCCCCTCTCTTTTGCAGGTATCTTACAGTTATAAGATGCAGGATGTTTCTCTGTTGAGTCATTGGAGAAGTTTTTTTTTTTTTTTCTGTAACTTTCTGGTGTGGGCAACCTGAGAATGGGGAGGATGGCATCCATTGGTATTGCACTACATCAGTTGTTCATTACATCACTACATAGCAACATCATTTCCCTTTCTACTTCACCTGAAGGTAAACTCTGCTACATAGCCTGCTGGTCTAGCTACTACTATGTTCTGTTGCTCATGCTCAAACCATGTTTCTGATATAGCTAGTATATCGAACTCGCCTGCTGGCAGGATTTGCTCCGTAATCTCTATTTTATTTTTTAAACTCCTAACGTTGATTCATAACGGTTACAGCTTCAGAGCGAGGTACTTGAATTAAATTTTTGGGCCTCGAGAGAGAAAGAACCACATGAGGTCATGGCTGTCTCATTGTGACTATCGTCGGAATCGGCCAGCATAGCTTGTCTTGCTTGCTTGCTCGGAAGGTTTGCACTGTGCAGTAAAATCTGGGCATTGCCTACTGCGATGGTGGGACCGACTATATTGTTCTCTGTATGGCATAAAAGGCGTGACCACTTTTGAGCCTGGGTCTTGAGTCAGCTTCCATTTAGCCGGGCGTCTGGTATGGGTTCCGCGATGTTTCTTCTTGTGATGCTGCGGCTTGGGTAGAAAAGTCGGATAATAACACCGATCGGCCAGGAAGAGGGGTTACTGATGGCTTCGACAGATGATGCTTCACAGGATAACTCGAATGAAGATAATTATTGCTCTTGGTAGGTAGCTTAGTGACTTCTACACTGACATTGTGGTCTTGAAGGAGGACGTTAGCTACTTGTTCCGGAGTTAGGGGGATGTAACCTCGAAATGAAAAAATTCTTAGAGGTTTAGTTGCGATGCGGCATCATGGCTCTGAGCCTAGAGGAATTCGACGTTCGTGTTACACATGTCTTTTTCATCCATGCACCTGGTCCGTGTAACTGTTTGACTCTTGGTGATGGAGTGTTGTCAGTGGGATAGGGGTCCGTCCTTGCAAGAATGCCTGTCCATGTTGTGCTGATGGCATTTTTATAGGGCTGAATTTCAGCTTCGTAAATTAGCGATTCAGTATGATGGCTGATATCACCACGTGGTGCACTTCTCGTGTGTGCCGTTGGCATAGTTTCTGGATTTTCTTGACGACTAGATGAAGGGACTACTGAGTTGTGCACGTCGATAGGTTGTGAAGCACTCTTGTTGGCGGGGATAAGGTTGGTTGGAAGGAACATGAAATGCTCAATCACTGGATTCTTTACCCCTTCATTTGACGTGCCATTCGAGGACTGCGTTTCAGGTATATTATGGCATTTTTGCATGTGAATGTGATATGTTTACGTACGGTACGGTGATCGATTTCTGAACCTTTTCCACACAGCTCTGAATCGAGAATAGGATGACCTATGCCTTTACTTCTGCGCTGATTTCGTGACTTGGATTGGTCATGGAGGATGCTGCATTTCACATCCTCAGAAAATTCGCTAGAAAATATATTATAACACTTGTCGTAGAAGCTGTCAAATTCCGACTGTACGCGTTTTAGTAGCAATGCTTTGAAGTCGCTCAGCATTGGCAACAGGAAATCAGCAGTTACATGAGATTGGGCAGAATGAACAGGAAGATGTTTATTTCGAAGTCTGGGTGAATACTGCCTATTCGTCTCCACTATGACCTCCGCAGGCTACGTGCTGACAATCTTTCCCGTCCAACTAGACGCAGAGGCCTCAGGTTTGTGGGTCCATTCACTCTGTGAGGCAGTACTGATGTGGAGGGTAGATTTCAGATCCTTCTGTGTTCTGGTAGTGCGCTAGTCGTGGGGATCTCTTTAGAGTTACTGACTTCACTGAAAGTATCCTCCAAGTCATTTATTCCGAGGCACGGATTGGCGCTCTCAGTATCAGTGGTCGATGTGCCTGGCTGTGTGTGTCCTCAGGCTTATGAGCTCGATACACTTCTAGAGACGTCGATCCGGGTTTCTGAAGTGAGATTAGAGGTTTCCTTGGAGATACTGTCCGGCAGTGGTAGCGCTCTTTAACTAACTTTGACGTTTTAAAAATTTGTTACCGTACCGAGCAATTTCCGCACACGGACCGCCGCAGTGGCCATTGCAGATTGTATGTGGTAGTATGTGTTTGACCTTCTTCAGACAGGCCTGACAGGTACTTACAGTGACCAGATAAATGCGCACATGAAAAAAGCCTACACGAAAATTCCGCACAGAAAAAACCCCACTGTCATAAATGCTCACATGAAAAATACCCACACGGAAAATTTCTCACACGGATATAAATGCTCACATTATTTTTAGTTTACAAAAACAAATTATTTCATATTTCAAAACGCAACAAAATGTTGAATTTATATATTTTATTTCTATTTCTATACAATGTATTTTAATATAACTTTTGATTTTAATATAAAATAGAACATTTGGATCTAAATGTTTGTAAGAGAAATTACAGGAAATAAAATGCTCTGGTTTTATTGCAACTGAAGCCTTTTATTTTATTTATAAAAATAAATTATTTTTTCTCTGTCTTTCAAAGTGACCAGTCAGCACCTTTTGGTTTTTTTTTATCAACAAACAACTAATTCAGACATATTTCAGTGATTTATTTATTTGTTAAGGATTTGAATAGAAATTTCATTACTGTAAGTTAGCCAATCTTTTCAAGTATTTCAGTTTGTCTTCTACCTGCTCATATTCCTGCACAAAAGTGGCAACTAAGTTATGCCGTGCATCATATCTTTTCTTTTTCACCTCGAGACGACCTGTCTATGCATTAGCCAGTGTCAATCTGTGGCAAGCCAGATCCCTCTTCATTCCATCAAACAAAACCACACGCTGGGATGACTGCAGCGGAATAGGGAATTAAATGTATTGTGAAATCCTTCACAGCAGTTTGTAGTTTTAGGCTACTGTTCAACAGCTGCATCATGATGATTCCATGTTCTTATTGGAAACTGGGGATCTTTACCTGCTGCACCCTCAATGAATGTTGAAAAGAAGTATGCGAGCACCTCATTATAGTTATCTTCGTCTGGAAATGGAGTGGCAAGCTCATCAAAGACACTTCTCACATCATGGACTTGGACAAAGGTTAATGCAGCAAGAGCTTCAGCTTGAGTTTTATATTTATATCAGTTTCAAATTCGGTCTTCAAGCCAACATTGCCAAGTTTCCTGATGAGACTGACACAGATGGAAATAGCACCCTTTGACCTAAGCGTGGAAAGACAATCCTTACTGCATTCATGCAAGCCTTCTCAAAATCCACTAAAACCTTTTGAGGCACCAGATTTGGAACCAACAGCTTTATGATTTCTCTTCTCGGCCTTTTGACTAAGATCAAAGTGTAAATTCATGATTTAAAACATTCTATTATAAGTATTCAAGTTATTTTTCTTTAACAAAGTGTAAATACATGGCGGATATGAGTTACCCACCTTGGCATGTCACGTATACAGTTGGTAAAACATGTTTGGAACTTTATAAAAGGTGGCATCTCCATAAATTGTATCTTTGTTCAAATGAACCAAGAATTCTTTATCACCTAAAACCAGAATTATGTTTGGATCATCCACAGGTGAATCATGAAATATCAGTTGACGGTACTTCTCAGGAATATCAAAATTTATTGTTGTTGGATTAGGCAAATGATCGTCTTTTCTGTGATTGAGAAGATTTCTCGAAAGGGATGATTGTTTGTGCATATGGGCTAGTATATCGTTACTCAACTATAATAACATATTCCCCATATTGCGAGGAGTAGAACTAACTACTCCCATGTATTGTCTCATTTTGCTTCTGGCAACGTTTCCGCTTTTGTCTTCGTAACTGAGACTTGACAATTGACAGTTGAGGGTGCAGCAGCTAGAGTTTCCACTCCCCAGTTTCCAATAAGAATATGGAATCATCATGATGCAGCTCTTGAACGGTCGCCTAAAACTACAAACCGTTGTGAGGGATTTCACAATGCACTTAATTCCCTATTCCACTGCAGTCATCCCAGCGTGTAGTTTTTGTTTGATGGACTGAAGAGGGACATGGCTTGCCACAGATTGACACAGGCAGGTCTGTCTAGAGGTGAAAAAAAGAAGATTGATGCACTGCATGAATTGGTTGTCATTTTTGTGCAGGAATATGAGCCGGTCATCGGTGAAGACAGGATATTAGAGCTGGAAAAGGAATTAGAAAATGTGAATTGGAATATCATCGGTTTGGCTGAAACAAGAAGAAGAAATGAATCACTTATAAGTTTATCAAGTGGAAATCTGCTGTACACCAATGGAAACAGTGAAAGGAGTGAAGGTGGAGCTGGGTTTCTGGTCCATAAAGATTTTAAAAACAACATTTTGGAATCCAAAAGTACATCACCAAGGGTGTCAAGGCTAATACTCAAGATTTCTAAGAGGTACAAGCTAAAGATTATAATGATTTATGCACCAATTATATAAGAATTATACAAGGAGCGAGGGAGTGATACCAGCAGTGGGGAAGATGGATTGCAAAGTAGCAACACATACGACATACCCGATATTCTTCCTGATGAGGTAGAACATGCATTGAAGAAAATGAAGAATCGGAAAGCCCCAGGGGAAGATGAAGTTACTGTAGAGTTGTTAAAATTGGGAGGAAGAGACATAACACAAAAACTGGCAAGGCTCTTCACAAAGTGCATTAGAAAAGGTGTGACGCCTAAGCAGTGGAATAATGCAATCATAGTTTTGCTGCATAAGAAAGGAGATAAATCAGAAATTGGAAATTATAGACCAATTAGCTTGTTATCCCACATCTACAAGTTGTTCACAAGGGTCATTACTAACAGATTAGAAAGAATACTTGATGAGAATCAACCGAAAGAGCAAGCTGGCTTTAGGACAGGATTCTCAACTATGGATCACCTTCACGTAATATCACAGCTAATGGAGAAAGCAAATGAATATAAAACACCATTATGCCTGGTATTTGTGGATTATGAAAAGGCATTTGACTCCATACAGCATAAGGCAATGTTTCGGGCACTGGAAAGACAAGGCATAGATACCCCATATATTATGATTTTGAAGAAAATATATGAGAGTGCTACCTCCTTTATTAGACTAGACAAAGACAGTAGCAAATTTAAAATCGAGAAAGGAGTTCGACAAGGAGACACAATATCTCCGAAGCTGTTTACTGCTGCCCTTGAGGAAGCTTTCAGAAGATTAGACTGGTCGCAGAAAGGAGTCAATGTGAACGGAGAGTACCTAAACCATTTACGATTTGCAGATGACATTGTGGTTATAAGACACGATCCCAAAGAATTAGAGGAAAATCTTAATCAATTATGCACAGTTAGTAATGATTTTGGACTAAAGATGAATATGGCTAAAACAAAAGTAATGATGAACAAGTATGCCACGGAAAGGGAAATAATGATTGAAGGAGCAGTAATTGAAAAGGTGGAGTCATATACTTATCTGGGACAAGTTATTAGCTGTAATAATGACAAATGGCTGGAAGTCAAGAGAAGAATAAATTTTGGATGGATAGCATTCAGGAAATATAGTCACATACTGAAGAGCAATATCCCAATTTGTCTGAAACGTAAAATAATGAATCAATGTATACTCCCCACCATGACTTATGGAAGTGAAACTTGGGCACTCACCAAAAGAATGGAAGAGAAGCTGAGAACTACACAGCGAAGAATGGAACGAATTATATTGGGAATCAGACTGTTAGATAAGAAGAGAAACACATGGATTAGGCAGCAAACTCAAGTAAAGGACATTCTTATCAAAACTAATGAACTAAAATGGTCTTGGGCAGGACACATAGCTCGAAGAAATGATGAGAGATGAACTAAGAAAATAACAGAATGGTACCCAAGAGGAGCTAGAAGAAAACCTGGAAGACAAAGGCGGAGATGGATAGATGAAATTCATGAGTTTTTGAGTAGTAAATGGATGGCCAGTGCTCAAAACAGAAGGAACTGGAAAGTTGCTGGAGAGGCCTTCATCCTGCAGTGGATTGAAAATGGCTGATAATGATGATGATGAGGAGACGAACTGAAATACTTTAAGAGATTGGCTAAGTTACGGTAATGAGTTTCCGTAGCCGAGTAAGCAGGAGCGGGAATGCCGTAGTACACGCGCTCCGAATAGACTCGGGTTCAAGCCCATGACTGCTGAATAGGGTCAATCTCCCAACCACGCACTGGACCAGTGTGGCATATTTCCCTCAGCATGGATTGTTGAGGAGGCCTGCAGTGGGTTGATAATGGCTGCAGTTTACCTTTTTTTTTTTTTTTTTTTTTTACAGTAATGAAAATTCTATTCAAATCCTTGACAAATAAATAAATCACTGAAATATGTCTGAATTAGTTGTTTGTTGATAAAAAACCAAAGAGTGTTGTCTGTTAACTTTGTAAGACAGAGAAAAAATAATTTATTTTTATAAATAAAATGAAAGGCTTTAGTTGCAAAAAAACCAGAGCATTTTATTTCCTATAATTTCCCTTAAATACATTTACATCCAAATATTCTATTTTATATTAAAATCAAAAGTTTCATATGAAAAGTTATATTAAAATACATCGTATAGAAGTAAAAATAAAATATATAAATGCAACATTTTGTTGCGTTTTGAAATATGAAATAATTTGTTTTTCGTAAACTAAAAATAATGTGAGCATTCTTCCGTGTGAGCATTTTTTTTTTTTTTTTGTGAGCATTTATCCGCGTGAGTATTTTTTTTTGTGAACATTTATGACAGTGGGGTTTTTTTTCTGTGCGGAATTTTCATGTGGGCTTTTGTCAGGGAACCGGTACGTACAGTTCTTCCGCCAGCATATTGCTCATTCTTGTTCCATTACAATGTTCTTTCAGTGTTTTTATAATTAGTTAAAATTGAGATGAATTTTTATATATATATAAAAAAAAGCATTTAAAATAAAACTTTTCCTGTGCTGTGCTGTTTTATACTATAACTGCTTGCACTACATACCAAGTTATGTTGTTATGTATTGTAGTACTTTGGTATATTTTAGGTTATCCCTATCACAGATTTGAAAAACAATGAAACTGAAAACTAGGATTTTGTAGCAGGGACAAGTTGTTAGGTAAGTTTCGCAAATCATTGGAAGTTTCATTATCCAAACTCTTAGTTATATTGCTTTCTTTAATAGTATACCGTATAATCCAGCATATAAGTCGACATATAATTTTTGCGCTAGAAATTCTTCCTTAATCATATATATTCACCAAATAAGTCTTTCCATGTTTTTTTTTAGTCATCTTTCGCATAGTGGCATATTATGGTACTGATCTTTTTAAAATTCTGCATTAAGAACAACTGCCTGTTTCTCAGTTCAATTATTTCTGTTTTTCATTTAAAAATTTGAATGGTGAAATTTTATTACAATTCAGTAAACTATAAAAAAATCCTAAAGTGTACACAATATTCTCTTTATGTAAAAGATTTCCAAACCAAAATCTGCAGTCGTAAGTAATGACGTCGCATCGCTATTTCTTATTGCTGTCTGTTAAATCGGATACTTTATTGTTATTGTTGCTATTATTATTAACTTTCATCTCCTTATGGTTAATATTTCATATCCACCATTAGAAAGACACAATATGGCCCTAGCAGCCTATGTGTCGTTAAACTAAACCACCACAACAACAACATTCTCCTTATGAGTTTTTTTTTTTTTTTTTTTTTTTTCATTCCGCTTCGGGAATTGGTACCAGGCACTTGAGTAGTTATCGTGTCCGGTTACTATTATTGGTCGAGGAACTCTCTGACTACCCTACAAGGTGTTCATGATCGCAGCTTTCTGGAGTTCCGTGTAAGTATTTTGGGACACATATTGTTGTCTGATTCTTATGGAGGCTCTTTGGCACCATGCTGGTAATTAACACAGCGATTAGGATGGTCATTACTTGTTCCATATGCCACATTTCTCTGACTTCCTACCTAAGGGCTCACATCTGGTGAGTATGGGCATGGCACACTCAGGGTTCTGAGCTAGGTATCATCATTCTTATCTTTCTTGGTGATTCTCCTCTCTCTCTGTCTCTCTCAGGGTAATTTAGAAATTTTTTTTTTTTTTCTTTTTTTTTTTGCCTGGTGCAGCATAAGCCTCAGGCCTCCTTGCACCATAAGGCTAATAATACAATAATAACAATAATAATAAGGTTTGTGCTTTCTAATTTTTTCCTGAATGGTTTCTAGAGGTTGCAGGTGTTGGGCATCGCTATGTCGATCGGGTAGGTAGCTGTTTCCTTGTTGTTGATGAGGGTTATGAGGGTCTGTTATGTGGGATCATCTTCTCCATTATTATTGTACGGTCCCAGTATAGTTTTTGAGTAGTAGTTTCAGGTACGGCCTGAGGTTCGTACTTTTAATACGGCAAACTTTCTTTGATCAACATATTTTCCCGCTAGTTTCTGATGTATTATTTATTTATTTATTTTATTTATTATTCAATTTATTACATATGCTTCACCCCTGAACAGCCTTCAGCTAGGAGAGTGCCTCTACACATTTGTACATTATAACTTAGAGAGCAAACATAGAAATCGTACATAAAATTACGCATATTATTATTATTTCTATTTTATAGAATCATTAGTTTCTATATAATATTATAAACATTAGTTTCTATATTCCGACAAATAACATCTAAAGTGAGCAAATAAAGCAGATACAAATATATACAGTGACACAAGCAAAAGGTAGAGACATATAATACACACGCGTCCTAATATATGCATATATACAGGTAATACATATACATACAAAACACAATGATTTAAAACAAATTAATTCTTCAGCAAAGTAGAGTTGATGGGAGATTCCATCCTGAAGGAGATAATCAGGAAACTTCTACAGTTGTATGTGTTGGTACATCTCCTGTATCTTCTCAGATCTGTATGCCTTCTCATCACAGAACTTGTGGGGATCAATCTTCAGGGTGTTGTACATTTGGAGGATGTTAGACGGAAAACATCTTTAAGCATAGTTAAATTCTGTAATAAGCTTCTTAGGGGAATCCATGCACTATTGCAAAGGGCGCGGGAAAGCCTAGGGCCTACAACAAGATTATGGACATTTGGAGCGTCAAAGCGATTGGTGAGGAGTTGACAGAGATTACGCAGATTTCCTGTAATGAACACCTGATTCCAAGGGGTGCAACCAAGGTTAGCCTACATGATTGATCTCAAGATGGTGAAAGGGCGGCCATTAACACGGTTCAACCACCTTAAAATTTAGTACTCGATACCCATGAATTTTTTGATGTTAGTGAGGGAAGCAGAGGACCAGATCGTCGAGGCATACATGGGAATCGGAACAAGACATGTTTGTATGTAGTGAGTGGAAAGTTTTTGGTTGTTTACTGCAGTAAGTTCCTGTCTTATCGCCCACATTGCTGACAGAGTTTTTGCTTTAGTGTTGGCAAAGTGCTGTTGGAAGGTCAACCCTTCATCCCAGGTGAGCCCTAAATCAATGTGATGAGAAACATTTTGGACTCTAATACCATTGATGTAGATGTCTATGTTCATCTCCTTCTTCAAGTTGGTGAAAGACATTTGTGCTGACTTGGTCGGATTTATGGCTAGACTAATATTCTCAAGATAATAGTCAAGTTCTTCTATTAGGGCATGGGCGTTGATTGCGTCAGATTTGTCACCGTGTTTTTAGGAGATGAAGAGTTTTATATCATCTTCGTAAGAGCTGCAGTCAGAATGCGTAGAGAGGAAGGGGTCCAAAGCGGCAGCAAAAAATAGTGCAGAAAGGACGCCACCTTGGGGGACTCCTCTGTAGACGACGTGGTTCGAGTGGAAGGTTCTATGTTCTACTCTCAAATGCCTTTGTTTGAGAATGGAAGCGATGACTTTTAATAGACCTCCCTGTATTCCGAAATGCCTTTCAAGTATTGTCATCAAGGAATTGATTGAGACATTATCGAAAGCAGCTTTAATGTCTAAAAATACTATATCAATCTGTTCTTTGGCGTTCAGAGTCGTTTGGATCCGAAATAGGGTGTCCATTAGATTAGTTACAGTTGATCTCTTTGGAATCACAGTGTGTAAATATGGTTGTCTTTTATGGAAAAAAATGCATAACAAGAATTGGCAGCAGAGTCTTCTCGAACAATTTTAGTAAATTGCAGCTTATAGAGATGGGACGAAAATCCTTCTTGTCTTTCGGACTTTAGGCACGGGTTTTACAATATAATGGTTCCATATTTCAGGGATAATTGCAGTGGCTAGGGTTTCTCTAAATATGTGTAGAAAGACCTCGATGATGATGAATGGACTGCTTACTTTCATGATGAAGAGGGGGAACATATCGGGGCCAGAAGTGGATTTATTTGGGAGACTATTTAATACCTGAATTACATTTTCTTTGGTTATGGTGATTTCTGTTAGTAGAGGTCTGATATCAAGATTGGATCCGAATGGAGTCATGTTATTCATGTAATTTATCAGCAACTAGTATTGTCTGGTGCGAGAGAGTTATACTTTAAATTAGGATCTGGAGAGATTCCGAAGGTACTGTTTGCCCATTCCCTAAATAAGGTTTCGTCCATGATGGAGTTGGTATTCTTGTTGTTATTGGTTCTTTTAGACTGTTTAAGCTTTTTAGAAATTGCAAAGTTGTACTCTTGGCGTTTGTGCTTTAAGAAACAGGCTCGTTCTTTTTTGTAAGCGATATAGTCTTCAGCGGTTCTGGTTTTCTGCCATTTTCTGTAAGCCTTTTGTTTTCTTACAAACACAACCTTTATATTGTTGTTAAATCATCAGTTAAATCGATGTGAGATCCGAATCTCCTTAGACCTACCAACACAAGCTATTTGAAATAATTCTTCAGCCAGGGTGGAAGCGGCTTCAGGCCCTGACTTTTCTAACAGACAGTTCCATTTATACGTAGTGAGGCGATGGAGGATTTTGCTTAATGAACTTGTTTGAAAAGACTCTTCTCGTATGCAGCGGGCCACATCCTTCAACCGAGGTATTAGAGAGGTCGGAATGGGCATAAAATTCACAATCTAACGGTTGATGATCTGATTTGAAGAAGAAGGTTGGTTCGATAAGTTCTGCATGAAGTGTGTTGTGAAAAAGGAGGTCGAGCTGCTGATTTCCGCGAGTTGAGGGAGTTGGAAGAGGATGAAGGTCGAACGTATGTAACATGTTTTCCAGAGAAGACCGAGCCGTTGAGTACCTTGGTAGGGGCATGTTGAAGTCCCCTACGAGAATAGTAGGGACGTTGGGTTGGAGATTGGTAGTAATCCAGGTCGCTAATTCCGTTCTAACCTCTAGGGGTGTGTTCTGGAGGGAGGTAGACAGTGTAAATCTATATTCTAATTTCATCGAGGTCAAGGATTACAGAGATGGTCTCAAAGTTTTCGGAACTACTTGAGTTGCTCCTATGTCGAGAAAAGGAATTTTTATAGATTATTGCAACTCCACCACCGCGGCGAATGGCCCGTCCATTAACTTGAGCAGCATAGTTCAAAGGGAGGCAAAGAGTGTAAATACTTCTATTGTGGTTCATCCAGGTCTCCATTAAACAAATAATATCGTACTCTGCAGTAAGGAGAATAGATTGAAGTGTATGGAGTTTGCAACTTATGCCTCTTATGTTATGAATGTAGCATCTGATAGTTACAGATGCGGGTGTAGATGGGACACTCTGTAATTGCTATACCTGAGTATTATTATGTCCCCTTTGGCGCACGCTAGCTTTTCTGTTTTCAAAAGGTTTGATTAGAGTATTTTGTGGCCATGGGTCCAAGCTATTAGCGGTTGGCAGGGGTCAGCTGGCTTTGAGACAATGAAAGAGGCATAAGATGCGTGCCGCGTACGTAGTTGTCTAACATCTACTCTGATGGAGTATTCCTTCCAATACATTTCTGTGATTGCCTGAGTAGTGGTTTTTGGATTTAATCTTGACACAAAGATTTTGTCCCGAGTCAGTACAGCCATTATATTGTAGTTATATGCTGGGCAAGTCTTTCGTTGATTGGGTTTTGGATGATGTCTTATGATACTCTTTTCATTAATGTTTGTTAGAGATGGAGGGAAATACGACACAGCGCTGGGATTAAGAGGTTGGTTCTCTTCATGGGTGCCGTTTTGGTTGTCTCTACCTTTGGGTCGGACACTAGTTGGGCTGATAGCGGTAACGTCGGCATAAGCCCGCCAAAATGATTGTTTTTGCTGTGGCGGGTTTAGGCAGCAGCCGACAACCTCATTGACTGTATCTACTGGATTAGTACCAGCAAGTGTTACACCCCTTATCTTCTGAGTATCCTTTTTCAATGTATGCTCTGTTGTCTTTTTTTTTTTTTTTACTGTATGAATTTCCGATGAGGAGTTTTTATGCATTGAGATGCAGCTCTGAGAGGAAACGGTTGTACTGTTATGCGGATGCTTATTGATTTTTTCCTGTTCGAAGGTGACAAAACGTTCTTCAGCTTGCAGTATGTGTCCATTTGTTGCTGAGATCATCACTGGGAACTGTTTGCCACACGCGGATACTGGTACTCTCTCTCTGGCTCTAGTGTAACACTGCTATCAGTGACCCGTTGTCGGGTTTCTGTTGGGATAGCGTCTGTATCATGATATTCATTATTCCGTTGTTTGTAATTGCCATATGCTGTGCATTCAGGTCTCAGTATATGTTCTGATAAATGGAGATTCATGATGATTTGCTTGAGGGTGAATAGCTCTTGAGAGATTTCTGTATTTTGCGCTCGAAGTATTTGGTTTTCGTCAATGAAAACCGCTAGATTTTTTAGACGTTCTTCACATTCAGAGCTATACTTTCTATTGCTGTTGAGAGTTGTTCAGGGGCTTTTCTTGTGTTCCGAAAATCCATACTTGCCATTAGCAGTGCATGACTACTCTCAGCATTGCTTATACTTTTAGTTTGCGTACTTTTATTCAGAGAACGTGTACTGATTTCCTGATTGTCAGAGGCCCAATAGGACTCTAGATCTAAGTAATCTTGAGTACTCAGAGGAAATTGTGTAAAATTATTATCATCCAAGAATTCATTTGTTTCTTCATTCATTTTTGAAGCTATTTCTAAGTGTGGTCACTCTCAGGAGTATCGGCATTATCAGGGTGTTTATTTTGGTTCTTGAATGAGAGCTTCATTTGGCGCCTTACAGGAAGCTATTTGTTTCATATTTTCTTTACACTGATCGCAAATAAATAGCCGTCTTTTAGCTTTGGGCAGTTTAGTAAGGTTTATCTGGGTACAAGAATTACATATCAACCCGAGGCATTTAGTGCATTTAAAAATCATTTCTTCATTATTTCCACAAATTTTACATTTTAATAGACCCGGAATGATATCTTGTTGATCCATAATGTGGACTTAGTATGCAATTCTGTATAGTTATGAAATTCCTCTGCTACCTTTAGTGCACTTTTAAACTTTCAAATACTTTTCGTGATTAAGAGATTATTCAGAAGAACAGTGCCCATGAAAGTATCTGTAGAAGAGGCATGTAGCAGAAACAGTACGTCTATGAGACAGCGAGTGGAGAGACTCTGTTAGAGATGAATCATTAATTAACCTAACTATCATCAAGAAGCCTGAGAGAGGTTTTGGAGGCACCACCCCAGATATGGGAGCAATATTCCATGATAGGGCGGATTTGCGATTTATACAGAGTGAGCAGCTGTTTGAAAGAAAAGTAACGCCGAGAGCGAAAGAGAAAACCAAGTTTTTTACATGCAGAGGAAGCAATATTTGTAATGTGCTTGTGCTAAGAGAGATTAGAAGTCAGGGTAATACCCAAAAGAGATATATCATTTTGCCTAGACATCGGAGTGTCACTAAAGATAAGCATAGGAACAGAAGAATCCTTTTTGCGAGATATAAGACAAGACTGAGTTTTAGAAGGGTTGAAATCAACTAAGTTGTCTTTGCCCAACTGGAGAATTACATGAAGATCGGCGTTTAAGGAATTGGTAGCAGATTTTCTAGAAATTGAAGCTGATTGAGCAGGACAAGGTTTGTCAAAATGGAAAGTGGAATGCAATGTGCTATCATCGGCAAAACTATGGATAGGATTTCCAGTCAATGGAAGAAGGTCATTAATGTACAAGAGGAAAATAGTGGGGGAAAGAACTGAACCTTGGGGGACACCGGCATTAGTGGAGAAGTTAGAAGACAGAGAGCCATATACCATCACCGTTAATGAGCGATCAGAGAGAAAACTGGATAACCAATTACTAAAAACAGTTGGCAAACCATAAGATGGAAGCTTGTTTAGAAGACCTTTATGCGAACACGATCGAAAGCCTTTGAGATGTCAAGAGCAATTACTTGTGTTTCACCGAACCTTTCCATTGAATTAGTCCATAAATGGGTAACATAAGCCAGAATATCACCAGTGGATCGACACTGACGGAATCCATATTGGCGATTTGATCAGACGGAAGGTTTCTAGGTAGTTTAAGAGTTGGCGGTTAATTGATTTCTCCATTACTTTAGAAAGAGTAGAAGTAATTGCAATGGGACGATAATTGGATGGGAGGGATTTGTCACCCTTTTTAGGAACTGGCTGGATATGAGCAAATTTCCAAGCTGAAGGAAAAACAACTTTGGAATAAGAAAGTGAAAAAAGGCGGCAAAGAATAGGAGTAAGTTCAGGAGCACAGGTTTTGAGAACAAGTGGAGAAATACCATCAGGACCTGAAGCTTTCTTAGCATCAAGATTCGTAAAAATCCTTCTGATATCATTTTGACGCAAGACCACAGGAGACATTGAATGGAGCGTGTTGGGAATGGTGGGAGGTGTTTTAAAAGATGATTAATACATGAGTTGGAAGTAAAATGGGATGCTAGCAGGTCAGCTTTATCCTTGGCTGAAGTGACAACAGAACCATCTGGTTTGGACACAGGTGGGAGCAGAGATGAGCAAAAGTTGCGGCCAATAGCTTTGGCAAGAGACCACAATGCTCAGCTACCAATAGGGCAAGAAGCAAGTTTTCTACTCTTAGCCTGTTCAAACTCTAGTTTGGACTGATTAATAACTGCTTTACAATTGTTGCGAGCTTTGGTGTAGGCAGAAAATGAAACTGAAGAATTAGAAACAAGCCAATTACGATATGAACATTCTTCTCTTGAACAGCCTTAGCACATTTATTGGAAAACAAAGGTTTAGATAAAGGACGAGATTTTAAAGTGGAGTGTGGGATAAAGGATTCCATTCCTGCAAGAATAATTTCACTGTCATTCACTTCCATTCGTCATCTCTTTTTAGGACTTGGTTTTTCTTTCTTTCTTTCTTTCTAGGTCTGTCCAGGGGGCACAGCCATTGGAGGCAAAGGACCACGCAAAGGAGCGTGGCTAGGGAGGCCTAAAGGAAGCAGCTGAGCTGTGCTGGTGTAGGTTCTGTCACTCCTGGGACGAAGGAAGGAAGGAGTGGTTTTTTTTTTCCCCCTTCTCCTGAGAGGACTGTCATATCCAGGAAGTTTCTTACTTTGATCTTCAATGGGTGGTGTTTGGGTGCCTAACCCGTCTAGCAGTGAAGACAGACTGCGCAAACTCTGTAAAGGCGGCATAGCGCTGCTCGTCCATTATAATCAGATACTCGCAATGCCGGGGATTTTCTTGCATTTTAGTGGCAAACCTTAGCCGGAACTCGTCATATTCATGGCAATCATACATCACGTGATCCCACGTTTCTTCAGCCCCGCAGTGATACAGCGGATCTTCTTCTATGCCTAGAGATGTTAGCTTCGCTTTAAAGGGTCCGTGGCCTGTAAATAGAAATGTAGTATGGAGGCCTGGTGAGTACCAGGGAGGAGACTTTGGACTGATGAGGTTCACAGAGGGAATGAACTTTTTGGTTATTAATCCTTTGTTGGTGGTGTCCCATGTCTCTTGCCAGGTCCTGTACAGGACCTGGCAAGAGACAGGTCCTGTACATAATTTCAGAGATTCTCTTCCTTTCCTGTTTGGGGTTGTCATCATTGTTAAGAGTGATGCCTGCTGTTTCGGTGGGAATACTCTTCTTCAATCGTTGATATAATCCTCTTCTTATTACCTCTAGGTGTAGGGGTATACATCCAGCTAGCACCTGTAGCACCGGCAAGGAGCATAGAACGCTTTATGGAGTCTAGTTTACGGCGATTTCGGTCGAGGGAGGCCCTAATACACCATACTGAGGCTCCATAGCAAGCTATTGGCACAAATATGGCATTATAGATGAGGGCCAGAGCCCGGCGCTTAAGGCCCCAGTCTGCACGGCTTATACGGATGATCATGGCCGAGTATTTTTTTATTTTCTGTGATATATATTTCAAGTGAGGATGGAAATTTAGCTTCATATCTAAGACGATTCCTAAATACTTGATTTCTGGGTATAATTTATGGAGGTGTTGTCAATTTTGATAACCGGTGGTCTTCGTAGTTGGAGTGTTCCCTTGAGCAATATAGATTTGGTTTTCTCTCCCGAGATCTTTAGTCGGTGAATTTGAGATCTCGAATGGCTTTTTAGCCTGTGCGGATGTAGCTTTTTGCCGCTCCTGGAACAGAGAATTTTTTTCTGATTTATTTCTGTTTTATTAGCTTAAATTGGCATATTAACTTATTTTCGAGAGTAGCTTTATATTCCTATTTACGATACTTGTTTAAAGTAACTTAGATAGAGATTTTGCAGGTATTACTTAGTATCGGTAAGGGTATCAAATCCACGTGTTGACCGTTCGTAAATTGCCGCCATTGTAACGCGATACAAAATATCTCGAACTAGATAGCATAAGCTTAATATAATATAGTGTTGCGCAGGTCTTTTCTCCGTTGTAGTATAAACTTGCTAGGGTTCCAACAATTCTCAGTTATGGTGTGATGTGTCAGTTAGGAATAAATGTTCTTTGCAAGAGTTACACTAATATTTGCATCCGGAGAAACCTGGCTTTCATGTAATCGTCTAGCAGTAAGTTAGGACAAATCCCGTGTTTTAAAAACTTACTCAGATGGACGTTGAGCAAATCTGCAACATCAAGATTGCGTTGTGTGATTTTCACCTTTGACTCCTTTCTATTTGATTAGAATCAAAAGCGCCGCCTTAACAGTTCTTTATCAGTAATCCATTCAAAGAAATCATGTGTCATCAGAGAGTAATCAATAGGCAAAAATTAGCAAACAAAACATGGTTTATTAAACATACTAAATCGTTACAAAATACAGTTAGACAAAACAGTGTATAAGTCTTTAGTAAAATAGCCTTGAGCTTTTATACCTTTACATATTTAGGTAACCAACGGATTAATTAATAATGGTATGGGTTTGCAAATTGTTATGTTCTTCATGAACAATCGACAGCCAAAGAGCGTTCATACATCGCGTAGCTGACGAATATTACACCACATTGGTGGAACATGTAAGATTGTAGGCCATGATTAATATTCAGTCTTAATATTTAATTATAATATTCAGTTATAATATTTAATTATAATATTCAGTTTTAATGTTAATTAGGATCATTCAGTTTTAATATTTAATTATAATTAATTCTAATTAAATAACGTCCGGTATTCATGTACAAGTTACAGTATCTATTAAATATGAAATGCTAAGTAAAATAACAAAACTCTCATCAAAGTATGAGTGTGCGTGAGGATCGATGTCTTTAAGCACATAAAAATATATATAAAAGGGGGGGATGGAAGTATGTTCGACTTAGCGCAATTAAGTTCCGTTTATAATTAAATAACGAGGGTTAACTTACCCGAATAATTCAGCAACGCCTCAGGAACTGTAGTTACAGGACAGTAGTTCATCTCGATTCCTTCCTATATCTCATTAACGAGTTTTTAGCCTTCTTCTTCCGACTTTTCGTTTCCCCTTCTTAAGAATATTTTCTTCACATTCTAAAAAAGATTATCATTGCGACGGCTCTCTATCTTAACAAAATCCTAACTCAAATTCCGCTAACTCCCTTACAAGTCAACAGCTCATTCACCGACCAACGACACTCTCCAAGGCTCAGCTCCAACTGCTCTCTCCCTTACCACACCCTAGCTGCTAACCGAACTGCCTCCCCCTATTTCCCCTCTAGTTAGTTTCGTCAAGCGGAAAAACATCTGGGGAACTGTAGCTTTACAGTGTTCAGACTCAACCGAAAATCCGATTTATGAAAGTCGTTGAAAGAATTACATGTTTGTATGAGGCTCGCCCAAAGGCCAAAACGGACATAAAATCGTCTACTCCGACACAAGAAACTATGAAATAATAAACACTCTGCTGATGCCTGAATCAAACACAATACTAGTAGTGTTCTCCGAAAATCTAACTCCCCTGTTTTTATGACTAGCGCCGCGACTTTTCTGTTTTCGGTCAACAATACACTCGGACGCTTACCCGCTCCACGAATAAATAACGTACGGCAGGCATCGGACGGTGGTTTTGGAATTTCGTGGGTGCGGCTCTGCTCCCATGCGAAAGCGAAAGTAATTCTGCCTTCTCCGGCGAAGTAAATATCGTATGACAGATACAGTGCAGCAAAAAAGTATGAGGCCCTTGTGCTCTCTAAGAATGTACCAATACGGTTAAAAATAAATGCATTTTTAACACCCCTCCGCGCCACCAGTAGATTTTGCGCAAGTGAAAAGAAAATTTCACGTGCCCAAAATTTAAAGCATTACACAACTCTCAAAGATTGAGCATGGGGCCTTTAGGGGGGGAAAATCAGACATCTTTCCTCTTACATAATCAAATTAACCTAAATTAAACAAAAAGTGTGAAATATAACAGTGTGTTCAACATAGTGTACAATACATAAATATTGTTGTCTGAGGATAATTACTGTTCATCTTTTTACACTTTTGCACATGACAACCTTACCTGGTTGGAGAAACAACAACAACAGCAATCTTTGCAGCAAAAAAAAATTAACACAGTAAAAAGTGGTAAGTGTTCTTGGAGAATTATGACAGTGTCTCTTGGTTTTATACATTTCTGTTTATTAATTGTGCTGTAGGATGTTCTTTTTGTTCACTATTGTTGGTTCTGGACCATCAAAGTTCTGTTGTATTGGAGAAACTATCCTTCATTATCTGAAGAATCGGTAAGAGTTCATCTCCTCTGGAACATGGAGGATGTAGGTGATGTGTGACATCCATCACCATTCGATGCAGTAACATGACATGAAACAAATAGAAGTACAAAAGTATTAATATCTGTCCTTGTTTCTAATATTGTTTACAAAATATGATGTATATCTAACACAAAACAGAATTCACATCTATGACAATTAACAACCAAGACAGTACATTGTATATATAATGTTATTTCAACATTTGTGTAATTATATATTTAAGCTAAATTGAATGTAGATTAGCCATCCCTTACAATACATAATCAGGGTTTAATACAAAAAAAAATGCTTAAGGAACAAACAATTACAATGGCTACATCCACAAAAATATAAAAGAAATAAAGAGTAACACATTAGATTAATTGATAAGTAATTGTCCCTGAGATTATATAACTATTTATGCAGTATAATAATAATCAGTGCATAAATACTTCTGACAGATGTTGCACTTCTGTCAGTCACTTCTACACCTGTTCAGAAATTGTACAATACTAATGTCTGACATTCAATGGTTATATATGTCTAATATATATATATAGAGCTAAGATTAGCTCTATATATATATTAATAATTCAATACTGTAGTAACATAAACTAGTTACAAACTGTGATTATTATGAAAACATATTATGTAACTGTTCAACATGAACAACTGACAGTAATATATCAGTCCTTATTTATCCCATCATTCAATCTGGTCAGTAGCCTTACTCAACTTCACTAGTCCTTTAAACTCAAGCTACTGAACGAAGGCGTTGGTTGAGTGCACTGCACAGTGCTCCACCAAGCGTTTCCAAGGACACAAGAAAGGGTTGTCTCTTGGTAATGGTAATAGTTCCTTATCTGGGCAAGGAGAAATCCCTTATGTCTATTACTGTTCTAAAGGGAAGGATCTCCTGTAGGAATTGTGCCTTTTCAACCCCTTTGGTGAGAATTGACTAGGATGGCATAGCAATCAGGTTGACCCATGACCCAAAGGGTCAAGAAGTTGAGAGCTCCTTGCTCTTGAACTGAAACCATGTACTGATTGTCACATCCAATTTTGAGAATCTCCTTTGCTGAGGGTGCATCTTCTTCACCTCTAAACCACAGGATATCCACAAACAACCTGTTTTTGAAGGGGATGATGAACAATCTGCAGGGGTTTTCTTGGGCCGACTGAGCACCAAGGTCTTCAAAGTTTCTGCATGGACAACAACTTGGCCCACATCTTTGTATGCCATAGCTCTCCACAGCCACAGCATCCGTGTGAGGAGGAAGGCTCCCAGTTTGGTCACACAATTTAACACCTTTCTGACTAATAATGTTGATGTAACTGCAAGTGGGAAGAGAGAAAAAAAAAACACAAGCAAGGAGAATAATTCCATTTATTCACTCTTTCTCTCCTCACTCTTCCCTTTCAGTCAAAAGATTTGTTTCATTTACGCCTTCTCCTATTATTTTGAATCACAGAAGAGGGATATCTTAGATCATTTACCTTTCTCATTTACTCATTTCATTCACTCTTCCTGTTCTCACTCACAACCTCAAATGTCACTTTCTCGATTTCCTTACATTTCATTTCAGAAATGAATCACTCAATTTATTTGGAAAACAAAACATGCCATGCATGGAAAAATAGCAAGATTCCCATCCAAAAAATACTTAGAAACCATTCTCTTATTTTGAAAAATTGCCCCTGATTTTCCTAATTAACATAGTGTTTTATTCATCAGCAGTCTGGAATCTTGAAGGCACGAGCATGAGTACAATACTCAGCAGTCTAATTTCTGTTTCCTTTTCATTATAGTTGATATTAACTATGTGTTTGTTCTATATTGACTTATCTACATTCATATGATATCAATCACTCCCTTAATTTCATCCATGATGGAGTTCTCAATAGTAGGTAAACTTTATTTGAAAAAATTTAATTATGGAACTAGAAATCTGATTCGTGTTGTTTCACATCCTTATCTGAGAGTAAAACTGAGAGGTGTTTTTTTTTTTTTTTTTTTTTTTTTTTTTCAAAATAGCACAGGGAGATGGATCCCAAGTGTAGATCTTGACATTCAGATGTTACCTTCTTTTCCTTTAGTCTTTTCTTCAGGAAAAAGACAAAACAAGTAGTACCTGGGTGGAACCAGCCGTTCCCAGGACAATTGCTTCACCTCGTCCCCAAAATGAAAGAACCAAATATGATTTTTTTTTTTTTTTCTGGATCCAATCACCTGAACTTAAATTTTAGCTATGCAATGAGAGAGAGAGAAAACAAAAGTGACCAGGGGCTTACTGGCCATGCCCTAGACAAAATGCACCCTTCCTCTCTGCATTTAATCCTGTATAATTTTTATAAACTTGATATGTTTGTGCAAAAAAAATAATAATGTCTGTTCAATAGAAATATTCCATCACTGGTCATATTTGATCAGAAGCTGTAGTGCTAATCTCCTTTTACTCCCCTTTTCTTTTTTTTTCGGATAATGGTTCTTACTTTACATGGAATTTAGGTTTTTTTTTTTCTTTCCTGTGTTTCCACCATCATCATTCAATACTCTGTGCTTGTTGCTCCATCCATTTACACAACTGCTGATAAAACATACTGACAGAATCCAACAAAAGTGATCAATATCTTCACCTCTATGGTCACGTTCTTTGATCCTTTGTTTGCCATAACTTCGCTTATCCCCTTTTTTTTTCTCATTAAGGTAACCTTTTCCATATGGTGAAAACTGGGCTTGCTCACCAGTCAACACATGTCCCACTGTGTCTAACCTGATCCACGTTTACATTGGTGGCATCAAACACATTCTGTAGAAAATAACTGGTGGGTTCCTAACAATCTACGATCCAACTCTGCTAGCCTCTGACATATACATAAGGCCTGCCAATTAACTACATATAAATACAGAAAAGAAATGTCACTCTCATGTGCCTCTCCTGTTCCAACAAAGAAAAATTGTCCTGTTCCTTCAAGACAGAGGAAACACAATAGTGAGCCTCCTCCCACACTGCTCTTTCATTCTTCAGGGTTTCTATCTTACAATTCTTTCTCTTTTTTGTTTTTCTTAATCTCTCCAAGCATCTCTAAGTGCACCTGCCCAATCAAATCCTTCGCCTTCAACTCTTCGGTTTAACCTCGCTGCCAGTGGCGCTCCTAGCATCCACTGAAAGGTCCTATCCACCATACTTGGCTGTTCATCTGGGTCTGCAGTTCTCTGTTCTTCACTATTTTGATCTGGAGGTTCACTCCTCTGATTCTTTGTTCCTATGGTAGGATAATTTTGTTCTGCCTCATCTCTTCTAACTGGAACTGACTCGGGCACTACTTCATTTTGTGGTGGAGAGATACTAGACACCACAGGAGGGGGGTGAGTCACACGGCTACGTAAGTTGTATGTGTGAGACTGGGTGGGTACCTGTGTAATTCTGTCTGAACTTCCAGACGGCTCTGTCCTCCACTGATTCCTCGATGGGAGAGAAGACAATGGGATTGATACAGGCAAACTCACCGTTCTATCTGGTTGTAGTCTCACAGGTCTGGGGTGTATTGGTGGAATCAACGCACATTCTTCTAATATTGGCTCATCAAAGATCCAAGTTTCCTTCGGCACTGTCTCTGTACATGTCTGATCCAGTGATTCACTATCTTCGGGTTCTTCTTCCTCTCCTATTCTAAGTTCGGGAAAAACTTTCCGATCAACAACCTTTGTCAACCGATCCACATGCACTATCTGCCTGTCCTTTGGGTTATACAGATTTTGTATCTCATAATTGACCAAAGAAGTTTGATTAATTACCCGGTATGGACCTGAGCTTAAACGGGCCAGTTTCTTTGTTGTGCCTACCTTTATCTTAGGTGTGAACAGGTAAACTAAACTTCCAACACGAATATTTTTATCTACTGCTACAGCAGCTCTGCGTTCTTCTTGTTTCTGTACTGCCTCCTCCAAATGTTGAGACACAATCTCATAAGTCCTTTGGAGACGTGCACACATTTGTTCTGAGTAGTTTTCTAACGAGGCATAGCTCTGTCTGGTTTTTCCATTCCATAGGTCAGATGGTAGCACCAAGTCTCTGCCATAGATTAAGAAGTTGGGCGATTCCTGAGTAGCACTATGGGTTGCTGCATGGTACACAGCTATCGCCAGTGGTGTCATTTCGTCCCAGTCTGTTTGAGCCTCATTTATGACATGTGACAAAATATTTGCTAAGGTGCGATTCAGACGTTCGACTTTGGCATTTGTTTGAGGATGATATCGGGACGTATGAATTTGATGAATGTTCAACTTCTCACACACTTGTCGTAACAACGAGGACATGAAATTTGTGCCTTGGTCTGTAAGAATGTACTTAGGAATTCCATGCCTAGCGATCACATTATTAATAAAAGCTGTTGCAACTTCATCTGCCTTTTGGGTCTGGAGCGGAACCACTTCGGCATAACGAGTAAAGTTGTCGACTGCCAACAGCAAATACTTGTTTCCTTTCAGTGACATGGGAAGAGGTCCCAAAATGTCTAATGACACCCTCACCCAAGGGGCGTTTTAGACTGGGACTCTCATCAGAGCCGCTTTAGCTTTAGGATTATAACCTTTTCGTTCCATGCAAGATGGGCAAGATTCAAGATAATTCCGGATGTCTGCGTACATGCCTGACCAGAAAAAGTCCCTTTTAACTTTTTCCAGTGTCTTCTGTAACCCTAAATGGCCTCCAGAAAGTAAATCGTCATGGCATGATTTTAAAATTTCCCCCTTTAGACCTTCTGGAATGACTAACTGTTCATTTGGGTCTTCTCGGGTGTTTCCAGAGCCAGACAGAGTATAGTGGTATAATAATCCATCATTACTCATATAAAAGGAATCTGGCACTCTTGTTGATGCCTGGAGTGTTCCTTCTAGCGCTTCGATTAATTTCCGCAAGATCGGATCTTCTCTCTGTAGAGTTTTGATCAAAGTTCTGGTTTGATTTTGAGGAAAAATCACTGGTTCCTGATTTACCTCTGTTGATAGTGGAGCGACTACCTTCATATTTCTTGGTTTCCTATGCTTTTTCTGTGACTCATCTTCCTCTAACACAGGTCTAGAAAGGAAATCTGCATTTGAATGAACTCGACCAGGGCGGTAGACAATTTGAAAGTCGTATTCTTGCAACAACATGCTCCAGCGGGCTAATCTAGGCGATGGATTCTTTAAATTAAGCAAAAAGCTCAATGGTTGATGATCAGTTATTAGTGTAAAATGATTTGACACTAGAAAAGGTTTAAATTGCATGACTGCAAAGATTATAGCCAAGGCTTCTTTCTCAGTAGTACTGTAGTTCAATTCTGATTTTTTTAACAGTCTAGACGCATAAGCTACTGGCTGTCTAGAATTCTCATCTATCTGTACTTCTAAGCATGCTGCGACACAATATGAAGATGCATCAGCAGATACCACGAAAGGTCGGGAAAAGTCAGGGTAGACCAACAAAGGTGGGGTGGTCAGAACAGTCTTTAACTGGTCGAAAGCCTGCTGCGTTGAGCTGTTCCAGACGAATGGTGTTTCTGTCTTCGTCAAATTTGTTAGAGGTCTCGCAATCTCCGAAAAATTTGGAATAATTTTCCTGTAAAATCCTGCCATTCCTAGAAAAGATCGCACTTGTTTCGCAGTTCTTGGGGCTCGACACTCTCGAACGGCAGCCACATTGTCGGGATCGGGGCGAATACCTTCAGAATTGATTAAATGCCCAAGGTATTTTAATTGTTCTTTTAGGAACTCACATTTCTTAGGTTTTAGCTTAAGGTCGTATTCTCTCAGATGCTGGAAAACCTTTCGCAGCTTCGAAAAATGAGAATCCAGGTCGGACGAAGCAATAATTATGTCGTCGAGGTAGGCGAAAATGGATTCCTTCCCAAGGTCATGAAGCACCAAGGAGAGGGCCCTTACGAACGCAGAGGGGCCGTTCTTCAATACAAATGGCATTTGGGAAAATTCATACAAAGATTCCCCAGTGGTGAAGGCGGTTTTGTGCCGATCAGCTGGGTGCACCTCAATTTGGTGGAAACCACTTTGCAAATCGAGCGAAGAGAAATATCGCGCCTGACCAAGAGTTTGCAGATTTGATCAATATGAGGGAGAGGAAAGCAATCAGAGAGAGTCTTAGCGTTCAATCTCCAAAAGTCCACACAGAGTCTGTAACTAGCATCTCGTTTCTTGACTAAAACAATTGGCGCCGCATATGGGGAATGGCTTGGTTGTATGATGTTGGCTTCCAAAAGTTCATTTACCTGCCTTCGAACTTCATCTTTTAACAAAAACGGAACTCTATAAGCTGTCTGCTTGACCGGTATGTTATCAGTCAGTCTAATCCTATGCTTTAACACCTTCGAGTTTCCTAACTGAGCTAGTGATTTAGCGAAAATATCTCTATACTCATATAACAAATCGGACAGTTTATGCCTTTGATCATCTGTCAAGTGACCGAGGTCAAAGTCTTGCAAAGTCACAGGAGCTGTAGTTTTCTCATTAGCTTCCTCACCTGTAAAAACAACTGTATTATCCCTAACACCCTCAAGACTAGCAATATTCATCCCTTTGGGAAGGTGGAGGGGTTCATTAGTCAGATTGGCTACAAGAACAGACACTCTGCCATCTGGACCTAATCTGTCTATTGAGCATTTGACTGCCAAGTCATCACGACTTAAGTTAGAGTTAGGTTCTGTCAACACTAACTGTTCGGCAGAAGCAGCAAAATGGTTACAAACAGCCGTTAATACTTTTTCTGATGAGGCGGGAATCAAATGTTTGGAAGTTAATTTAGCTACCGACGGTTTTAATTTCAAATACTGGTCTCTTACGCCTTGCTCCTCGCTACCCTCTTCCCTTAAGCAAATGTTCAAAGGGGCAGAGTGTATAATTCCCTTACCCAAGTCTAATGTAAACGAAAATTGCCTTAAAATATTTAATCCTAAGATTACATCGTATTGCCCTCTAAAATTTCCTGAAGCCACCAAAATCTTTTCCCGAAAAGTTGTCTGATCTAACTTAAAATTTACTGTAATTTCTGTATGTATTGGGACTACAGAAACTGAGACTCCAGTTACAGTCAAATCTGGGCATCTGGGATTCAATGATCTATCATGCTTAATTTTATTAAATAAATCTGTGCTCAAAAGTGATACGCTTGCTCCTGTGTCCACCAAAAACTTGGCTGGGATGCCTTGAACATACCCATTGATTAGTGGCAGTTTGGCGTCATTATTTAATATATACACCCCATGTTGCATATTTCTCTGATAGGCATAAGATTTATCGAATCTATGGAAATTCTGGCGAGGGGAAGCGGTTTTATTGCGTTGGAAGTTCCTTCCATTTCGCACCATGTTCCTTCTTTGTCATAAATACCTCTCCCCATTTTGCCTATAGTCTACATGGTTTGGTGATCTTCCAAAAATAGATCTGTGCTGAGTTTGATCAAAGGTACATTCATTTCTGGGTGTTCCCTTTCTTTCCCTTGTAAATGAGCTCATATTATCCCTATTTCGATTGTTATTATAGATTTTATCTGTTAATGTATCTCTATTTCTATTAAAATTACTGCTCTTTCCATTAACATAGGCTGTCCCATTTTTTGGCACTGCAGTGTATTCGCGCGTCGAGCGCCAATCATGCCGAGAAGGAGAAAAATTCGGTGCCGGCCGGCGATTGCTTGAACGGCCGCAGCCAGCAAAACGATTCTGTCCCTGCTCCCTAGCGTCTATGTGATTCGGTAACCCATGCTTCCGGTCATAGTGTGGTTCTCCATAGCGTCGGTACTCGTGATTATTGACCCCATTCGTGGCATATCCTAGCAACGCCCTTCCTGACTATGAGTGCCTTACGGGGAACGCTATGCGGTTGCAGAAAGGGGGGAATGCATAAGTTTCAGTATTAAAATTTTGGCTTGGATGATACCTGTTATTATCTGTGCCTTGTGTTTTTAAATTATTGTGTGTAATATTATTTACAGCTAGTGTATGTAGCGATTGCTGTAGGTCTTTTATCTGGTCCTGTAATGGCTTAATGATTTCTTTAAGATAGTTTTCTTGTTGGTCCCATATTTCTCCATCACTGTTATTCAAATTATACATGGCATTATTTGACCTGTGTTTTGTTTCTGTAATAAGCTCGTTGGTTTCCTCTCGTTTCGCCACTGTAATTGCTTGTGTGAAGGTGAGAGGATTTTGTGAAAGAACCAGCCTCCTGATCTTATTTGAAACGCCCCTGAGAAATTGAGCCAGCATTGCCTGATCTAATATTGATAATGCCTCTGGCGACTCACTTTTCGTGTTAAACGCTAAACGGGCCAAATTTTTAACCCTCGTAGCAAAATTTGCTACAGTCTCATTAGGCAATTGTACAGCATGTGAAAAATTATGTAGACATGTCACACTAGGTTCCGTTTTTTCGAACTGAGCCAAAAATGCATTTTTAAACACACTATAATCTTTTTCTTTACGTAAGTCTACAGAATTTGCGAGGAATTCTGCAGCAAGAGAGTGAACTTTGGACTTACAGACAGCTATTAATTCGCAATTTCCCCAAAGTGCTAATTGTCCTACACTTTCCAGCATTTCAAAAAAATATTGAACGGACGGCCCTTCATCTACTTTGCCAGAGAAAACTGGCACTAAACCCAAATAACCAGCAATATTTGCCAAATAAGGTCTGCCCATTTCGGGAGGGGGTTGTGTCTCCTGGGTTCCAAAAAGTGGAACAGAATTTTCTATACCCGAGGTTTGTGGGCTCTGTCCCTCCATTTTGACTTAATTAGTGTCTGTGTAAAATTAATGTCCCCCAAAATGGTGTAAAAGCCACCTTTCCGTTGAGCTGAAACAGAAATATATCATTAATAATCAGCAATTCTAAAGCAAAAGGTATTACAACATGTAGCAACTCGTTTTATTCTTAATTTTGATAAATTTTCGAGTTTAAAACATTACAAGTTGCTGCCTGTTGTTCAACATGAGTGTTCCTGGAGACGTCTGTGTTATTTGTACTGCTGTAAAAAAAATATGCCTATGACTAGTCTCTGTACACACAACAATCAGTGCTGTCCCAATCCTTTCTATTAGAAGTACTTTCCTCAGTCTACAACCATCAGAATCATTTACGGGCATTCATATAAATCGGGTTTTTCATCCCGCAAGGACACACTTGAATCCTGGACACAATTGGCACCAGTGTTGCGCAGGTCTTTTCTCCGTTGTAGTATAAACTTGCTAGGGTTCCAACAATTCTCAGTTATGGTGTGATGTGTCAGTTAGGAATAAATGTTCTTTGCAAGAGTTACACTAATATTTGCATCCGGAGAAACCTGGCTTTCATGTAATCGTCTAGCAGTTAGTTAGGACAAATCCCGTGTTCTAAAAACTTACTCAGATGGACGTTGAGCAAATCTGCAACATCAAGATTGCGTTGTGTGATTTTCACCTTTGACTCCTTTCTATTTGATTAGAATCAAAAGCGCCGCCTTAACAGTTCTTTATCAGTAATCCATTCAAAGAAATCATGTGTCATCAGAGAGTAATCAATAGGCAAAAATTAGCAAACAAAACATGGTTTATTAAACATACTAAATCGTTACAAAATACAGTTAGACAAAACAGTGTATAAGTCTTTAGTAAAATAGCCTTGAGCTTTTATACCTTTACATATTTAGGTAACCAACGGATTAATTAATAATGGTATGGGCTTGCAAATTGTTATGTTCTTCATGAACAATCGACAGCCAAAGAGCGTTCATACATCGCGTAGCTGACGAATATTACACCACATTGGTGGAACATGTAAGATTGTAGGCCATGATTAATATTCAGTCTTAATATTTAATTATAATATTCAGTTATAATATTTAATTATAATATTCAGTTATAATATTTAATTATAATATTCAGTTTTAATGTTAATTAGGATCATTCAGTTTTAATATTTAATTATAATTAATTCTAATTAAATAACGTCCGGTATTCATGTACAAGTTACAGTATCTATTAAATATGAAATGCTAAGTAAAATAACAAAACTCTCATCAAATATGAGTGTGCGTGAGGATCGATGTCTTTAAGCACATAAAAAATATATAAAAGGGGGGGATGGAAGTATGTTCGACTTAGCGCAATTAAGTTCCGTTTATAATTAAATAACGAGGGTTAACTTACCCGAATAATTCAGCAACGCCTCAGGAACTGTAGTTACAGGACAGTAGTTCATCTCGATTCCTTCCTATATCTCATTAACGAGTTTTTAGCCTTCTTCTTCCGACTTTTCGTTTCCCCTTCTTAAGAATATTTTCTTCACATTCTAAAAAAGATTATCATTGCGACGGCTCTCTATCTTAACAAAATCCTAACTCAAATTCCGCTAACTCCCTTACAAGTCAACAGCTCATTCACCGACCAAGGACACTCTCCAAGGCTCAGCTCCAACTGCTCTCTCCCTTACCACACCCTAGCTGCTAACCGAACTGCCTCCCCCTATTTCCCCTCTAGTTAGTTTCCTCAAGCGGAAAAACATCTGGGGAACTGTAGCTTTACAGTGTTCAGACTCAACCGAAAATCCGATTTATGAAAGTCGTTGAAAGAATTACATGTTTGTATGAGGCTCGCCCAAAGGCCAAAACGGACATAAAATCGTCTACTCCGACACAAGAAACTATGAAATAATAAACACTCTGCTGATGCCTGAATCAAACACAATACTAGTAGTGTTCTCCGAAAATCTAACTCCCCTGTTTTTATGACTAGCGCCGCGACTTTTCTGTTTTCGGTCAACAATACACTCGGACGCTTACCCGCTCCACGAATAAATAACGTACGGCAGGCGTCGGAGAGTGGTTTTGGAATTTCGTGGGTGCGGCTCTGCTCCCATGCGAAAGCGAAAGTAATTCTGCCTTCTCCGGCGAAGTAAATATCGTATAACAGATACAGTGCAGCAAAAAAGTATGAGGCCCTTGTGCTCTCTAAGAATGTACCAATACGGTTAAAAATAAATGCATTTTTAACAATAGTATAGTACATAATATTGTCAATTAATCAGTAAAATCTATTAATCTTGTTGAACTTCATTGTCAATTAAATTGTACTTTTAACTATACATATAACGACTTAGGTTACGTAGCATAAATAATTAGAAAAATAAATAATTAATACTTAACTTGATACGAAAGTTATATAAAGGGATTTCGTAGATAACACTCGAAACTGAAACATAAATATAGCGTTATAACTGTGTGGGATACAAGTTTAGGGTTTTAATTTTGCACTGAAATTAAAATTTTATTAAAATTAAATCGAAATCATGACTCAAACCAGAGCAGCAAAGCAAAAGGTTCAAGCTAATGGGAGTGCTGTGGCTCAGAGAAGAACTGAGGGGGGCAGTTGCCCTCGGAATCACAGGCTTTTAAAATGCACTACTTGCTTGATGTTTGTGGAACCGTTGGGTACGGGACATGATACTGCCATGGGGGATGTCTTTGTTTGTGCGCGATGCATGGAGTGTAAGGAAATCAGGCGATAACTCAGCGTTGTTATGGGCCTATATGAGAGCTTGAAGGACAGGGTGGATGCCCTCGAAGGATTAAAAGTGAGGGGCCCATCAAGCTCTCAGCTGCCCACACCAATGCCAGAGATTGCACTTGGTCATCGCGCAACACAGCGGCAGCCCCCAAGGCAGAATGCGCTGGTCCCAAAGGAACTAGCCGCCGTAGCCTAGTGGTCAGGCGCGTGGGTACACGTACTTTGAGTGACCGGGGTTCAAGCCCGTGACTGCTGAATACGGTGCTGTTTCTTGTAATCTGTCTATCTTGTGAACTCCTCTGACCGTTTGGTCGTCCCGGAGTATAAACAGAAAATTTATTTATTTATTTATTGTCAGGGAAACGGGAAACATGCTTTGTAAAAAGGATAGGTTGAACAGGACCAGGGTATGCCTGCCGGGGGCAAAGGTTGATGACATTGTAGAGCAGATATCATCTTTTAAGGGCACAAAAGGTGATATAGTTGACACGTTGACACTAATGATATTAAGAGTAGGAGACCGGCGTAATTACTTAACAAGTCAGGTCACTCTTGAACAAAAGCTGACAATTAGGTTTGAATTTGAAAGTGTCTGCAATTCTGCCCAGACACGATAGAAGGGAGTATGTGATGAGAGCCTTGTCAATCAATTCGGCACTGGAAAGAATGTGCAAGGCTCAAGCGGTAGAATTTTTTTTCAGCCTGGTCTGTACTTGTTAACAGGAGAGACTGCTTCTACAGGGATGGGATACACTTAAATAGAAAGTGTGCAAGAATGTTTGCTGATGCTATCGAGGCAGTGTTCGGTGGGTCGGAAAACTGCTAGATTGGAGGGATAGAAGGACTAATAGATTAACAGTAGCCAATGGCAGAGGTGAAAGTGATTCTTGCACTGCTTCTATTGGAATGAGCAGCAGCCTGGAAAATGAGATGCAGGATATTTCAGAGACTGCTGGAAATCATTGGGGTACATGTAAACACATGGGTTGTGTTAGGGTAGCTAAGAAAAAGAACAGTGGTCTCCGACAGTTTTTGAATTCTGTACAGTGGGATAAACTGACGATGTTACCAACAGCAAATTCTAAGTGGGAAGCATTCAAGGAATTAATCGTGGAAGCTACTAAAAGTTTCATACCTATTAAGAAATATTGTTCAAGGTTTAGGCCTAAATGGTTATCTAATGAACTAATGAGACTCGTAATAGAGCAGAAAAATGCATGGGATGCATATAAATTATCAAGAGACTCAGAAGCCTATGGCAGATATAAGCTAGTCTGTAATCAGGTGACAAAGGAGGTTAGGCAGGCGCAGGCAGATTACGAGAAATCCTTGGCAAAAGATGCTAAGAAAAACAGCAAGGATTTCTTTACTTATATAAACTCTAAAAGGAAGGAGATGAATCTGATTGGTCCACTTGACATCGATGGTTCGACTGTTGATGATCCTGCTCAGATAGCAAACAAACTGAATGAGTATTTTGCATCTACATTCACACGTGAGGAAATATTAAGGTTTCAAAATGGCAGAAGGTTATCAAATTGTAGCAGGATACTTAATGATTTTGGAATAACTGAAAGCAAAGTGGAGGAGAAATTGTTGAAGTTCAACATAAGAAAAGCACCTGGGGTGGATGAGATCTATCCAGTTATATTAAAGGAGGCGACAAAGCAACTAAGCAAACCCTTAGCCATAATTATGAGAGCGTCCTTGGACTCAGAGGAGGTTCTCACGGACTGGAGATGTGCAAATGTATCCCCAGTTCACAAAGGGGGATCGAAGGGTGACATGAGTAATTACAGACGTTAGTTTAACTTCTGTTCCGGGTAAAATAATGGAGTCACTGGTTAAAGATGCATTGCAGGATCATCTAGACAAGACTACAGCAATAATTCAGACACAGCATGGGTTTGTTAAGGGAAAGTCTTGTCTGACAAATTTGATAGGATATTATGATGTGCTTAAAGGAACTGGATGCAAAAAATAATTTTGATATCATATATTTGGATTTCAGGAAAGATTTTGACACTGTTGCGCATGGAAGACTATTGTACAAATTGGAGCAGAATGGTATTAAGGGTAAGTTGCTACAATGGATAAAAGGATGGTTAAGTGGGAGAAGACAGAGGGTGGTAATCAATGGGTGCTGCTCTTCTTGGAATAATGTTATTAGTGGAGTCCCACAGGGTTCGGTGTTAGGTCCACTGTTGTTTTGTATATTTATCAGTGATATTGATGAAGGTATATCAGGCTTAATGTCGAAGTTTGCAGATGATACAAAGTTGGCAGGGTTGTTATTGACAGTAATGGCAGTGTGCTACTGCAACAGGATCTAGATAATTTGGGCAGATGGACTAAGAAGTGGCAACTGCAGTTTAACCTTGACAAATGCAAAGTACTTCATATGGATAGAAGTAACCCTAGAGAAACGTACCAACTGTGTGGTACTACACTTAAGGTGGTAGAAAATGAAAAAGACTTGGGAGTAATTGTGCAGTCAGATATGAAGTTTTCTGAGCAACGCAGACAGGCTGCCAGGGCAGGTCATGGGGTTTTGTCAATGATATATAGGAATTTTGCTAGCAGGGAAAAGGAGGTGATTATCCCTATGTATAAGGAAATAGTCAGGCCACGCCTTGAGTACTGCGTACAGGTCTGCAGGCCTCATTTTAGGAAGGATGTAAATTTACTTGAGCGTGTACAGAGAAGGGCAACAAGATTGGTGAGGGGAATGAAGGGATCCTCTTACCAAGAGAGGCTTAAATTCTGCAAAATCCAGTGGCTGGAGATTAGGCACCTGCGCGGTGATCTGATTGAGGTGTATAAGGCCTTGAATGGGTTGAGCACGCTGAATTCTGATGGAATCCTTCCACTTGTTCAGATTACGAACCTAAGGGGGCATAAATTCAAATTAAGAAAAGACAGATATAGAATAGATGTGCGGAAATTTGCCTTTAGCCAGCGGGTGGTTAATTGCTGGAACAAACTTCCACCTGTCGTTGTGAAAGTTGATAGGTTGAATAAATTTAAGGAGGAACTGGACAGGCATTGGAGGGAATGGTGTGATTTTTTTTTTTTTTTTTTTGGCTGATGCTGCATAAGCTCATACACTTGCTTTCTTGCATCACTTGCCACTGCTACTACTACTACTACTACTACTACTACTACTACTATTACTACTATACTTGCGTGTACACCAATGCTAGGAGTTGAGTAAACAAATTTGATGAATTTGAGGTATTGCGCAAAACATCAAAGGCAGATATTGTTGGGATTTCAGAGACGTGGTGTCACACAGAAATAAGGAATGCAGAACTGGAATTTGGGGAGTACAATGTCTACAGAAAGGATAGACAGGATAGGAAGGGAGGAGGGGTTATGCTATTAGTTAAGAAATACATAAAATCCAAGGAAGTGAAGCCAGTCGACATCGCTGGACAGTGCAGTGTCGAGTCAGTTTGGTATGACATAAGCACTGGGAGATCAAAATTGAGAGTAGGAGTGTGCTATAGGCCTAATGACTCTGATGAGTATAATAAGAAACTGTACAGGGAAATAGAGTGGTCCAGTAAATCAGAGAGTCTTATAATGGGGGATTTTAATTACCCAGATATTGACTGGAATTTGGGGACTGGTCACTCACACACTAGCAAGACTTTTGTGGATTTATTGGATGATTGTTTTCTAGATCAGCATGTTCGGGAGGCAACTAGAGGGAGTAATACTCTTGATTTGATTATCAGTAGTGATTTTTCATGCATTAAGAATCTGCAGATAAATGAACCACTAGGTGGCAGTGACCACAGTGTGCTGAAGTGGGATTTACTCAAAGAGGTAACTACCATTAGGGGTAAAAGGAAGGGTTATTGCTTTCGTAAAGGCGAATACGATGGACTGAGACAGTATTTAAATTCTATACAGTGGGACCAACTGATGATGTTACCAACAGCAAACTCAAAATGGGAAGCATTCAAAGAACTTATTAGTATTAGTATTAGTATTGGTACCGGCCGCATGGTGCAAGAAAGCCTATGGCTTATACTGCACCAGCCAAAAAAAAAAAAAAAAAAAAAAAAAATCCGAACAAAACAATGATAAAAACAAAAAAAATAATAAAATAAAATAAATAACTAAATAATAATAATTAATAAAAAAAAAGAAAAAAAAAGGAAATTAAACCTATCATCATATGCGCTTCCCTTACCCGAAAGTACTATCCAGATGACCTTTGAATTTCCCCAAACTGTCGGCCTCTACCACCCATGAAGGCAACTTATTCCAGTAATTTATAACTTGCTGGCTAAAATAAAACTTCCTGCAGTCCAATCTAAACATTTCCCCCCGTAACTTGAATTTATGTCCTCTAGTTCTAGCATCATTTATAATCTTGAAAATTTTGTCCTCATTCATTTTACTGATGCCTCTCAGACCTTTAAAACACCTCAATCAAATCTCCTCTGAGGTGTCTAGTTTCCAAACTCTGCAACCCACATATTCGAAGTCTTTCTTCATAAGGACGCCCTTTTGCCGATCTCACCAGGTGAGTTACCCTTCTTTGCACCCTTTCAAGAAGCTCGATGTCTTTCTTTAGGTGCGGTCTCCATACTTGAACACAGTATTCCAAGTGTGGTCTAACATAAGATAATGGGATTATCACGTCCCTATCTCTACTTGCAAAAGTTCGATAGATCATCGATAGGACACCATGGGCCTTCCTTGCAACCTGTTTACAATGCTCAGAGAATTTCATGTCTGACCGTATCGTAACACCCAAGTCCCTTTCCTCCAGTACTGGGTTTAGTTGAACTCCACCAAGTGAATAAGCTTTTTTGGGATTACTGTTTCCCAGGTGTAATACCTTACACTTTGTTAGATTAAAGCACAGCTGCCATTTTTCTGACCATTCCTGAAGTCTATCTAGGTCTCTCTGAAGAAGCTCAGCTTGACAGTGATCATTAACTACTCTACCAATTTTAACATCATCTGCAAATTTAGACATCACGCCCTCTACCCCTTCATCAATGTCGTTTATGAAAATTAAAAACAACAGTGGTCCTAATACTGATCCTTGAGGAACCCCACTTCTTACATGAACCCAATCTGAGGAATAGCCATTTATCACAACCCTCTGCCTCCTGCCCTGAAGCCATCCTTCTATCCATCTAAAGATTTTCCCAGTGATTCCAACCTGTTCCAGCTTATAAAGCAACCGCTCATGTGGGACTGAGTCAAAACCTTTGCTGAAATCTAAATAAACAATGTCGAAATTATTCCCTAAATCCAGCTCGTGAGTGACCCTTTCGAAATAGCGAACCAGATTTGTTAAACATGATTTTCCGTTTACAAAACCATGCTGATTTCAGTTCGATCCAAATGATCCTGAATTCCACCCTTGATCATTGCCTCCATGATTTTCCCTACTACTGAAGTCAGACTGACAGGTCGATAATTTCCAACTTCACTTTTAGAGCCACCCTTATGTATGGGAGATACATTTGCACTTTTCCAATCCAAGGGAATCTCCCCAGAGTCTAGTGATGCTCGCATAATTAGCCTCAGTGGTTCAATGCACTCGCTTGCCGCCTCTCTTAAGATTATAGGGTATATTCCATCAACTCCAGGAGCCTTACTGGTCTGTAGGTTTGAAAGTTTTTTCATTAAATAATCTTGCGAAATTTCAATATCATTAATTACATATTTTTTAACTTCGCTCCCACAATTTCCCATTGCCACAAAAGGCTTTTCATTTGTAAATATCAATGCAAAATAACTGTTGAGTTCATCTGCAACGGCAGCTGGTGTATTTATTACTATCCCCTTTTCCTTACGTAACGGTCCGATCTGGTTTTGTCCTGCTCTTCTTGGCATTTATATATGTGAAGAATTCTTTATCTCCCCTCTTTGTTCTGTTTGCTAGTGATTTCTCATAAACTGCCTTTGCCTGTCGACCTACCTTTCTGTGGCTCTATTACCCATCACCTTGTAGCTGTTATAGGCTTCAGTACTTTTTATTGCTCTGTAACTTTTCCATGCCACCTTTTTCTGCTCAAGTAATGTGGCAACTTCACTATTCATCCAACTTGGAACCCTTCTCGTGGAGTATTTTTTTAATGGTATATACGCATTCAAGGCATCTGTGATTAATGTTTTAAAAGCGTACCACAGTTCAATTGTATTCATTCTCTGCGCGATATCTACCCAGTTAATAGAGGCCATGTAGTACCTTAAGGCATCGTAATTTCCTTTTCTGAAATTAAAACCCATTCCTTTGCCTTTTTACTTCTGCTACCTCTCTCGTCATCATCCACCGTAGAACTCCATGATCACTTCCTGCTACTGGTTCCTCTACTGTCAGCCCTGTTATGTCATCTGATTCATGTGTGATGATGAGGTCTAGGATATTCTTTTCTCTAGTACTTTCCCTGACATGTTGATACAAATAACAGTCATCTAGTTGATTTAAAAATTTTGTTCCCCATGTCGAGTTTCCTTCCCATTTACTCCAATCAATTAGAGGCAAATTGAAATCACCCATAATAAGGCATTGACGCTTACTTGCCCATTCCATTTGCATGTAGAGGCTTTTGTCATAGTCTTCACAATCACCTGGTCTGTAGATTACTCCTACTCGCATTATACCTTTGTTTCCTACTATCTCACACCATACAGACTCTATACTAGCATGTGAAATGTCTGAATCCGGGAAAGCTATCGTCGCACTCAGGCTGCTTCTGATAAGAAGCATTACCCCACCACCCCCTCTATCTAACCTATCCTTCCTAAATACATTATACAAGCCGTACTGAAACTCATCATCCCCAATTTCCGGGTGGCACCACGTCTCTGTAAGCCCTGTTATGTTCGCGTTACTTGTTTTAAGTAGCAGTTCGAATTCGCTCATTTTATTGACGACACTTCTAACGTTACTGTATAAACAATTAATATTTACTGTTCTTGTATATTTAACAACCCTAACACAACCCTTGAAGTTTTTTAGGCTCTCTTCCCTGATATTAGCTACCAGCTCACGTGAAACGTTTCTGCCCCAGAACATCTAGATAATACGTCCAGTTGGGGTAACAGATAAGAACTCTTAAGTTATGTGCAAGAGTTACTTTGACCAATATTATCAGATAAACGCGTGTCAGTATTACCCACATCCCCCCTAACTAGCAGTTTCCCCGAACCTTTAAGGTATCCTCAATAATACTGGCAAAAACTTTTGCACCACCTTTGTTTAAGTGTATCCCGTCTCCACAAACAAATTCCTTCTACCTACAAGTGTGGGCCATGCTGATAGAAATTTACCCCCCTAAAGCCTTGCAGATTCCTTCAAGTCTTGAGTTAATCCACAAGGCTCTTAACATGTAATCCCTCCTATCGTGTCTGGGCAGAATAGCAGACACATAGACATTACAGCCTAGCTCGCAACATTTCCTCAGCATGGTCCTGTATTTTTCCAACAAATCGTGAGATCACGTACGTTTAATATCATTTGTCCCCACATGAATAATAATATTTTCTTTACCCCCTTTAAAATCTGACAATCTGTTGGTGACATCATCAATAGTTGCTCCCGGCAGACATACCCTGGTTCTGCTCCACCAATCCTTATTACAAAAAATATTCCCCGTTTCCCTGACTGTCTCCTAATAAAACAATTTCCTTTTTAACCAGAGTAGTGTGCACTTGGTTTTTCTGTTTTGAGGCTCGAATCAGGTGTGCATCACTTGGTAGATTGCTTGAGTTTTGAGTTTATCTTGGAAGCTACTAGGCTTTACATACCAACTAAGAAATATTGTTCAAGGTTTAGGCCTAAATGGATGTCAGATGAACTAATGAGACATATGGCAGAGAAGAAAAATGCAAGGGATACATACAAATGAACACGTGACACAGAAGCCTATGATAGATACAAGTTGATCTGTAACCAAGTTACAAAGGAGGTTAGGCAGGCGAAGGCAGATTACGAGAAATGTTTGGCAAGGTATGCAAAGAAAAACAGCAAAGAGTTCTTTACTTATGTAATCTCTAGAAGGAAGGGGATGAATCAGATTGGTCCACTTGATATTGATGGTTCAACTGTTGATGATCCTGCTCAGGTAGCTAACAAACTAAATGAATATTTTGCATCGACATTCACACATGAGGAGTTATTCAGCGAGGGCAATGCCAGAGGTGTATTCAACTCTGGCAGTAAGCTAGAGAATCTTGTAATCTCTGAGAGTAAAGTGGAGGAGAAATTGTTGAAGATAAACACAAGAAAAGCACCTGGGGTGAATGGTATCTATCCAGTTATATTAAAGGAGACAGCAAAGGAAGTAAGCAAACCCTTGGCCATAATTATGAGAGCTTCCTTAGACTCAGGGGAGGTACACATGGACTATAGATGTGCAAATGTGATCCCAACTCACAAAGGAGGACCAAAGGCTGACACAGGTAATTATAGACCTGTGAGTTTAACTTCTGTTCCCGGAAAATTAATGGAGGCACTGGTTAAAGAAGCACTGCAGGATCATCTAGACAAGACTTCAGTTATAGCTCGGACACAGCATGGTTTTGTTAAGGGGAAGTCTTGCCTGACCAATTTGATTGTATACTATGATGCAGTCACAAAAGAACGATGCAGGGAATAACTTTGATATTATATACTTGGATCTTAGAAAGGCTTTTGATACTGTTGCACATGGAAGACTGCTGCACAAATTGGAGCAGTGTGGCATTGGAGACAAATTGCTGCTATGGATAAAGGGGTGGTTGAAGGGGAGAAGACAGAGTGTGGTAATCAATGGACACTGCTCATCGTGGACTAATGTTATTAGTGGAGTCCCTCAGGGTTCAGTATTGGGTCCATTATTGTTTTCTGTATTTATAAATGATATTGATGATAGTACATCAAGCTTAATGTCCAAGTTTGCAGACGATAAGAAGGTTGGCAGGGTTGTCAAGGACACTACTGACACTATGCTGCTGCAACAGGATTTGGAAAGGTTGAGCAGATGGGCTTCGAGGTGGCAAATGAAGTTTAACATTGACAAATGTAAAGTACTACATATGGGAAACAGCAACCCCAGAGCAACGTATCAACTCTGTGGTACTACACTGACAGTGGTAGAGAATGAAAAGGACCTGGGGGTGGTTGTGCAGGCAGATATGAAGTTCTCTGAACAGTGCAGAAGGGCTGCAAGAGTAGCTCATGGTGTATTGTTAATGATATATAGGAATTTTTCTAGCAGGGATAAGGAGGTGATTATTCCTTTGTATAAGGCAATGGTCAGACCACACCTAGAGTACTGTATACAGGCCTGGAGGCCTCATTTCAAGAAGAATGTAGAGCTGCTGGAACGAGTACAGAGAAGGGCAACAAGAGTAGTGAATGGAACAAAGGGGTTCTCTTACGAAGAAAGGCTTAAGTTTTGCAAATTACAGTGTCTGGAGACTAGGCACCAGTGACGTGATTTGATAGAGGTGTATAAATCCTTGAATAGTTTGAACATACTCAGTGCTGATGGGATTCTCCCTCTTTCTCAGAATAATCACCTGAGAGGGCATAAATTCAAATTGAGGAAAGACAGATGTAGGATAGACGTGCGGAAATTTGACTTTAGCGAGCGGGTGGTTGGTTGGTGGAACAGACTTCCATCCCTTGTCGTGGAAGTTGATAGCCTAAATAAGTTTAAGGCTCAGCTGGACAGGTATTTCGAACGAACAGAGGGGTGAAGTGAAAGTGGTTATTTTTTTATTTTATTTTATTTTATTTTATTTTTTGGCTGATGCTGCATAAGCTTGCTTTCTTGCATCAAATGCCTCTGCTAATGCTAATGCTAATGCTAATGGTAATGGCTGTCCAATCCTGGAGCTTAGTTAGCGCACAATTTGCTCTCTCCTCCAAATCAGCTCTTGTGTCACCATGCACCATCAAAACCAAATCGTCAGCAAACGCAAGTAGTTGAGTCATCCCCAAGTCCATCCCAAGGAACTCGTCCAGGATGGTGGACCAAAAGAAAGGTCCCAGGACCGACCCCTGGGGACAGCCTCGGGAGACTTGGCTAATGACAGACTTGTACCTGGTACTAACATGGACAGTGTGGTATCTCAGGTACTCCTTGACACACCTATAAAGGTTGAGTGGTGCTTTGGCCTGTCGGAGTCTTCTAAGAATACTTGGCCACCACAGCCAATCAAACGCTCCAGCAAAGTCAACTGTGATGGCTAGCACATACTTGCCTTGAGTGCTTGAAACAGTAGATATTAATTTAAGAAGAGCATCTTCAGTGCTGCAACCTGTTTTGAAACCGTACTGAAGTGGAGAAATGAGGTTTTCTTTAGAGTAACATTTTGACAACCTGCTGAGCAGAAGCCTTTCCAGAAGTTTGCCCAGGACTGGCAAGAGAGCAATTGGCCTGTAAGATTTTGGCTCTTCAGGTGGTTTGTCTGGGTTCTTCAAGATGAGTTTGAGGCATGCCTCCTTCCAGATAGCAGGAAAGTGGCCTTCCATTAGGCATCTGTTGAAAGTGGCGAGCATGTTATTAGGGAAGTAGGTTGCAAATTTCTTGATAACATCCACCTCGAGGAGGTCATTGCCAGGAGTTTTATTTTCTTTAGTTTTGTCCAGCGCAGCTTTTAGATCGTAATTTGTAAATGGTTCTTCAGTATTTTCTGTTGTGTAAGAATCGTTAGCGGTAACAATCTGTAGTTGCTCTTTAGTTAGCTGTGCATCATCTGTTGGAAAGAGGGCATTTAGCATGTTATGGACAGAGTCCTCCCACGTGAAGGTGGAAGAACCATCAGGCTTTACAGTTGTACTGAGGACTTCACCTCTAGGGAGTTTGTTTACGATACGATAGACAATTCCCCAGGGGGTTATCATTTCCTGTGATCGAGACCAAATTCTGCCATGAGGCTTTTTTGCAGCGTCTAATCATGGTAGTGTAACTGTTCCCTAAGAATCGGTAACTGTCTTTTGCGGCTTCGACCTCCAAGGGTGGGAGGTGAGCACGGGCTCTGTGAATTTCCAAAGGATTCCATTGGGTCTCTGCTTATGTATTGTATGGGTATTTGTGAGGCTCATTCCATCGAATTCTGTTAGCACTTTCTTCTGTTCTGATTATCACGATCTTCTCTGTTTGCACAACTTCGGCTGCTCTTTGTTTTTGTTCTTCTTCTTGCTGTTTCTCCTCCAGTTCTGGTTCCATTATGTTTGTATTCGTTATTGTTTGTAGTTGTTCACTGACCTCTCGCTTGATTTCCCCAACTTTGCATGAGCTATCAGGTTCTTTATTATTATTATTATTATTATTATTATTATTATTAGCCATATAGTACAAGGAAGCCTGAGGCTCATGCTGCACCAGCCAAAAAAAAAATTACCCTGAGAGAGAGAGAGAGAGAGAGAGAGAGAGAGAGAGAGAGAGAGAGAGAGAGAGAGAGAGAGAGAGAGAGAGAGAGAGAGAGGAATCGCCAAGGAAGAGAAGAATGATGATATCCAGCTCAGGACCCTCGATATGCCAAGCCCATACTCACCAGATGTGAGCCCTTGGGGTGCTTCTTGATGATGATCTGTCTCTGGTCTGCTATTCGTTGTTCAGTGACCTGAACAGTCGTGAAATGTTCCAACCACTTCGTGGGTAGTTTTATCCTTGTACGTTGTTATGTCTGTCTCTGGTCTCGTTACTTCGTAGTATGCTCGCATAATGAACGTATTCATTCCGATGCTCCACTTCATGCGTGTTGGATTCTTCTTCCCTTCTGGGTGATCACTAGTGCAGTTGTGCAGGAAGCACTTCTAGTAGGTTGGGCTGGATAGACTTGCCTGTCAGTTGTGATAGTCATACGGGTGACAGTGTCACTTGCTTCACTGTCGTCCTCAGGAGACTGTCTCCGACTTTTCGAACTGACCCCTCTGAATAAGTCCTGAACGCGAGTGACTTTATCTTGCATCACACGCGATGCAGTATATTTCTATTTCTCATCTTCATCTAGCTATGGAGGTGAACCTGTTTTAGCTTTGGAATCCAGTGGTGGGTTGGAGTTATGGGGCGAGACAAGATGGCGCCGCTCTCTGCCTCTGCCGTCACTTTGACCTTGGGGGAGTTTGGACGAATGAAGCGACTTTTGCGATTTTTTCTCCTCTGCGTTTACTCTCCCACCCTGCATTGCATATCGAACCCTTGTCCATGATTGGTGGTCCAGCATCGTGACTCCTGGGCTTATCCGCCCCCTTAATATCAGCATCACTATCATTATCATGATCCGATTACTTCACAAAGGAACCACGTCGGGACGCCAATGTGTCAGGAGGGTGCTACGTACATTCTGAGGTACGACGACGTACTACAGGCAACATAATTAACACATACTGCCCATTTACGCTCGTACTGAAATATTATTATTATTATTATTATTATTATTATTATTATTATTATTAAATCCGTTTATTATTATAGCAAGTGATTGCTTTCACCCCTTTTACACAGCCGACCGGCCAGAAGGGTGTACAAAAATGCAAGAATGGCAATTTTTACAATGCAGTATTTACAAATCACGTTTACAATATTTACAGAAGTGCGAATCATTTACAGTATTATTTACAGAATGTAATTATCGACAACTTTAGAAGAGGAAATTATTTACAGTACCATTTAAAAGTAGATATCCAACAGCTATTTTATATTTTGGTCATTCCTTCTTATTTATAAAGTTCAAGTTCCTAGCTTTTCCTAGTTCAAGCTTCATCTTCATACTTCTATAGTTCAAGCAAGCTATAAGCTTCAGAGAGGCTCTTCACTCTGTACTGCTTGCCTTCACAGTATTTCACAGGTCTATTGCCAATGTATTGAAAAGGGGACTGCGTTGTTCGGAAAGAAGTTCTTTAGACATCACAGGTTGGATAGTGTAGAATGCAACGGTAAGTAGGGATTGTCATTACTGCTTCCATTACGTGGAGTAGCGAGAACTCCGTGAAGACTGGGGGCGTCAATCACACCAGTTAGCATCTGAGACAGAAGAAGAATATTCCTGGATGCAATGTGAACTCTCCAGGAAGTGATATTTAAGTTGGCAATATAAAACAGCCCTGGAGATGGTGAATGCGCTGGCCGTGACTTATATGCATGTACTTATATTACATGTACAAACTTTATATTAAATACACGAGGTGTGGCAATAAAGTTCCCAGACTTGCGGATTAGAAAGAACACAAAGTGAAGGAACTCAAAGATGGTTTTATTTTTATTCAAAGTAATCGCCATCTGATTGAATGCAGTTATAATACCATTCTAGAAGTTTCTGAAAAGAGTCAGCGAAGGTGTCCAAAAGCGATGATGTTCAGTTCGGCGGTTACGTTTTGCTTTATGACCACAACATCCTAAAATCTCTTTCCTTTGAGAGCAGTTTTCATTCCTTCCTTTGAACCTGTTTCCTTTAAGGATAGTTTTCACCCCTTAGAGTTACTTCCTCTTTCCCAAAGAAAGAGGAAGTAGTCTGCTGTGGGTAGATCGAGAGAGTAGTGTGAATGTTTTATCTGCACATGCCATATTTTAGTTGTAGTTGTAGGATACTTGTAGTTTCAAAAAAAAAAAAAAAAAACACAGCACACAGAGCACAAGTCCAGAATTGTAGATCTTGTTGAGAATATCGACGTCATTGCAGTGAAGTTGAAGAGTCTTGAGCTGAATTTGAAACATTCGTAGGTGCAGTCATTGCAGAAAGAATTGCAAGGCTTTTATTGAAGGTTGCCTAAGCAAAATCCTGAAGGTCGCGGTAACTCGTGGCATTTGATACAAAATTAGGTCCCAATCCCGATGAAAAGTTGGGAATTGCATTCTACAGAATTACTTTAAATTCATTATATGAGGGACAAGAGTACAACACGTGCTGCCAATCTTCCACACCGCCACTATGACAGAGTTCCGTAGGAGACAAGCGAAATTTAAACAGTTTCTTATTTAATGATCCATTTCCTGATATCAAATAGGACGTAAATAAGTCAAGGCTAAACCAGACTAGATTTTTTTATCCAAAAGAGAGTCAACTTCAGGAAAAAACTTACGTGTTACACTGTCCAGTGTTGGACCACCAGAAGGAAAAATGGGAGTGGCGAGGAAGGGAGGAGACAAGAGGACAGGCACCTCCCCCCCCCTGCCAGGGAAGTGGAGTGGAAAGAAAGCCAGGAAAGAGTGCCCAGCTCGGTCGCCAGTTGGCGCACTGACAGAAAATCTGCTGTTCAAGGTGGGGAAAAAGATATGGGTCCAACGAAGCAGTCGGAATCAGTGCCGCGATGTGATTCATGGGCTGTGTTCTTCCAGGTAGGTTGAGGTCAGTCACGTTTATGGGTTATGTACCCGACCAGGGTAGTGTCTCGTGGCGTGTCTCTTTTTCATCCCGGATGGGTCTGGTCTGTTGATCCTGTTTCCATCATCAGGGAGGGCGGTCCAGTGCCTTTTCCATCCAGTGAGCCCATCGTTTCTGTGGTGTGCGTCCTATTCAAGTCGGTTGGTAGTGTCAGGCAATTTGGGTTTCAGTGCTGGTGTATTTGCCCATAGTCCGGTGTTGTCGAAGTTTAATGTCTGCTACAAGTCATACTGTGCCCTTAGTTCCTGATCGCAGAACAGATTCTTCTTCTGGCAAAGAGTGCTTGTACAAATCTGGTGAGGTTCTTATATTCTTAACTTGTGTCCCAGAGATGATGCTCCTGGCCTCGCGGCACGTAGGTCAATCTTGTTATTAGATTTCCACGTCCTCGTAGTTTGTACATTCGTGCATGAGGTGGGTCCAGCTTTCCGGTTCGCCACATGAACAGTTGGGGTCGTGGAGGAGGCCCAAAGATAGTTTCTCGTTGAAGGGGCCGTGACCCATCAATAAGTAGGTGGCATATAGGCCTGGGTGGAACCATACAGGTAGTTTCGGGAAAACCCTGTCTACATCAGGTATGAAGAGTCGTGTCACCTCCCCTTTGGTTGAGTCTGTCCACCTGTTTTGCCATTCCTGTTTTAAGTGTGCCAAGAGCCGAGCCGTTTCCATTTTTATATTGTTTGTGGATTCAATCGTAAAGTCCGAGTAGGTCACAGAGATTCCTTTTGTTATGTAGTATGCTAGTCCGCATCTGGCCACTTCGAGATCCAGTGGTAAGGATCCAGTAAGAACCTGGAGCGCCTCCGTGCTCACAGTATTGCAGGCTCGGGTAGTTTTGAGCAATATTGTTCGTTGTGTCGAGTCCAGTATTCTTTTGTTGGTGATCAGTCTGGTTCTATGGTACCATATTGGTGTACTGTATGTGATCGCCGGGAGAAAAGTAGTCTTGTAGTATAGCAACTTGGTTTGTTTACTCAGCCCCCAGTCTCTGCGTGAGACTCGCTCAATCAGGCCCGAGTAGTTCCTAATCTTGGTCCTGAGTTGCCTGAGATGCAGTTGGAATGTGAGCTTGCTGTCAAAAATGATCCCTAGGTATTTCATTTGTTGGGCGAATTTGATTGTAGCGCGATTTATTTTAATTTGCCGTGGCCTCTTTATGTCCAATGTTCCCTTAAGCAAGATGGAAGTCGTTTTGGCAGGCGAGATCTGTAGAAAGTTCTCCGTAGCCCACCACTGTAGAGTATACAGAGCTTGATTTGCTCTAGTCTCAAGTTGTGTCCTATTATCTGCCGTCACAGTGAGAATTAAATCTTCCGCAAATGCTTGGGGTATCACCTCCCCAAGATAAGTAAAGTGTAAAGTGTAAAGTGTATCTAGGGTCAAACGGCACCAGGGAGTTCCCCCATCTCCGCGTAGTTTACTTTGTGTGGTGATACAGTTCACTGTAAATGCCAGAGATTTAAAAGTGTATGGATCTTGAAAAGTGTGGTGTCATGTATCGTTGTTCTTCTGGCCATTTAGCCGCCGGGCCCCTGCTGAGGCCCGACGTTTCCCCACTTTCGCCCCGTGGAGGCAGACCAGGTACCTAGTAATTTGCATTTACTCTGGCAGGTCCTGCCACCTATTTTCCTGAGATTTCAATGGCAAGGACCTTAAAAAAAAATATATATATATATATTTGCACGTTGTATGTTGATCAGGATATTAGAGCTGGAAAAGGAATTAGAAAATGTGAATTGGAATATCATCGGTTTGGCTGAAACAAGAAGAAGAAATGAGTCACTTATAAGTCTATCAAGTGGAAATCTGCTGTACACCAATGGAAACAGTGAAAGGAGTGAAGGTGGAGTTGGGTTTCTGGTCCATAAAGATTTAAAAAACAACATTTTGGAATTCAAAAGTACATCACCAAGGGTGTCAAGACTAATACTCAAGATTTCTAAGAGGTACAAGCTAAAGATTATAATGATTTATGCACCAACATCGAGTCATGATGATGAAGAGGTTGAAGAAATGTACACTGAAATTGAGAGTCTTCTAGATGAACAGAAAACCCACTACACTATTATTATGGGGGACTTCAATTCTAAGGTTGGAAAAAGGCAAAACAGCGCAGAAAGAGGAACTATAGGAAATTTTGGAATTGGTGAAAGAAATAAAAGAGGTGAAAGACTTGTGGAATTTGCAGAATCTCAAGGACTGTCAGTAATGAACACTTTTTTCAAGAAAAGGGTGAACAGAAAGTGGACATGGAAGAGTCCAAATGGATTAACAACTAATGAAATCGACTTCATCCTCACTAACAGAAGATATATTGTGAATGATGTTACCGTCCTGAATAAGGTAAATGTTGGAAGTGATCACAGAATGGTGAGATGTACACTTGATATAGATGTAGGAAAGGAAAGAAAAAAACTGACTCGAGTAAATAATACAAAAGTCTTTGAAATAACAGAGGAGGAGAAAAAGCAGTATGTACTGGAACTTAAGAACAAGTTTGAGCTTCTGCAGACTGCTCAGGACCAAGATATCGACGAGGAATATTACAACTTTCTGAAAGTGATAAAGCCCAAGAAACCTATAGGGAAACAGAAATCCAAAGAAGAAAAAATTAGTCAAGAAACACTTGTCATGATGAACCAAAGACGACAAATGAAGGGCAAGAAAAACACTGACAGGGAGAAAATTGAGTATACTGAGTTATGCAAAGCCATTAGAAAGAGACTCAGAGAGGACATAAGAAGATTTAACACAAGAAAAGTAGAACAAGCATTAAGGGAAAACAAAGGATTTAAATCAGCAGCCATGAGCAGTAATACAGAAAGACAAATGATACTGAAACTGAAGAATAGCGATGGTGTACTTATAAACAGCAGAGAAGGCATAATTCAAATAGCAGAAGACTACTATAGAGAATTATATATGGAGCGAGGGAATGATACCAGCAGTGGGGAACATGGATTGCAAAGTAGCAACACATACGACATACCCGATATTCTTCCTGATGAGGTAGAACATGCATTGAAGAAAATGAAGAATCGGAAAGCCCCGGGGGAAGATGAAGTTACTGTAGAGTTGTTAAAATTGGGAGGAAGAGACATAACACAAAAACTGGCAAGGCTCTTCACAAAGTGCATTAGAAAAGGTGTGATGCCTAAGCAGTGGAATAATGCAATCATAGTTTTGCTGCATAAGAAAGGAGATAAATCAGAAATTGGAAATTATAGACCAATTAGCTTGTTATCCCATATCTACAAGTTGTTCACAAGGGTCATTACTAACAGATTAGAAAGAATACTTGATGAGAATCAACCGAAAGAGCAAGCTGGCTTTAGGACAGGATTCTCAACTATGGATCACCTTCACGTAATATCACAGCTAATGGAGAAAGCAAATGAATATAAAACACCATTATGCCTGGCATTTGTGGATTATGAAAAGGCATTTGACTCTATACAGCATAAGGCAATGTTTCGGGCACTGGAAAGACAAGGCATAGATACTCCATATATTATGATTTTGAAGAAAATATATGAGAGTGCTACATCCTCTATTAGACTAGACAAAGACAGTAGCAAATTTAAAATCGAGAAAGGAGTTCGACAAGGAGACACAATATCTCCGAAGCTGTTTACTGCTGCCCTTGAGGAAGCTTTCAGAAGATTAGACTGGTCGCAGAAAGGAGTCAATGTGAACGGAGAGTACCTAAACCATTTACGATTTGCACATGACATTGTGGTCATAAGCCACGATCCCAAAGAATTAGAGGAAAATCTTAATCAGTTATGCACAGTTAGTAAGGATTTTGGACTAAAGATGAATATGGCTAAAACAAAAGTAATGATGAACAAGTATGCCACGGAAAGGGAAATAATGATTGAAGGAGCAGTAATTGAAAAGGTGGAGTCATATACTTATCTGGGACAAGTTATTAGCTGTAATAATGATAAATGGCTGGAAGTCAAGAGAAGAATAAATTTTGGATGGATAGCATTCAGGAAATATAGCCACATACTGAAGAGCAATATCCCAGTTTGTCTGAAACGTAAAATAATGAATCAATGTATACTCCCCACCATGACTTATGGAAGTGAAACTTGGGCACTCACCAAAAGAATGGAAGAGAAGCTAAGAACTACACAGCGAAGAATGGAACGAATTATATTGGGAATCAGACTGTTAGATAAGAAGAGAAACACATGGATTAGGCAGCAAACTCAAGTAAAGGACATTCTTATCAAAACTAAAGAACTAAAATGGTCTTGGGCAGGACACATAGCTCGAAGACATGATGACAGATGGACTAAGAAAATAACAGAATGGTACCCAAGAGGGGCTAGAAGAAAACCTGGAAGACAAAGGCGGAGATGGATAGATGAAATTCATGAGTTTTTGAGTAGTAAATGGATGGCCAGTGCTCAAAACAGAAGGAACTGGAAAGTTGCTGGAGAGGCCTTCATCCTGCAGTGGATTGAAAATGGCTGATGATGATGATGATGATGTTGATCACATACATGTTTCCCGGTTTGAAGGGGTTGTGTTTGAAAATTTAATGGCCGAGGAGAGGGCGAAATAATTTAAAGAACCTAGAATTTTGGTGTGGGTCTTGCGCTGGCATAGAGATAGAGAGGGGAGGAGACTGAAGGCTAGGTGGAATAGCTAGGAAAGACTAAGGTCAATAGAGTAGACGACCCCAGCATGTGCCAGTGGGGCATGCCCATGCCCCACCAGAGAGAAAGATGTGGGATGACAGGTATAAGGTCTAAGTCTATCCGGTATAAGTAGGTGGTAGACGTCAGAGTGCCCGGCACATGGATGACTGGACCCAGGGTATCCCAGCAGAACAACGCCAAAAGTATGACACCGCCGCCACCGACTTGTTTTCGTCACACGGTGCATTCAGGCGCCACCACTTCCACAGGTAAACGACACACACGTACCCGCCCGTCCACATGGTCGGTGCAACAGGAAACGTGATTCATCGGACCAAACGATCTTCTTACAATCAGTCAAGGTCCAGTTTCGATGCTCGAGTGTCCATTGTAGGCGCTGTCGCCGGTGAACCGTGGTCAGCTTGGGCACTCGGATCGGCCTGCTGCTACGAAGCCCCATTTTCAGCAGGGTTCGATGTACTGTGTGTTGTGACAGATTATTCCCGTCACCAGCATTCCAATTACCGGCCAGTTGCGCCACAGTCGCTCTTCTGCTGCCACGTACTATCCGGAAGAGCCTTCGCTTACTTCGAGCATCGATGAGCCGTGGTCGTCCAACACCTCGCCGGCGGTTCGTGGGTTTCCCCCTCCTCGGACCACTTTAAGTAGATACTAACCACGGCTGACCATGAGCATCCCACCAGCCATGCCGTTTCGGATATGCTCTGACCCAGTCGTCTGGCCATTACAATTTGGCCTTTGTCAAACTCGCTTAAGTCCGCTGCCTTTCCCATCTGAATTAATCAGTGTTACTCTTGAAGAAAAAGAGTAATACTGATTAACGGAGTTCAGTATCAGGTGTTTTTTATACCGTGTCCCAACCCCGGATGCGTCGCCGTAGTTCGCCTGCAATTGCTTCGATTTGCATAACGACTCGCTGGTCATAATGTTTTGGCTCATCGGTATATGAAAATGTTACATACTTTATTAGACTAGACTAGACAAAGACAGTATCAAATATAAAATTGAGAAAGGAGTTCGGCAAGGAGACATTATCTCCGAAGCTGTTTACTGCTGCCCTTGAGGAAGCTTTTCAGAAGATTGGACTGGTCGCAGAAAGGAGTCAATGTGAATGGAGAGTGCCTAAGCCATTTACGATTTGCAGATGACATTGTGATCATAAGCCATGATCCCGAAGAATTACAGGACAACCTTAGTGAATTATACAGAGTTAGCATGAATTTCGGACTAAAGATGAATATGGCTAAAACAAAAGTAATGATGAATAAGTATGCCACAGAAAGGAATATAATCATTGAAGGTGCAGTAATTGAAATGGTGGATTCATATACTTATCTGGGACAAGTTATTAGCTGTATTAATGATAAATGGCTGGAAGTCAAGAGAAGAATAAATTTCGGATGGATAGCATTCAGGAAATAAATATAGTCGCATACTGAGGAGCAATATCCCAATTTGTCTGAAACGTAAAATAATGAACCAATGTATACCCCCACCATGTCTTATGGAATGGAACTTGGACACTCGCCAAAAGAATGGAAGAGACGCTGAAACTATACAGCGAAGAATGGAATGAATTATATTAGGAAACAGACTGTTGGATAAGAAGAGAAACGTGGATTAGGCAGCAAACACAAGTAAAGGGCATTCTTATCAAAACTGAAGAACTGAAATAGACTTCGGTAGACACATAGCTCGAAGACATGATGGCAGATGGACTAAGAAAATAACAGAATAGTACCCAAGAGGAGTTAAAAGAAAACCTGAAAGACAACGACGGAGATGGTCAGATGAAATTCATGAGTTTGCGGGTAGTAAATGGATGGCATTGCACAAAACAGAAGGAAGTTGCAAGTTGCTGAAGACGCCTTCATCCTGCAGTGGATTCTAAATGACCGATGATGATGATGATGATGATTCCTCTGCACTATTCTTTATGTGCTATGATATTCGCACAAAACACCGATACCATAGCGTTACGAGTAGTAAAACTTAACTTACAAAATCATTAGCTAAATTTAAAAATAAGCTAACGAAAGTGACCAAGACCATTTAAACTATTTGTAAAATAATTTAATAGGTTAATTAATCAAAAAGACTAATATTTCTAAAAAAACTTATCCGTTTCTATGAGCAGAAAATTATGCTTCCTGGCACTTATAATCTCATTCGAGAACTTGAAAAGTAAACCGATAATGTAACTCCCAAGCGAATTTCACGAATGGTTATTATCTCATTAAGATGGTAAACAAAATATTAGCTATTAAAAAGTGAGAAAATAATGTAACTTTATTGCACTATATATATATATATATATATATATATATATATATAGTGCAATATAGATATATATATATATATATATATATATATATATATCTATATTAGTATTAGTATTAGTATTAGTAACGGCCGTATGGTGCAAGAAAGCCTATGGCTTATGCTGCACCAGCCAAAAAAAAAAAAAAAAAAATCCGAACAAAACAATGATAAAAACAAAAATTAAATAAATAAATAAATAATAATAATTAATAAATAAATAAAAATAATAAAATGAAATAAAAAATAAATAAAAAGGAAATTAATCCTATCATCCTATGCGCTTCCCTTACCCGAAAGTACTATCCAGATGACCTTTGAATTTCCCCAAACTGTCGGCCTTTACCACCCATGAAGGCAACTTATTCCAGTAATTTATAACTCGCTGGCTAAAACAAAACTTCCTGCAGTCTAATCTAAACATTTCCCCCCGTAACTTGAATTTATGTCCCCTAGTTCTAGCATCATTTATAATCTTGAAAATTTTGTCCTCATTCATTTTACTGATGCCTCTCAGAGCCTTAAACACCTCAATCAAATCTCCTCCAAGGTGTCTAGTTTCCAAACTCTGCAACCCACATATTCGAAGTCTTTCTTCATAAGGACGCCCTTTTGCCGATCTCACCAGGCGAGTTACCCTTCTTTGCACCCTTTCAAGAAGCTCGATGTCTTTCTTTAGGTGCGGTCTCCATACTTGAACACAGTATTCCAAGTGTGGTCTAACATAAGCCTTATATAATGGGATTATCACGTCCCAATCTCTACTTGCAAAAGTTCGATAGATCATCGATAGGACACCATGGGCCTTCCTTGCAACGTGTTTACAATGCTCAGAGAATTTCATGTCGGACCGTATCGTAACACCCAAGTCCCTTTCCTCCAGTACTGGGTTTAGTTGAACTCCACCAAGTGAATAAGTTATTTTGGGATTACTGTTTCCCAGGTGTAATACCTTACACTTTGTTGGGTTAAAGCACAGCTGCCATTTTTCTGACTATTCTTGAAGTCTATCTAGGTCTCTCTCTGAAGAAGCTCAGCTTGACAGTGATCATTAACTACTCTACCAATTTTAACATCATCTGCAAATTTAGACATCACGCCCTCTATCCCTTCATCAATGTCGTTTATGAAAATTAAAAACAACAGTGGTCCTAATACTGATCCTTGGGGAACCCCACTTCTTACATGAACCCAATCTGAGGAATAGCCATTTATCACGACCCTCTGCCTCCTGCCCTGAAGCCATCCTTCTATCCATCTAAGGATTTTCCCAATGATTCCAACCTGTTCCAGCTTATAAAGCAACCGCTCATGTGGGACCGAGTCAAAAGCTTTGCTGAAATCTAAATAAACAATGTCGAAATTATTCCCTAAATCCAGCTCGTGAGTGACCCTTTCGAAATAGCGAACCAGATTTGTTAAACATGATTTTCCCTTTACAAAACCATGCTGAGTATCCTTGAGAATTTCAATTCGATCCAAATGATCCTGAATTCCACCCTTGATCATTGCCTCCATGATTTTCCCTACTACTGAAGTCAGACTGACAGGTCGATAATTTCCAACTTCACTTTTAGAGCCACCCTTATGTATGGGAGATACATTTGCACTTTTCCAATCCAAGGGAATCTCCCCAGAGTCTAGTGATGCTCGCATAATTAGCCTCAGTGGTTCAATGCACTCGCTTGCCGCCTCTCTTAAGATTATAGGGTATATTCCATCAACTCCAGGAGCCTTACTGGTCTGTAGGTTTGAAAGTTTTTTCATTAAATAATCTTGCGAAATTTCAATATCATTAATTACATATTTTTTAACTTCGCTCCCACAATTTCCCATTGCCACAAAAGGCTTTTCATTTGTAAATATCGATGCAAAATAACTGTTGAGTTCATCTGCAACGGCAGCTGGTGTATTTATTACTATCCCCTTTCCCTTACGTAAAGGTCCGATCTGGTTTGTCCTGCTCTTCTTGGCATTTATGTATGTGAAGAATTCTTTATCCCCCCTCTTTGCTCTGTTTGCTAGTGATTTCTCATAAACTGCCTTTGCCTGTCGAACCTTTTCTGTGGCTCTATTACAGATCACCTTGTAGCTGTTATAGGCTTCAGTACTTTTTATTGCTCTGTAACTTTTCCATGCCACCTTTTTCTGCTCAAGTAATGTGGCAACTTCACTATTCATCCAACTTGGAACCCTTCTCGTGGAGTATTTTTTTAATGGTATATACGCATTCAAGGCATCTGTGATTAATGTTTTAAAAGCGTACCACAGTTCAATTGTATTCATTCTCTGCGCGATATCTACCCAGTTAATAGAGGCCATGTAGTACCTTAAGGCATCGTAATTTCCTTTTCTGAAATTAAAACCCATTCCTTTGCCTTTTACTTCTGCTACCTCTCTCGTCATCATCCACCGTAGAACTCCATGATCACTTCCTGCTACTGGTTCCTCTACTGTCAGCCCTGTTATGTCATCTGATTCATGTGTGATGATGAGGTCTAGGATATTCTTTTCTCTAGTACTTTCCCTGACATGTTGATACAAATAACAGTCATCTAGTTGATTTAAAAATTTTGTTCCCCATGTCGAGTTTCCTTCCCATTTACTCCAATCAATTAGAGGCAAATTGAAATCACCCATAATAAGGCATTGACGCTTACTTGCCCATTCCATTTGCATGTAGAGGCTTTTGTCATAGTCTTCACAATCACCTGGTCTGTAGATTACTCCTGGTCTGTAGAATACTATATATATATATATATATATATATATATAGAGAGAGAGAGAGAGAGAGAATTGGTTAGACTTTTCATATTTTGTATTATCAATTTTTTTTTTATTATTTTGTAATTATTTAGTTCTTCAAAATAGTTTGCAAATGTATTCCTTATTTCATTGTCTGAATAAGCTTTATTACTCTTCTTATTAGAACCGCTCGTTCTACTTAAACTTAGACGTAATTTTTGGAATCGGATTTGTTCAAAATATCTTAGAAATTTCCATAAACTCTTGGGGAAAAAAAAAAAAAAAAAAAACTCGCGTAATAAAACTGTTTTTTGTAGATCCTAAATCTCTGTTGTAATTCGTTTGTTTTTTTTTTTTTTCCAACTCATTTATATATTCATTTAGTATTTCTTAAAATAATGTCTCATTCTGGATGTTTTAAAGTTTTGCGCACGTTCCAAGTTAAATTGTTACAATTTGTCGATTTACTGCTGCAATATATATTCGGTAATAAAAAATGCAATGGAATTATGGTAATGCTCCATGTACCATTCACGCAGTTAATCGAACATTTTCAATGCGTAATATGAATTCGTGAAAGAGCAAGGCGAGAACATATTAGCATTTAATGTGGAATATTTCAAAGAAATGCTTAACTCAGTACTACGAAACATTACAGGAACGGTTTCTTGTAAAGTATGTTGAGAATAATAACACAAACTAAAGATTTTCTCCATTTAGTAGCGTTATTTAAAACTAAATGTTGTCAGTTGTTGTTGGGAGCATGCGCAGCTGTTAGCAACTAAATGGAGCAATGTGGATCAGCCGTTTTGATTGCTTTCGCAGTTACACACATTGCATTCACTTCTATTAAAGGGCCTTTTGCGAAATTTGCCATATTTATGAGTGTGCAAATTAGATGCGGGAGAGACAATAAGATCTTCCGAGAAGACAATGCATACATCATTTACTCATCCGAAGAAATATTACCATTGCGTATATAGCGGTGCGATGAAGAAACGAAGTTTTTAAACAAATATTTACAAATTTTGAACTTGTGCTGTTTCTGTTCTGTTTGTTGGAGACATACACGCGAAAACATCATGATGGGTTTGAAAATGAAAGAGGATTAGAAGGAAAGGAAGTGGTTTGGAAGCGGAGGGGGAAAGAAACTATTCCAAGTGATTTGCATTTATTATTAATGCAAAAATCATGCTAAAAGCAGAAATGGTAGAGAGAGAGAGAGAGAGAGAGAGAGAAAGTGTGTTTGTGTGCGCTGAATAAGCAAAACGTAGAGAAAAGTTAGTGGTTGCGATCTATAATTTGTTGCGGCAGGTTGGGTTGTTGTGTTAGTTCTTACGAACGGAGCAAACACATGGGCTAAACCTGTTTCTTTGTCGGTGTGTTGAATTTTGAAATTGGACATAAGTCATTAATTTCTTCCCTCCATTGAACTGTTTACATTTAAAGGTATTAACAGTTCATCCTCATGAGAAGCTTAAATCAGTTTAAGAGTCTACAAACAGCTATTTCAAAATAATTAAAAACAAAATAATAAAAGGGTGTGGTGAATGAACCAGTATCAGATTAAAATACAGTATCGTGATCTTGTAAAGTTCTGTAAAATTATTCTAACCATAATGCTTTATTTGCCTAAAACCTGGAAAGAATAAAAATAGCGATTGAAGCGTTCTTGATGGGACATTTGGTGTTCTAGTGTTCTTGAAAGTGGGAAGTTAGTTTCCTCGTCCTGGAATCATAGAGGTGAATCCCAACAAGAGTTAAGTAGTGAACTAAATGTCAGGCCCACTTGATTCTCATTTCTTAAATTAATTGAGTTTTTTTTTTCTGCAATTAATAGGAAGTGAAAAGGAAATAACTAATTATCTTGTTGTTACCAGGTAATTAACTAATAATATATCTTCGATGCACATATCGTACACCATTATATTCACTCACCATTTTTTAATTAAATAATTTTCTTCTGGATTTTTAATAAAAGTTGAAACCAACACATTTTACGTTTCTGTTGTGAGTGATATAGTGATGAATAGTATTAGTTCATGATTTATGTATTTAGTATATTTAGTAAATTGATAACAAAAAAAAAAAAACGAGCTTATCACTTTTATGTTTGTTAAAGGATAACATTTGTTTTCTGTGCATCTGCTGTATTGCCTGTTTATTCCACCAATCAGCGCAAAGCAACAAATAATATCCAGTGCTTCAGCTATAATAAACAGCAGAGGTTCCCAAACCTTTATGCCTTGAGCCCCTTAAAATTTTTCATAAATTTCACGGGGCCCCTTAATATATACAGTACTTCAATACGTTTTAATCTCAAAGAAATAAAATACGAATTACAGAAATAAAAAAAAAAACGCTTCTTACCTGGAATGGTTTTTTTCAAAATTTGTTATAAAAAGTGCTTCATGAAAGCGACAAGACCTCTCCCAAAAAACCAAGTGTGTCCTCTCCGAGGGGGGCACACTCTGGGAACCTTTGATATGCAACATATGGCAGCGTTTTTGATGTGTATGAAAAACAAGAAAGAAAAATTGCCGGATTTCTGTTTGTCCGATTTTAATGAAATTTGGAATGAGCCGAGAAATATTTCTGAGAGAGCCAAGTATGAAATTTCAAAAATTTGTCCACTAGAAGCCGAGATTTTACATTCAGACGGACATGGTAAGGACAAAAGATGCTTTATACGAATATATGAACACATATAATAAGCAAAAAGTAGCTGCTGGAAGCAAACCGAAATTTGCAAAAATACTTTCTAAAACTTTACTGAAAATATAATACAGATATATAACAAGTAAGGTAATGCTTGTAGTGTAGAGTTTCAAGTGTTCCATTTTTATTTCATAAATTAATTTAATTTTTTATATTTTTGTGAATATTTATATAATTTCTTTCTTCACTGCACATACCGTACAACGTTTCGTAATACTTTGTAATCAAAGCACATGAAATGCAACTCATATGTCACGTTTCTGCTATGATTAAATAATAAGAAAACAGTAATAATTCATGATTTGTATATTTAGTAAGCTAAATACTGTCCATAAACAACCAAATATCTCTCTCTCTCGCAACATTGACATTCTGTGTATCACCGAGACCTGGCTCGATTGTGAACAAGATCTTTCTCAGTTTACACCCCTGCTGGTTATACCCTCCCTTTTTGAATCAAGAAATCTCAAAAGAGGAGGTGAAACAACCGCCGTCAAGACATTCGATTTTTGAATTAGATTTCGCAGACATTCAATCAAACAATGGATTTGACTGAACGTCCGCGTAATTTATGACACTTTTATCTCCCACTTTCACTCATCAGAGTGCCGTCATCGATCTCGTAATTGTCTACACTGCCTTACCATTAATATGAGGACACCTGCATATCTACAAATAACCTTTATTTACAGGAAAAGTAATAACGCGTGCTGAAACCTGTAGGCTTTATGACAGCCTCTAGTCTTCGTGGAACACTGACCACCAGTATTTTTTGTAAATATCCTTCCTCCATATTTTAAATGTTTTCGTGACGGCTTCGATCTTAAAAGTAGTGACCAGTTCAACTCTGTTTTAGATATGCTCTCCTAATACGTAACCGACAATCCAATTCATTCCACAGGTTCACTATAGGATTGAAGTTACGGCTCTGTGCTAGCCAGCTCAACTTTTCGATGCTCATGTCCTTAGACCAGTCCGTCACAATGCTAGCAGTATGACATGCTGATACCGGCTCCGACGTACAAGCACAATATAGGCAATGCATTATTTTCTAGATAGACTTCAGCATTCATGGTTTCGTTCGAAACAACCAATGGTCCTAGGCCGAACCATGAAAAACGGCCCCAGACCAACCTTCATGCTGCCTCCTTCAAACTTCATTGTCGTTACGATACAGTCGGACAGGAAGCTCTTTCCGCGCATCCACACTCAGGTACGACCTATGAACTGGTAGACAAGTTCATAGATCGTGACATGCCCCAGCAAAGCATAGCTTTCCATTGGTCTATGGTCTAAGAATGACGGACCTTACACCAAGCTAAACGGCGTGTAGCATTAGTCGGGCAGACCTCTGTCCTACCCACGCAGACATGCGGAAAGGTCAGGGAATGACCACCGAATGTCCCCGGAGAAATATAGCCTTAGTTGCTAATGCTCCGAAAAAAAAAAAAAAAAAAAAAAAAATTTCAGGCCGCATGGCTGCAGATTTATACGGATGTCGAAATCTGTATTTCGACATCCATTTTCACAAGATGAAAATCCAAATGAGCTGACCACAAAACTCATTTCTCAAATCTTGGACACTCACACAAGTGATGGTCTCTCTCCTTGATGAAACTAAAAAAATCAGATTGGAAAACGCGCAATTGCGTGAATTTAATTATATTTTACTAAAGAAACTTTCTGATTTAACAGATCTTATTCGAAACTCCAGCAGATCATTAAGTCCTACACACAGTAGAACGAACCCCATGGAAAATTCTACTTTCCAGCCAACCCCTGCTCCTGTTGCAGAAGCCACTTACGCATCTATTATAAAGCAACCTCCATACTCTCCAGTATATGCTCCTGTCCTCAGTCAGTCTCAGAAAACATCTAAGGATGTCAATCGAACTGCAAATCCACTCCTAGAAGATATCATTTCTTCTAGGCGGCGGACAGATCTCATCGGAAGACAGCGGAATCCATCTGCCTCTAATCACACAGGAAGACGTCGACATCCTCCTACTGTTGTGGGAACAGCCACCAACTCTACAATCAGAGCAATCCCCAGAACCAAAAGTTCGACCAAGGGTATTTTTGTCTAGAGACGCGAACCCCAACTCTGCGATAGAGAAGTAGAGCAGCACATCAGAACGCAGCTGCAGATAGAAACAAAGGCAATAAAAATGATTTCTAAACACAAGTCGTACAGCTCTTTCTACATTCAATGCCAGCAAACTGACTTTGATGAATTACTGAAGGACCACTGTTGGCCTGTGGGAACTATCATTCGGCCTTTCTATGGACGACCCCCAGTTCCTGGCCCTAGGTTACCAGCTAGTGACTTAGCTATCGAAACAAATGAGCATAAATGACAATCCGTGCGTTTTTTCAAGTATTCAGGAATTTCTACAGGAAATAACGTCTACAAATTATTCATCTGTCTCTTCAGCCTACCAGAATTTGAATGACACTAACTCTTGTGAAAACATCTTTCTACCCTGTCACTTGCCAACAATTAAGCCAAACAACTTATGCCTTACTGCAGCATCAAAAGATGCAATTACTGTATCTGAGACCTGGTTCTCTCCTGAGGTTTCAATCCAAATTCCAGACTACTCTCTTTTTCAAAGTTGCAGAGGTGATTCAAAAGGTGGTGGAGTTGCTATTTATGTTCATAATCATCTGCGATGCTCTGCCTTTCCTATCTCAAATCTGCCTGATCAACCTTGTGAACTCACTTTTATCTGCATTGCCTCTTTGGTGATCGGCTGTCTATACCGACCTCCCTCAACTTCAGTTAACAGCTTCCTTGTAACTCTTGACAACACTCTATCTCGTTCGAGAAAATCCCTAAGCCTTCTACTGATTGGTGACTTTAATATTAACATTCTTCAAAGCTCTTCCTCTCAGGTGCAAGACCTCTTAGATGTCATTACTTCAAATGGTTTCGCTGTTCTTACTGATGGAGATATTCCGACTAGAATGGGAGAGTGTCACAATTCCCTTCTTGACTTCACAATTGGGGAATGCTCTCTCACGTATGCAATACTTGATACAACTATTTCGGATCATCGTCCCATCTTGATGGTAATCGAAAATGAAATAAATGAAGCAGAGATCATGCACACTTTCAAATCTGTCACTCCAGACTCTCTCAATCAGCTTTGTCACGACCTGCAGCAGTCAACGTGGGATGGGGTGCTTGCTACAAGTGATCCTGAAATTGCAACTAACTGCTTTTTTAAGCATATCCTAAATAGCTATGAAAAATACGTATCATATATCAGGAGCCCAGGGAATAAAAAGGCCACCAGGACAAGAGGGAAAATATGCCCATTCATCTCAAACAAGATTTATAATATATTAAAGAAAAGAGACAACCTTGCAATAACTGCTAGAGCAACAGGAATCGAGACAGATAAAACTAAATACACATCGTACAGAAACAAAGTCACTGACTGCATTCGCTCAGAGAAAAGAAAATACTATAGTTCTCAACTTACAGGTATCATAACAAGCAAGAAAAAATGGACAGTTTGAACAAACTATTACCGGGAAGGAAACTGAAATCACGGAGCTACTTTGGAAATGTAGTTGAAAACGAGGTACTCATTTCAGATGACGAGCTACAAGCTACTGCCTTCTGTAACCACTTTATTTCAAGTGTGAATAACCTCTTTCAAGACGAACTTGATTTCAGAGACAATGAAATGAGAGAATCTGCCAAGTATTCAATCAGAAACTTTTTTCTCGTTCCTCTCTCCGATCAAGTGATTTTAGAGGCAGGGAATCAATTGAAAGAAAAGGGAGCCCCTGGCTTTCATGAAATATCTCCGTCTCTGCTGAAAAAGGTCCTTAGTTCAATTCTTACGCCACTGAAGTATATATTCAATCTCTCCTTTCAATCTGGTAAATTCCCTTCTCAATTCAAAAAAGCAATAATCATCCCTGTTCCAAAGGGAAACCGTTGTAACGCCATCAACAACTTTCGTCCAATAGCTCTACTCTCAGTTTTTGCAAAATTATTCGAAAAAATTCTTCATAGCAGACTCATGGGTTTTCTTGAAGAAAATCAGCTCATCCATCAACAACAGTATGCTTACCGCTCTGAAAGATCCACTGATCTTGCAATTGTTGACTTCTGCTCAAGGATCATTGATAGTCTTGAAAAGGGTCACTCTGCTAAAGCACTGTTTCTTGACTTATCTAAAGCTTTTGATTGCATAAACCATATTATTCTACTTAAAAAACTCAATAACCTTGGCTTAAGAGGGAAAATTAACCTTCTCCTTGAAGACTACCTTACCGATCGGCCGTTTGTCGTAAGAACAATTCAATTATACTCCGACATCTGTTATTTCTCCAGGGGAGTACCTCAAGGCTCACTTCTTGTACCTATCCTATTTGTTCTTTTCATCGATGAATTTCTCTCTCTTCTTCCATTTTCTCACCTAGTAGCGTATGCCGATGATATCTCCATCCTAATCACAGACAATCACAGTTGAAGCTCATTAGGGCTTCAACTCCAAATCTCTGCCTTGCTTTCTGTGATGCATAATTGTCTTCAAAAGAATCAGCTTATACTGAATCCAGAAAAATCAAAATATATGGTGTTTAGAACGAAAAACAAACCACTTAATATTGATTTAGACGTAACATACAAAGAAAAACAACTTGAAAGGGTGAATGAAACCAAGTTTTTCGGAATCTGGCTAGATGATAAGCTAAGTTGGAAAAAACAAATGATAACCCTACGAAAGAAAACTTCGTCACTAGCGGGAATACTCGCCAGGGCCTCTGCCTGGGTGTCTCCTTCTCTTCTGAGACAAGTATTCCTTTCTATTTTTAATTCAGCCACACTTCATCTATGGAATCATCTCATGGGGTACCACCAGCCAAGAAAACCTTGCGAGAATCAACTCCATTCTCAATCGATGCGTTCGTTCAATTTTGGGCCTTCCCTGGAACGCATCGGTTAGTTCGAGATACAAGAAAGTGAGACTCCTAAGAATCTACCAGCTATTGCAGAAAGCCGAGGCGATCCTTATTTACAATGCTCTGAAGACAGCAGACTTTTCCCCTCTCTTCAGATCCTTTTTCATAACCACAGACGAAGAAGAAATATCATACAATCTAAGAAATGAAGCCTACCTGAAAATTCCGCTTTTCAGAAAAGCCATAGGCCAGAAAAGTATAAAATACAAAGGTGCTAAAACCTGGAACGAACTTCCTGCAAAAATCAAAAATGTCACTTCACTAAATCAATTCAAGAAACTACTAATTGAACACATAACCAGGGATGTCTGATTCAAATTACCTTCCACTCAACTCCTGGATTTTAAAAACACCAACATGGAAATAATGTACAAATGTTAAAGGAAGCAGTTGGCAAATAGTTTGTAAATTTCTGTGCAGACAACTCATCATTTTTCTTTTCTCTCCTCATTTAATTGTAAAAATGTTCACAATGATGTTATAAGTCGTGATGCTTTTCGAAGTTTTCTGTAAAGAAATGTACAAAAAAAAACTCCAATTTATTTATGTCTTTCCTGTTGAACATTACCTGTACAATTTCAGAACCGTACATTTTTCAATTGTATATTTGTATATTCATCATTTTTTAAGGGAATACCCCCTAAAAAGCCATTGGCTTATGTGTCCTCCTTCCCTTTTTGCTGTTATCTCCCAAAAAAGTGTAACATAAAAATAGGGATAAATAAATTATTATTATTATTAACGCATGCAATTTACAGACATAAGACACACAGCACAGCAGATTAATTTAATTATTCGGGTGGGCTCCTTGGCGATGTATTTTCTATAGTTTCTGGTGCTGATTACCTGGTCTTGGATGGTGAGCATGAATCCTTCAGTCTCGAGGAAGAGCGTCCCGCTCGTGAGCCATACATTGGAAGGAATCTTATCTATGTGATCTTGATGGAGATTATTGTAGTGTCTGCAGTGGAGTGTCTTCTCTGCCTATCTTTCTAGCTTCGTTCGTGCCTCCTGTGGTTGGGAGGGGACTCCTCACAAGTTGAGTGGGGTATACAGCTTGTCTATCTTCCTTATTGCCTGTTGGGGTGCTGCTGTGTGTTTCTCGATGTAATCCTTCAAGTTGCCAATCGCTGTTTTCTGTTGCTCGATGAGGTCTATCAGGCCCCCTTCCTCTTTCCTTCCGAGCAGTTATCAGTCTCTCCACGGTTGACTTCGGGTGGTGTTGGCGGTTCTTGGTCATATTTGACCTTGTCTTTCTCATAATATCCTCCAGCTCGGTGTTAGTCCAATCTATGACCCCGAAGGAGTATGTTAGAACTGGGACTGTACAGGTGTTTATGGCTTTAAATGTGTTTACTCCGTTCAGCTTTGCTTTCAGCAGGCTTCTGAGTCTCTGATGGTATTTTTCGGTCAGGCAGACCTTAATTTCCTTGTGCTGTAACTGCTGAACCTGCATAATCCCCAAATATTTGTAAGCCTTTCCCTCTGCCATGGCTTCGATCTCTTTACCAGCTGCAAACTCCAGTTGGTTGTTTCGGTTGACTAATTTTCCCTGGTGCAATCTGCGGGTCTTGAATTTGTCTGGACCAAATTCCATCCCAATATCATTGCTGAATTATTATTATTATATTATTTTTCCCTGATTGGTGGTTCCACCTCGTGACAGGTATTGCTACCAAGTACACAGGGTGATTGTTGTTATGTCTGGTGTTACTTTTGGTCGAGAAACTCTCTAGCTGTCCTACAGGTGTTCAGAACCACTTTCTAGAGTTGCTTGTAGGTGTTCACTGGGAGACCTATTGCTGCTAAGCTGTTATGTAGGGTCTTTGGCACAATACCTGTGGTCAATAAGATGACCGGGATATTAGTAACTTGTTGCATATGCTACATCTCTTTGATCACCTGTCTTAGGTCTATGTACTTCCTGATTTTTTCCCCATGGGTTTTCTGCACGTTGCCAGTGTTGGGTACCGCTATGTCAATCAGATAGGTAGCCTTTTCCTTCTTGTCCACAAGGGTTATGTCAGGTCTGTTGTGTGGGATTGTCTTATCCGTTATTATGGGTCGTAATAATGAATCTATAGTATTCCCTGGGATTCGTATTTGTAGTATGGTACACTTTCTTTGATCAGCTGGTGCTTCCTTGCAAGTTTCTGATGTATTATCCTGGCTACCTGATCATGTCTATGAGTGTACTCAGTCTGGGTGATCACCTTGCATCCTGCGGTGATGTGTTGGATCGTTTCTGAGGCTAGGAGGCATCGTCGACATGTATCATCGGACACTCTGGGCTCCTTGCCGATGTATTTTCTATAGTTCCTGGTGTTGATTACCTACAGGTGTTTAGGATTGCGACTTTCTGGAGTTCCTTCTAGATGTTCGCTGGGAGACCTATTGCTGCTAGGTATTATTATTATTATTATCATTATTGTTGCTCTTATATTATTTCTTCCTGATTGGGTGATTCCACTTCGTGACGGGTACTGCTACCAAGTACATAGAGTGGTTGTAATGTCTGGTGTTACTGTTGGTCGGGGAACTCTTTGACTATCCCCAGGATTGCGACTTTCTGTTCAGGATTGCAACTTTCTGGAGTTCCTTGTTGGTGTTCTCTGGGAGTTCCTTGTTGGTGTTCTCTGATTGACATAGCGGTTGGGCACCGCTATGCCAATCAGGTAGGTAGCCTTTTCCATCTTGTCCACAAGGGTTATGTCCGATCTGTTGTGCGGGGTTATTATGGCGCGGTCCCAGTACAGCTTGTGGGTTGGAAGCTCTAGTACTGCCTGGGGTTCGTACTTGTAGTATGGTACACTTTCTTTGGTCAATTGGTATTCCCTCGCTAGCTTCTGATGTATTATCCTGGCTACGTAGTTGTGTCTACGAGCGTACTCAGTCTGGATGATCACCTTGCATTACCCCTATGATGTGTTGAATCGTTTCTGAGGCCAGGTGGCATCGTCGACATGTGTCATCTAACATTCCGAGCTCATTTGCGATGTATTTTCTATAGTTTCTGGTGTTGATTACCCTGGTCTTGGATAGCAATCATGAATCCTTCAGTCTCGGGGAAGAGCGTCTCGCTTGTGAGCCATGCATTGGAAGCAATGTTATCAATATGACCTTGATGGAGGTCATTGTAGTGTCTGCCATGGAGCGTCTTCTTTGCCCATCTTTCTAGATTCGTTTCTTTTGCCGTCTGGGCGGGAGGGTCTCCTCGCTTAGGTTGAGTGAAATATACCACTTATCTAACTTCCTTATGACCTTGTGGAGTGGTGCTGTGTTGTTCTTGAAGTAATCCTTCAGGTTAACTATCACTGTTTTCTGTTGTTCTATCAGGTCTATCAGGCCCCTTCCTCCCTCTTTCCGAGCTATTGTTAGTCTCTCCACTGCTGAAATCGGGTGGCGTTGGCTGCTCTTTGTCATCACTGTCCTTGTCTTTCGCATGATATCCTCTAGCTCGGTGTTAGTCTAATCTGTGACCCCAAAGGAGTATGTTAGTACTGGAGCTGCATAAGTATTTATGGCTTTAACTGTGTTCCCTCCGTTCAATTTTGCTTTAAGCAGGCTTCTGACTCCCTGATGATATTTTTCGGTTAGGCACTTCTTGATTTCCTTGTGCTGTAACTGTTGAGCCTGCATCATCCCTAGGTATTTGTAGGTCACTCCTTCTGTCATAGCTTCGATCTCTTTACCAGTTAGCAGCGGGCAGTTTCGGCCGACTAATTTTCCTCGGTGCAGTGCGTGGGTCTTTCATTCTTGTAGACCAAATTCCATCCTGATGTCCTTGTTGAATTCTTCGATGATCCGGAGTAGTTGCTGCAGTTGCTTCTCAGTTGCCGCGTAGACGTTCTTTCTTCCTTCTTTGAGGTTATATCTATACTTGCTGCCGTTAAGCATGGTGGATAGCAGTTTGAGTGCTAGACAGAACTACAGTGGGCTCAGAGCATGTCCCTGAAAGATTCCTCTTCTGATGGGGATTGGTATGTTTGTGATGTTCTCGACCTTAATAGTGGTACTCCGTTTCGCCATTGTTGCTCCTAGGATGTTTGTCACTATCAGATTGACCTTATAGATCTTCAGGGTCTCTATTAACCAGCTATGAGGTACGGAGTCGAAGGCTTTGCGGTAATCGATGTAGGTCGTGTATAGGTTGAGGTGCTTCTTGTAGGCTTGCTCCATAACTACGGCATCTATGGTTAATTGCTCCTTGCATCCTTTGTTCCTCGGCTTGCATCCTTTCGGCTGTTCGGCCATTATGTTCTGACTCTCTAAGTGGTCTGATATCTCCTTGGTTATGTAGCTGGTCAGGATCTTGTACATCGTTGGGAGGCAGGTGATTGGCTTGTATTTCGCCGGGTTTCTTGATTCTTCATCTTTAGGCTTCAGATATGTGACTCCTTCAGTGAGAAACTTCGGGATTGTCTCCGGGTGCCTTATCATTCGAGTGAACTGCTCTACTAGGTGCTTGTTTGTGCAAATGAGCTTCTTGTACCAGTAGTTGTGGATGTTATCAATTCCTGGGGTTCGCCAGTTGTGGGTGTTCCTGATCGACTGTTTTACTTCTCGAATCTCCCACTCTCTCATCTCTTGTACGTCCTTGGTTCTCTTCCGTTCTATTTCTATCCAGGCGGCTCCGCTGTTATGTTTTACTTCACTGCTCCAGATATTTCCCCAGAACTCCTCGATCGTCTTTTTCTCGGGTGGTCCGTTGCCTGCTTTCTCATCTTCTCCCAGTTTCCTGTAGAAGGCTCTTCGGTTCTCATCGAAGATTCAGTTCTTTATTTTCCTCTGGGAACTCACTTTGTATCGGCATAGTCTCTTGCTGAGTGCGAGGAGGTTCTGCTTCTATTCGTCCAAGTATTCCCGTACTCTCTGATTCCTGGTCTCATGTTTGCTATTGATGCTATCTCACTTGAGGATGCTCTTCACCTTTCCAATCAATTTCCTACTTCTATTACCCTGTTGGTACTGGGTCAAATGACCTATCTTGACTCTTAATTCTGCTATCTTCTGAAGAAGTCTTCTTTCCCAAGCTGGCGGTTCCTTCTGTTTTTGGTTCTTCTGCTGCTGGTCTCTTTCTCTCTTTCTTTTCCATTAATCCTAGTGGCTGCTATGGCAGCACAGTATGCGGCTGTGTGGATAGCCTCCATCGTTGCACCATTGTTGTCAAGGTAATGTGGTATTATTTGCCGATTGATGTGGTCTGTTACTCTCCACAAGGTTTTATTTGGCCGCTGTTTAGGTATCATGTGGGTTCTTGTGGGGTCCATTCTTTCGAATTCTGTTAGAGTCTTCTCCCACTCGTCTTCTATTCTGGATATCATGACTTCGTTTCTTTCCACTTCAGCTACTCTGGATTATATTTCTTCTTGCTGTTCCTCCTTTGGTTCCATATTGATCACATTCTTTGTTCTTTATAGTTGATCACTCACATCCTGCTTGATTTTTTCCAAGATGGCAGGAGCTATTAAGCTCTTCGTGACGATGATCCTTCGTTGGTCCGCTAATCGCTGTTCGGTGACCTGAATATCCGGGAATCGTTCCAACTACTTGTATCTAGTCGCGACCTGTACATTGTCATATCGGCCTCTGGCCTGGTTATTTCATAGTATGCTCGCATGATGTACGTAATCATTTCGATGTTCCACCTCATGTGTTGGCGTCTTCTTCCTTCCTGGTTGGTCACTAGCGCAGTTTCGCAGGAAGCACTTCCAGTTGGTGGGGCTGAATGGTCTTGATATTCTCTTGTGGTAGCCATACGAGGGACAGCACCACCACTTGCTCCACTGTCTTGACCAGGAGACTGTCTTCAACTTTTCGAACAGACCCCCTCTGCCTAAGGCCTGAACGCGAGGGACTTTATCCTGCGCCACACACGATGCAGTACGATTAATATTTCTCTGCGACATCATCCATCTATGGAGGTGGACTTATTTAGCTTCGGCTTATGTCCAGTGTTTTTTATTTATTTATTTATTATTATTATTATTATTATTCTCCATATGGTGCAAGGAAACTTGAGGCTTTCGCGGCACTAGCTAAAAAAAAGAAGAAAATTCTGAGTTACCCTGAGAGAGAGAGAGAGAGAGAGAGAGAGAGAGAGAGAGAGAGAGAGAGAGAGAGAGAGAGAGAGAGAGAGATTCAAAAGTAGGAGGGAATCGCAGAGAAAGAGAAGAATGATGATATCCAGCTCAGGACCCTGGGTGTGCCAGGCCCATACTCACCAGATGTGAATCCCTAGGATTAAATATTTAATAAAATGGAGATTCTCCGTTAACAGCTCAAAGACCTGCGTGATGGGAATTTTTCTAGGCCTCTATGTAGTTCCACTATGTAGAAAAACCCTTCTAGCTGGTATGTGTTATTCCTGTTCCCCTTGGCCATTCTGTGCCTTTAATAGAAAGTTATGGCGCTCTGAAATATTTTTCAAATAATTAAATATGATATTGAATGAGCTGGTTAAATTTGGTATTGAATGAGCTTATGATCCGAATGGAATGTACAGTAATGGAATTTTCATGCCAATGTATTGGTATGACTTTTTATTCACACACTTGTTATGATTTCGTATCATATGCTTTCAGTTCCAGGCGACACATTTGTAATACTATAGGCCTGATGTAGCCGAGTGGTCAGGGGCGAGAGTGCAGTAGCACGCGTTCTTTGAGTGGACCAGGGTTCAAGCCACTAAATACGATTAATGTTTGTATTGATGATTTATTGTAAACTCTACTGGCCTGGCGGTCGTCAAGGAGTAATACACAGGAACATTTAGTACACTAGTGTGCAAAACTTAAGGACCAACACTATTTCTAAAGGCTACAACACAAAATCTTTACTTAAAGTACTCTCTACTGATGAGAGTACATTCAGTCTCAACAGTGATTCTGGACGTCAGTTAATCTGGCGAGAGGTTGGCACACGGTATCACCCTGCAAACATCACTGAAAGGGACTGATATGGCGGTCGAGGTATTCTCGTCTGGGGAGGCGTTATCTTGGATGGACGTACACAACTCCAGATACAGGAAGCCAGTACTGTATTGAGGTAATCATTCCCCATGTGCGTTTGTTCCGAGTGCCATTGGCCCCGAGTTCGTGTTTATGGATGATAACGCCACACCCCATCGCACTGCGGTTGTTGATATGCTTTTGGAAAGCGAGGACATTGTCGGACAGGGTCACTCGCAGACATTGTTCGTATGGATTGGCCTGCCCGTTTCCAGTCGATCTAAATCCCATCGAAAACATATGGGACGCTCTGGGGTGACGCCTAGCGGCACGTCCACACCTACCAGAAAATGTTCACCTGCGGCGCTGACAGAGGAATGGACGATGTTACCGCAAGAACTTATCAACAACATTGTTCTAAGTATGGACAGTCGGTGCAAAGCCTGTATCGACATTAGGGGTGGCCATATCTCGTACTGAGGACCTCTTCCCATTGTTCCATCTGTGGCAGTGATGCATCTGTATCAGTGCTATGTTGCCATTTTTGAATACTGCCTCTGTACTGTTTTGTTTCTGTTGTTGTGTCGGCGTTGTTTCCTTCATAATTTCTGTACCTCACGAGGTTCCTTTGGTATGCTTTTTCCATATCCAGGTTACTCCTGTGAGAAGCTAAAGGTAAAAACCTGACTGATCCTTAAATTTTGCACCCCAGTGTATTTCTGCCATTCAAATTGGGTTTGAATCCAGACCCAATTTGAGTGGCCGACATATTACAAATAGGAAATATTGGCTTAGTTGGTGGCATTTTGTACTGTAATAAGTTTGATAATAATTTTGAAATAGAAATGCACTTGTTGTTTTTTTTTTCCTCAACAGTTATAAAATTTGGCAGTATATTTTATTTATTTTTTCTTTTTTTCCCTCTATTTATGTAATTTATTGCATACTGAATGAAAAAGAAATATATTTGCAAAGTCCTTTTTGTCATTTTTGATGGTATTTTTTGTTCTTGCTAATTTCTCAAACTCTTTTTATATATACATACCGAACATTTTTTAATCGCTTTCGTCTGCTACAATTTTTAACTTTTCAAGATTGATGAAATTTAAAAATTATTTTATGAATATTTTATATCATCACTGCTAGAGATGCTACCATCCTTCTAAAAGTACACTGCATTGGTTGCCAGAGTCACTCGCAGAGACTGGGGCCTAGACAGACGGGTGCTACGTCTTTTCTATAAAACCATCTTCACCCCAATAGTCACGTATGCATCTGGCGCGTGGTATCATAAAGCCACAACTATTGTCAATAAATGAATCATTGACTCGATTCACCGATCAATCCTTCTGACCATTACTCGAGCTTGCAGCACAGTGAGCACGCACGCCTTGCAAGTCCTTGTTAGTGTCCGTCCACTGAACTTAGAGATCGTTCAGCGGGGCCTCACGCACCACCTGGACAAGGGTATCCCACAGACATGTTTGGGTTTCACCACCGACATCACCAATAGTAAAACTATGGAGAAGAAAAAGCTGCATGTTCACCTGCTGCAGGATAGATGGGCCACCTCGCAAAAAGGCGAAATCACCAGAAAGTTTCTGCCCAACATTGGCCGGGTTTTTCCGAACTCCCCACCCTAGTTCTCCCCGGGCCTGCAAGTAACATACCTTCTGACAGGACATGGAGCTTTGAATGCAAAGCTATCCCTACTCGGAATACAGGAAGATCCCACCTGCACCTGCGGGGGGCTGGAGATCTGGCAGCACCTCATGCATGATTGCCAGCTCTATGACGACCTCCGCAGTGCATTCATCACCAAAATGCAGTATTTGCCATACGGCCAGGAGCACCACATCTTGGACACCAGGGAGGAATATCATCCTTTCTCCAACTATGCATTGGCCCTGTTCACAAGACGGAGAGCTCTTATAGCAGCGAACCGCAACCAACCACTGACACAATAAGGAAATGAACATACCTCGAAGGCAATCGTCCCACTTTGCTAGAGACTTCTTAATCAATCTATTAAGATTGATTATACTGAGCTTATATTGCATTACAGTATATAGATTTTATAGTTATTATATACAAGCTGCAACACATTGAGGCAGTTTGGAGACTTCACTGGGAGTTGACTAGTTCCGCTGACAATTGCAGGAATGCTGAATGCACTTGACTATGGATTTGCGCTTTTCTTCTCTGTAGGCAGAATCTCTGGACCACACATCCAAATCAATGTTTGCGGAGTTTAGCGCGCCGATGATGCTGTTCGGAAAGTGCCTCTTGAAGGTCGAGAGCTTCTGCATTAGAACAGAGCACTGGGCGGTTTCTGAGGGCTCTACCAGAAATTTTCCAGCCTACGATTTCCCAGATATTAACGAAGTCGAGAACGGAGCACAGATGAAGCACCACTGTGAGCTTTCTCACATATGCCAGGTGCTGGGTCGGGATGTATCTCAGATTTATGCAGAGCTGTGATTTTGATGTTGTATAGGGTAGGTGAGCCCAATTGTTGACCAACTTTAGGACCCAGAATTGCAGACCACAGAGCATCTTCAGACTGGACATAGGAGCAGCCGACCAAACTTCAATACCATAACTGATGATAGAACTAAAGTAGTAGAGGAGAAATTTTCTGACTGTTTCCTTGTTGTGCGCTCTACAGAGATCGAGTTTAATACCCCAGAAAGCTCGTAATGCTCTTGAACGTAGTTGCTGGATTTGTTCCTTATACGTTAGGTTTTCGCCCATTACCATTCCTAGGAATTTTACTGAATGAGTGGCGACGAGAACATGCCCCGCAATGGAGGGCTGAAGAGAGGCTGCTGGATTAAGGTCTGCTTGTGCTCTAGGTGAGAAGATGATATATATATTTGGATTTTTCAGGGTTTATTTTAAGCCCAAAATAGGTAGCGTACTCACAGAAAGAGGAGAGATATTTGTTCAGGATGACAGAATTCGATAATTCCTCTGCCTGGTCTGGTGAGGTAGACATGTATATGTAGACATGTATAGTATCTTATGTAGGACGGTGCCTGAACGTCAATTCATCTCCGCCTTTGTACACTGTGATGATTACAGAATGCAATGTAAAAGGCCAGAAATGTGTGTAACGTTATGTGTGTGTTGTTTAGTTGTTTCTGGCCATTTTGTCATCAAGCAGGCGATCACCTGGAAAGCCTGCTCAGTGTCCGTCTACACCACGGGGAGGTAGGCCACAACTACGCATGTATCGCGACCTCCCTGGTTTACCAGCTCTTACTGCCCTAATATCAGAGCAAAAAAAAAAAAAAAAAAAAGGAAAAAAAAAAAAATAATAATAAAAAAAAAAAAAAAAAAAAGGTCTGGTGAAGTGTTAGCCGGGCTTGAGAGGTAACATACAATGTCGTCGGCGTAGGCCATAAACGCAGGTATCTCATTCATTAGCAGAATAAATATCGCTGAAAAAAGCAGTGCCGACAACGATCCACCTTGGGGTATACCGACTTCCACGTGTTTTGTGTTGCAGTTATTCCCTTGCTGGAAGGTAAGGCACCTCTTGGTCAGCAAATTTCTGAAGAGCTTCGAGACATTACCCGTGAAACCGTAGTAGTTCTCCAGGAGGCATAAGTGGCTTAACTTGCACTGAGTCAAAGGCCGCTTTCAGATCCAGAAAAACAGCATGCATAACATAGCCTTGCTCCCAGGCTTGAAGGGTTTTCAAATTAAAAGCCTGTATGCATTTTATCGGCGATCTTTGTGAGAGCGCGTAATGTGTATGCTGAGGTCTCTGGGAAAGGATCTGATTGGCAACCACTTTAAACAAGCACTTCTCCAGGCATTTGAGAAAAGGGGAGGAGATTGAAATAGGCCTATAGTCAGCAGTAGAGGTCGGATTCTGCAACTTTGGAATTAGGATGCCTCTGAAATTTAGCCAAGCGTTTGGGACGACTCCCTGTTGTAAAATTCTGTTAAACAACTTTGTGAGCTCATCGCTGATGAAGTAGGAGGCAACTTTAAGGCAAAAAGTGAGAATAGAGTCACTTCTCATTGATTTCTTATTGGCCAGGGCGTTGATGGCCTTGATTAGCTCCTCTTCGCCAATCGTCACGTTAGTGAGATTAGTTATGTGCACTGTTCCAGGGGGAGTCAGCAGCTGCACTGTCTGTTTTGACGAACCGGGTTACATGATTGCACCATTCGGCCAAGTCTAACGATTCTGCTGACCGGATGTGATTGGCTGACCAGGATCGCTGGCCCCAAGCTATCCTCTTCTCCAAGAACGAGTTGATAGCCTGCTTCTTGGATTTCTGGAAACTGTATCTGGCTATTGAGTACGTTGAGTATGATCTTTCTGTGGGTGATCTCTTGAATTGAGCATGTAGCCGTTGTTTTTATTTAAACTGGCGTATAAGGATGCTGGACCACCACGGCTTCGAGTGTGGGCAGATGACGCAAACTCTTGACTTGGCCACTCTAGCAATGAAAGAGAACCATTTCTGAAGCCAAAACGCAGCTTCCTCTATATCGATTTCACTAAGAGTTCGCCAGGGGTAGAGCCTAAAGAGATCCATTACTGTTTCAATTGTTAGCTTTTTTGGATCATATACAGCTTTCCTGATCTTTTCAATCGAGTTCGCTTGGTTTGGTTGGTTATAGCATTCTTTAAACAGGATGAGAGAAGCTTCAATTGGCCTGTGGTCGGAGGGAAATGCCGAATTAGAACTGATTACAGCTTCAACACTCCCATGGCTGGAAAAGATTCTCTGTAATGTGGCTTCTCCGCGAGAGGGGGGGGACACAGATGCAATGGATGTTGAGACTCGACAAATCCAAAATTAACTGATCGAGGAGCTTTGATGCAGCTGACAGGGGCAGGTTGAAGTCTCCGAGAATTATTACTTTCTGGTTGCACTTGATAGAGGTCAGGAGCCAAGCAGAAAAATTAGTAATGCATTGGTCTGCAACAGGTGGGGGTAAATAAACTGCTCATACTAGCAACTGTAGTTTATCGATTAGATAACAGCCCAGTGCAGCCTCAAAATCGTTACCAGGGTATGCACAAGACTTGATCAGAGGGAACTGTTGCCTTTGGCAGATTAGGACTCCCCCCCCCTCGTTTCCTGTGTTTCCTGTTCCCCAGAATAAAACTGATAACCGATGTTTGTGATTAAAGGCGATATGTCTATGTCATCAGGCAGCCAAGTTTCAATAAGGATAACAAAGTCGTAATCCGCACTTAGAAGTATGCCAATCAGGGCACTGAGCTTGTTCTTCAGGCTCCTGATGTTCTGCATGAAGCATTTCACATTTTTATCGTCGAAAGGCTTGATCTGGATTAAGTTTAAGTTTCTAGGGTTCCTTTCCCTGAGAATGGCGGCCGATTGGAGGTGGATTCCTCTTGAGCAGGGTGTGGCACTAGGCCCTGCCCTATTATTAATGTGCACTTATATCTGGTTATCAGACTTGACGAGATGATTGCAGGATTTATTCAGCACTGTGGCTGCTCTTCTTTCATTAGGTTGAAAGGTACAGTCTGGTTTTCTGCCTAGCTATGCAGAGAGATGCACCCTGCCCACCTCTGGTCTCGAGATAGCATATACCCCTGGTTGCGCATTATGGTCGCCGAAAGATGGCATCACCAGGAGACCTGCAGGCCAGATATCTGTGTTTAGATACCTTTCTATATTAGGATCTTTGATCTTGATTCGGAAAGAGGCATAGCGGATGCCTGGTGGGAACCCTGATGGGGATACCGGGTATGTTTAGCTGCTTCAGAAGGGTTTCAATTTGTTCCAACGTTGTTTCCGGGGATAGTCGACTTATAAATATGCTGGATGGTTTAGACCTCCTTCCTTTACGTTGACGATTTTAATACCTAGTGGATTAGGGTTAGAGCCAATAACTGCATCACGATTCTGATCTGCTCGGCTGACAAAGGTTTCTTTACTAAGCCTGGCCTTGCCTTGCTTGGGAGGCACATCACTTTTGCTTATTGCTGATTTTTTCCCCACATGCTTTCGCAAATTCCGGGGCAGGGAATGAAGGCGAAAGGATTGCAGGTAACGGCTCTGTTGGGGGCCGCACGATGCGGGAATCAGAAACCGTTTGTTTCGAGTGTTGAACAATTTGCGTAGGTAAGGAGTCTGTATCTTGGATAGGCCTACTGATGGATTCCAGCAGCAAGGACACAGAATGTCTGCGTAGAATGTTGTAGGTCAGCCTATGTTTTGACTCTCTTAGGGTTGTATTCTCTGTGCAGAGCTTTCTCAGAATATTTTCAAATAAGGTAAACTTCTCGCCCATTTTACTACAATTCTGATAGATGAGCTCCTCATGCTGCTCTAGGACCTGATCAGTTTGCGCCTTAGCGTCTCGGCGTAGGAGAACTGTGGTGGAGTCAGACATGCTTGCATTAGGTGACCTGCAGTCAACTTGGCCGGAGTAGCCCGCTGGCGACGGAGGTGGGGAGGGGGAGACGCATCTTTGCATTCAGAAGAGCTCCCTGTGGACTGTGATCACCGTTTCCTCCCTCCCCACCCGACACACACACACACGCACACACACACCCTACATAGAAAAGTTCGAATGGCATCAATAACACACGGAACTTTTATAGGCTTTTTTTTTCACTCTGTGGCTGAGATAGTAAGTCTTAGGCGAGGGCAGAAGGTTTTTTTTCCAGTTAACTTGGATAAGTTTTTTGCCCAGAAAATCAGGCAAACTGATCAATTGTATGTAATTTAATTATATATTGTTTTCCTGGTTCTCAGGAATTCAGAGACTCTGAACATATTTAAAACAAGTGTTGTATATATTTGTTTAATTTAATATAATAATTACTGTTTCTCGGTGGTAGTGAGGATAATTTGTGGAAGTTTTCCACTTGTCGGCACCCACTGGTATTGCATTACATCCGGTGGGTGCGGGGCTTGTGCATTCGGCACAAACAGAGAACGTAAACCCGTGCCTAGAGAAGGGTACCGGGCAGCAGCTGCCTTGTATTGGCGGTGGTATAATACTTACACATGTTTTTTGGCTAGCTTTGTAGAGATTCTACTCCAAAACAGATGAACTAGGTGGAGATGGGCTTTTTCCTAGGAGCCACCCTTGTTCTGGGATACACGTACGCAATGCACCAGGAGGTAAAATATAATATAGTATCTGATATAGGTGTAACGAGAATGTTAATGTGCATAATGTATATATATCTTCTTGTATGTATTGTATATACAGGGTGATTCACTACCAGTGCGACAAACTTCCAGGAGGTGTAGGGGACACAAAGACGAATCGGAATCACATAGCATTGCAGGGTCCGAAATGCCTTCGTCATGCGGTAGAGGACGTTGAATGGGAGGTCGCGTGAACAGCGATCCCGCTGGAAGTCAGCATTTGCGAACCGGTTTCCGAGGCAGTAGGATGGACGAGTATTCAAACGTTGAACTTGCCGACATGCACCTCGCGTATGGAGCTGCGAACTGTAACGGGCGCGCCGCTCTGCGCTTGTACAAGGAACGTTACCCGCACAGGCGTGCTCCTCATCATACGATTTTCGCACGTGTGCACAGAAGGTTACGTGAGACTGGTTGTTTCACGAGTGGTACCATGAATCGAGAGCGAACGACGAGGAGAATGTCCTACGTCTTGCAGAAGGCAATTCGAGTACGAGTACTCGAGCGATAGGCCAACGATTGGGTATTTCCCAATCCACTGTATGGAGGATACTGTCAACAAACCAAATGAGTTCATACCATCTGCAACGCGTCCAATCATTGGAGCCTGCGGATTATCCACTCCGGAGGACTTTTGCTACTTGGTTTCTTCAACAGAAATGGTTCGCAAATGCTGACTTCTAGCGGGATCGCTGTTCACGCGACCTCCCGTTCAACGTCCTCTACCGCATGACGAAGGCATTTCGGACCCTGCAATGCTATGTGATTCCGATTCGTCTTTGTGCCCCCTACACCTCCTGCAAGTTTGTCGCACTGATAGTGAATTACCCTGTATACAGTATGTAATAATTGTGTGTACAAATAAATGGAAAATAATGGAATGATCAGAGAACACAAGCAATTTAGGACATAATACAGGATGAGGTTTTTCTTCAATAACCTTATATGACATTTTATACCTGCGCACTTACTCTCTTCTTGCTTTACAAACATGCGATGCTGCCACTGAAAGAGCGCTCCACTTCATGGAAAGTGCACTTAATAAAGTGGCCACTCAATGTTTAAGAACAAAATCGGTTCGGTAGAAATGGGTTGCTGGTATGGTGTTGCGTCCGTGGTTCTGCGATCGTACAGACCCTCCACATCATCATGAATGGGACACTGACTGCACGCTTGTACAGAGAAGAAATCCTGAAATTTATGATTCTTCTGTATACTGGTGCTTTAGGAGAATAGTTCGTTCTGGTGGACTACGATGTTCGACCCACAGGATAGAGCTGGTCAAAATTACATTGAAAAGTAACGGTATTATCCATATGGATAGGCTTGCCCAGGAACTGAATCCCATCGAGCAAGTCTGAGCCGCCCTTGGAAGACATTTGGCAGCTCGTCCGGACTGTCTAGTGGCACTTAATCATTTGGAAACAGCATTTACACAAAAATGGCGAGTATTTACGAACAAGTCATCCATATCATGACTTTATGGATGCACTGCAGGTGCGAAAGAGACTGGCGATTGCTCTAGACATACACAATACCAAGATCGTTGTCTATGTACATTCAGTCGACGACAATGCCTAAAACAGTTCCTTAGAGTTCTTTGGTTCTGATATGTCATGTTCCAATAAAGCTACAACTACATTCAGTCTAAAGTGTCTTTGAACGTTTTCGACGTATACGCATCGAAACTTAGTTTCGACTACATCGTGAGGTACGTATACCATCACATACATACTTTGCTTGCTTACGTTCTGATACCCTGTTGATTTTGACCAGTGTAGTAGTTCATCCCAGTGGGGTTCAGTGGGAATGAGGTTGGCACTCTGGGCAAGCCAATAAAGCTTTTGCATGTCCATGTCCATATCTTCAAACAAGCCACTAAGGAATATGCACTGTGACATCGTGCATTGCCGTGCTGAAACGAAAAAGACCCTCCATAGTGTTACTGGGGGGGTTCGTCTTTCACGTCATGCCATCGCCCACGGGCCAGGGTTGGAGGGTTCTCTGGTCCCCTATATGTTACTAAATGAAAATAGAGAGTTCAGGAGTTCCTAATATTTTTTCACCATCGGTGCACTTGAGTTCTGAATATTCCTCTAGCTTAATATATCCATCTAGTGGTTAAATACGACAATAATCTCGTATATCCTGAATATTTTAAAAGGGGGGAGAATGGGAGAATCACCCCACCAATAAAATATTGCGATCTGGATTAGCGTTGTGTTACATTAGAGACTTCAGTTATGCAAATCAGCTTAAAATCTGTAATACTGCAAAAACCTTTATTGATTCTACAACTGGTTTTTCTCTGGTGTAAATGAAGAGTTAGCAGAGAGAGACAATTATTTTAAACAAAACATTTAATATAACAAATTAATAAACAAACATACATCACACCTTCCATCCAAGAAGATTAAAAAGATTAAAGACATGAGCATTCTAATATAACATATGTGACATTTATGAGAGTAAGTCAACATAATAATTAGTTATAGTAGTCACTCGTTTGAGCCCATATCATAGTAATTTCACATAGGAAGCCATTGTCATTGCTTTACATAGAAAACGCGTTATTGGAAATATCAGTTCATCAGCCATATCTGTTAAGTTACCAGAACACTAAGAAACACAAGATATATTAGTCATAACACATTAAGAAGAAATATATTCTTAGGAAGAAATCGTTGTTCCTTATGGGTAAGAATTAACATGGATATTTTCAGTTCAGTTATCATTTCCTCACAATCCTTTCACTCTTATGAAAAGGGATTCTCACTTATTATTATTATTAATATTATCAGCCATATGGTGCAAGGAAGCCTGAGGCTTATGCTGCACCAGCCAAAAAAATTTCCCCGAATTACCCTGAGAGAGAGAGAGAGAGAGAGAGAGGTAGAAAGGAGTCACCAAGAAAAAGAAGAATGATGATATCCAGCTCAGGACCCTAGGTGTGCCAAGCCCATACTCACCAGATATGAGCCCCCTAGGGCTAAATTTTACCCCATTCTTCTCTCTCGTTCCCTTGCTGTCTTCTCATGGGCAACTTCATCCAGGAGGAAATTGGGCAGTGGCCTTCTCCTTGGGCGCCTCCGTAGCCAGGTGGGAAGGAGCAGCAGTGCGTAGCACACGCTTCTTGATTAGACCGGGGTTCGAGCCCGTCACCACCAAATACGGAGGATGCGGAAAGGTCAGGGAATGACCACCGCACCGGAGCAATATGGCCTTAGTTTGCTAATGCTCCTAAAAACCAAACAACAACAACAACAACCTTCTCCTTGTTAATGGGAGAGACACCATACCACAGAGAAATACTGTCACGACATGTTTCGCGCACTATGGTAACAAAAATTGCTTCGACGACACCTCCCGACACTCTCCTCTCCTCTCTCCTCTTGGGTCTCCCAGGACCCCAGTTTTTTAAAGGGAGAAGATCCTCCAGAGTTTACATAAACCTGAGATCTGATTGGACTCTCCAGTACTCGTCTCGTGCACTTGGACTACACGTGAGGGAAAAGTAATGATCGCAATGTCCCGCCCCCCATTTCTCTCAATCTGTGTCCGGCCCTGTCCGGTGACTAGCCGAAGTACCAAGCGCATTTCCATATTTAGCACAACTGCTGATACCCATACGCGATATTCACTAAAGGCATGTAACTTATGTCCAAGCTAGGAGCGTAAGGCTTCTCTGTTTATAATATAGGTTATTTTAAGAAGCAGCTCAGTAGAACTTGGTGAGAGTTTTGCTTCTATGCTTCGTTATAATGGAGTTGATAATTGAATATTACAAGTAAAAGATTCTGTAGAAATCCTTAGTAAGTGGACATAACAAAGGAATAGGGAAGTATTCAAACAACAAAAAAGAGGTTAACTTTGAAATAAGAAATATGCAAAGGTGTGGGGGGGGGGGGAGTTTCAGAAACAACTAAAACATGAAAATCGAACTCCATTATGACAATAGTACATAAGGGTTACATGAGAACAACCTAATTTTTTATAACTACTGCGCTGTCCACTAATACTGGTGATTATTTCTGCCACCATTAATCTAGGATGCTGCAGTTTTGCTGCAATGCCACACGAACAAATTAAATGCTAATATATAATGACTCCCCTTTGTAAGTCGCTAGGCTCAATGTCTTGACTGATATACAATATTTCGTTCATCTGCATACTTCTAGCTTGAACACAATTATTACGGGTATAGTTTATTTTTCCTAAATCCCGGGGGCATCATTTTTCCTAAATCCCGGAAATACTTTCGTAATATAATGTACTGAAGTTGCATTTCTCTCATTTAATTCATAAACTAATTACATAACAAATGTGGTTTATAAGTGATTTTAATATACAATTTATTTAAAATTGTATATTAAAATCACTTATAGTTAATAACCATTATTTATTTTATTTTTTAAGGTGCGTTGCACTATATATATTTTTTCTGTAAATTGCGTGTGTTCTATGGTCGATATGCAGTTTGCCGGACGAAAAACCCGAGTTTCCGGGCGGAGGGGAAACCATGCTACCATGCCTGCGACTAAATAACTCAGACACGTTGTGAAAAAAAACTCATAAAAATTCCTCACGTCAACGATGGTATTCGAATTCATGTCTTATGTACCCAATGTGTGTGTGTGGGAGAACGGCGATTCTACCAACTGTGCTACGGCGAGGGGGTTAAAATTATTATGACACTGAGTGAAGATTAAAGGACGTATAGAAGAGATTTGTCAATTTCATGTATTTTTTACAGCTTTTATACATTTTTAACGTGCTATAGTGAGTATTTTTCAGAATTTTCCTAGCACTTGCAGTAGCGGCCTTCGTTGTAATTATAACAATAACAACAAAAAGCGTTTTCAATGGATAGCTATATTACCATTAAAATGCGCCCATCCCCTCTGTAATTCAAGCTGCCGGGCAATGATGGTAACACGCCAGAGTTTAATAAAAAGAAGAAAAAAGGAAAAAAAAAAAAAAAAAAAAAAGTCTATAAACCTTATAAACTGGAAGATAAGAGTAAATCAGAATATCAATGGTTCCAAAACGGATTAACAGAAATCAATAGTTTCTCGTACATATATACATATTTGTGAATTAGAATGTAGTGTGATAATGCAAATATATTTTTGCAACCTATTTATCATCAGTTATGTTTTTCTTTTGCAGTATTATAGTTATTTTGTATTAAAACAGTTATAATATATTCATACACACTTGAACATATACACTTCAGTCATTTCTTCTTTATTCAGTCGATCTGTAATTAGTAATTTATGTCCGTAATGGTTAAATTGTACTAATAGGTTTTTCATATCTTCAAGACTGAAGCAGTTTGGGAGTCCCAAGCATAGTTTTTTATTCCTTCTCCCTCTCCTGTACATCAAAATAAAACAATACGCAGTTCAAAATACTTATGTCCGAAATGCAAATTAAATAGCAAGAGTATCTATCATCAATAAAGCAAAATTCAGTAAACTTTAAATAAAAAATAAATAAATATCTGTGCTGGTAACGTCATATGGAAAACTCAATTAAATGTCAAGATGAAATCAATGGGTTCTGCCATTACTTTATATCTTCTTATATCGCTCTCTCCACTTCTCCTTAATCATATCATAAAATTCAATCATGTCTTTAATTCCAATAAATATTCATGGAGAATTATCTTGTGATCGACGATTTTTGTCAGATATAGAAACGCTTGTAGAAGGATTGTCGCATCTCTAGCAATGGTGATATAAGATATTCATAAAGTAATTTTTAAATTTCATCAAACTTGAAAAGTTAAAAATTGTAGCAGCCGAAAGCGATTAAAAAAATGTTCCGTATGTATCGATAAAAAGAGTTTGAGAAATTAGCAAGAAAAAAAATATATACCATCAAAAATGACAAAAAGGACTTTGCTAATATTTTTCTTTTTCATTCAGTATGCAATAAATTACATAACAAGTAGAAAAAAAAGAAGAAAAAAATACGAACATAATGCCGAATTTAAAAACTGCTGAGAAAAAAAAAAACATAAACAAGTGCATTTCTATTTCAAAATTATTATCAAACTTATTACCGTACGAAATGCCACCAACTAAGGCAATATTTCCTATTTGTAATATATCGGCCACTCAAATTGGGTCTGGATTCAGACCCAATTTGAGTGGCCGACATACTAAATGTTCTTGTGTATATTCCTTTACGACCACCGGGTCAGTAGAGTTTACAATAAATCATCAATAAACCAATCCATGAGGGTAGAGCAGCTTGCAAACCGGACACTGGTCAGTTATACATCTAAGAAAACCATATGGTGTTTCAATCGCACTTCACTGACATAACGCCAGAGGGGTACAAATATGGTGCATACATTATACTAAAATAATGTAACAAATGTTAGTTCCTTGAGACTCGACGGAGGTGTAGGCCTGCAGCGAGCGAATAGCCGTTTCCAGCTTATTCCATAGTGATTCGGGCTTTGTGCACCAGCACATTATCCTGCTGCTGAAGTAACCATCTGATTGAGGATAAACTGTCAACATGAACGGATGCACTTGGTCAGCAACGACCATAACACTGCCCTCCCCCCACCACCTTGCACAGTAGTCGTCAGACATTAGGGGTCCATGGATTCATGTTGTTTTCGCCAAATTCTGAGCCTTCCATCAACATGATGCACCAGGAACTTCGACTCGTCAGACCAAGCAACTGTTTTCCAATCCTCAATAGTCCAGTGCTGGTGTTGCTCTGCCCACAGGAGGCGTGCTCTCTTGTTCTTCATTGATAACAAAGGTACGCGATGTGGCCGTCGGCTGTTGTAGCCCATTCGCGATAAAGTGCGACTAGTGGTCCGTTGCGATATTTTGTTCTGCGCACCAAGGTTGTATTCTGACGTAATGTGGGACATTGTGGCCCGTCTGTTTGCTTGCACAATTCTAGCCATCCTCCTCTGATCTCTCTCATCAACAAGCGATTTTCTTCCACAGGAGTGCCATTGAGGGGATGTTTTCTGTTCAATGCACCATTCTCGATACACCCTTGAAACTGTGGTGCGTGAAAGGTTCGGGTGAACTGCCGTTTCAGAGATGCTTTTTCCAGCGCGGTACTACCATGCCACGTTCGAAGTCCGTTAGATCACTACTTTTCCCTATAGCGGAGATGGGGGAAACCCCTGGTGCCGTTTGACACTAAACACTCTACTTTTCCCTATTCTTGCTACGGTTTGTACGCTTAACTGATACTAGAAATGTTCTGCTGCATTTATAGCCACAACTGTGGTCATGTGACTTCCAAGGTTGTGGGACAAACCATTTGTGTGCACAGCAAGGGTATACCTAATAAAGTGGCAGCACAGTGTATATAATAATATAATAACAAATATAAAATAACAAATCGTGGATTATAAAGCAGCAGTTAAAATAAAACTAAACAATAAATATAACTTTTAAATTGAGAGATGGTTAAAAACTGATAAACAAAGTTTTATAAGTTTTATATTATAATTGGAAGTACAGTAATTCTAAAATGGTCACATGGAACTATCCCCACAGATTAGGAAAAAGATGTCCGATGGGACCTCGATATCCAGAGTGTAGGTGTAAGCATTTGTACCAGTTTCAAAGGTATCGATGCATGTGATGCAAGAAAGCAAGCTTATGTAGCATCAGCCCAAATAAAAAAAAAAAATTTCACACATCCATTCACTCTAAACGTTTGTCCAGTTCTTCCTTGAATTTATTTATGCTATCAACTTATACAACGACACATGGAAGTCTGTTCCAGCAATCAAACTTCCATCTGTCGTTGAATAAGGCAGTATATGAGTTATGCTGACGTCAGCTCAGGAAACTGCCAGAAGTTCGTCCTCAGTCATGGTCCAGTTTTATCGTATCGAGATGACCGGAGCGTAGGCATCAAGCTGAATCGTTTATGATATACTGTACTAAAATTTAACGCACTGCATTCGTTAACAAACTTGTTATATCTGTTAATATTGCTTGTATCCTGTGGTCGATTTGCCTGTTTACTGGACGAAAAATCCCATTTTCCGAGAGAAAAAAAAAAATATGCAATCATCGCCTGAGGCTATTTAGCTCAGCGACGTTGTGAAAAAATCCATAAAAGTTTTTTTATCACATCATTGACGAGATTTAAACCTGGCCTGGTCCACCCGCTGTGGGGACCTTTGAGAGACTGGCATCTAATGCTCTGTCTCCTGGTGTGCTCCCGAATCAGGTCTCCGAACAGATCAACCGGAGCAAAATGCTTTGGTTCTGCAGGAGGTTGTCTTAATTGGTTCTCAATTGTCAGTGAAACAGCGAATATATTTTGTAAGAAAGACAAACAGCATAGAACCAGAGTATATCTACTAAGAGTAAAACTGACGATGTAAGAAATTATCAGCTTCTAATGGGCCTAGCGGTTGCAAGTGGGTACTAATGATTTAAAGCTTAAACGAAATGATGAATTGGTTATGAAATATAAGGTCATGTTAAAAAAGTCGCGAGGTAGGACAAAATTTTCTAGTGTCTGCAATTCTGTCTAAACATGACAAGAGGGATTTTGTGATAAACGCCTTATGGATTAATTCTGGAGTTGAGGAACTCTGCAAGGCTTATGGTAGGAAATTTTTCTCAACATTGCCGGCCTTGGTTGGTAGACGAAATTTATTTTATAAAGATACTATTTACTTAAACAGAGGCGGTGCAAGGGTTTTTGCTAATGCAATTGAGGATGCATTAAAGATTCAGGGTTAGTATTAGTAGTAGGGGTTTTTTTAGGATCATCAGCGACTAAGACCATATTGTCCGTGTATATTTTCTGTAAACTGTGTGTTTTCTAAGGTCGCTTTTATGTTTGCTGGACGGAAAACCCGAGTTTTTAGAAGAAAAAACCATGCTACTTACGCCTGAGACTGACTAACTCAGCCACATTGTGAAAAAGGCCCATAAAAATTCCTCCCTTCATCGATGAGACTCGAACTCAGGTCTTTTCCACCCTATCGGGGAGGAAGGCGATCCTACGAACTATTCTACCCATGAGGGCAAAGACTCAGGGAATCTGCTAGTTGGACTCTGGGAAGATTCCCTTGACCTGGGTAAGCGCTAATGTCTCTCTTCCCTATTTACTAAAGGTGGTGCTAAAGAGGAGATGAATAACTATAGGTCAGTGAGTTTGACTTCTGTGTTGGGAAGGTCATAAAGTCTATGGTTAGGGATACGATTCAGGAAGGATTTCAACAAGAATGATATCTTGAATAGATCCAAGCATAGGCTCATTAATGGGAGATCATTCCTGACCAATCTGGCAAGTTACTATGATGTAATTATTAAATTGTTGCATGTAGGTAACAAATGTGACGTTATATATCTAGACTTTAGTAAAGCTTTTGATACTGCTCCTCATAGGAGAGGACTGCTATATAAACAGGAAGAAGATGTTATTGGTAAAATACTACCAATCTATTACACAAAAATACTACACTGTTTGTGTAATAGATAGCAATCAGAAGTTTTCCATAAATGGTCAGTGTTCAGGGTGTATCAGCATAATGTGTTCCCCTAAGTAGCGTTGTTGCGGCTAATTCTACTTCTAAGCGTTATTAGTGCTAGATTAGGGTATTGATGGTAAGTTGTCAAAGTTTGTGATGTTTTGAAGGTGTGACGGAAGGTTAACAGTTTGAGCCGTCCGTGTAGGTAGCACAGTGGGAAGGTCCGGGTTCGAATCCCATCAATGACTTAAAGAACTTTTATGGGCTCTTTTTTCACTCAATGGCTGAGTTATTTGGTCTCAGGCATAAATAGTAAGGTTCTCCCTCACCCCTGAAACTCGAATTTTTCTTCCAACTAATCAGGCAAATCGATCAGAGAACACACGCGATTATTAACGTACTACACATGGGCATAGTTAGTTCTTGGATGGGCCTGATATGATAATTATGATCACGTCCGATTCCCAAATGACGTAAATGTCATTTGAAACTTCTCAAATGAGGCTCAGTCACTAACGATTTGCTAGAGTATTTGCGGGCGTGAGCATAAAACTTTACATCGTTCATAATTTCAGTCTGATTTTAAAACGGTTCTGATTTTCGTCAAAGATGTTTTCATATAAAACATCTTTCGTGCGTACAGGATACACACGCGCTTTTTTTAATACTAAAGTTAGGGGCAAACATGGGTTTTAACTTAGTGTTTTTTTTTTTTTGTTAGAATTCTAATTCCAGTTTTGTCCCAGTTTTGACGGAGTTATATAATAGTAGTATAACAACTATAACGTACTCCTTCAATTTCCTGTATACTTCAATATACACATATTGGACAAAAATACGAACTTTTGTATTTAGACAGTCACAGACAGAAGAATTTTAAATAAATGTAAATAGACGCAAAGAAAACTGTCACGTAGGGTGATGACGTGTTGCCTCGTTGAGTATAAAGACTACACAGGCTGTTCGACTGCAGTAATCTAAAGCCCGAATTTGGAAAACGAGTAATATGTAAGACTTTGAAAAAGGTCTTATCGTGGGTGCGCGTTTAGGAGGAGCCAAGGTCCAAACACAAAAAGGATAATGATTTCTTAAAGGCATCCACTCCAATGGTTTTTAATGACTGGAAAACAAGCGGTTATACCACATCTCAAAGGCGGAAATGTGGCAGAAAACAATAATTCAAGAGCAAAGTCTAAGGATGACTGTACGGAGAGGTAGGACATCCAATGTGTAGCAAATAACAGCTGAATTCAGCCAACCCCAGAAGTGCCCTGTTCCAACCCGAACCTAGCAGAGACAAGGAGGATATTATCTCTTTGTATAAGGCAATGGTCAGGCCACACCTTGAGTACTGCGTACAGGTCTGAAGGCCTCATTTTAGGAAGGATGTAGAGTTTCTGGAACGAGTACAGAGAAGGGCAACAGATTGGTCAGAGGAACAAAGGGATACGCTTAGGAAGAATGGCTTAAGTACTGCAAATAGCAGCATCTGGAGACTAGGCATCTTCGAGGTTATCTGATTGAGGTGTATAAGGCCTTGAATGGTTTGAGCAGGCTCAGTGCTGACAGGATACTTCCGCTTGCTCAGATTAAGAGCCTGACGGGGCATAGATTCAGATTGAGGAAAGACAGTTGTAGAATAGATGTGCGGACGTTTGCCTTTAGCCAGCGGGTAGTTGATTGCTGGAACAGACTTCCATGATCCATCTGTTGTTGTGGAAGTTGATAGCGTAAATAAATTTAAGGCTGAACTAGACAAACATTTGGAGTGACCGGATGGGTGAAATGGGAAGTTTTTTTTTTGGCTGATGCTGTATAAACTTCCTTTCTTGCATCATATGCCTCAATTAATGACAATGCTAATGCACAGGGAATTGAAGAAATTGGATATTAGCAGTTGCCTGTCTATTCAGAAGACACTTGTTTCAGAGAAAAACAGAAAACTCTGCTTGCAGGAGTATCGAGAACGTTGTGATTGGACAGCAGAATAGTGGAAGAAAGTCATGTAGGCAGACGAATACGATACACTTCATCATCCTATCATCCTGCCTATCATCAGTGTAAAACACTGATGGTAGGCACAGAGATTGTCACGAGGACCTCACAACCCTGGTTGCTGGTCGGTTAGTTGGTTGGTTGTTGTAGAGTTTTTTTTAGACACATTATCAACTTATGCCATATTGCGCCAAGAGATGAGCAGGCTTGACTACATTTTTCACAGCTAACCTAGTGTAAAAATGAAGCCTTCTCAGTTTTACTTTACGTCAGACCACCTGCCCCTCACATGTGCCCTCGTTTTCTAAAGGGGGTAAAGGAACCAATTAACACCCACGCAGCTGCAACTCAATACAAACTAACTTACTCCCATAAATTTCTCAAGCCCCAGGTTGTTATGGCTCACCTGGCTACTTACACTGGTGTGCAAAACTTAAGGACGTCAGATTTTCACTTGTAGCTTCTCATAGGAGTGGCCTGGTTAAGGGAAAAGCATACCAAAGGAACCTCTGAGGTACAGAAATGATTAAGGAAACAACACCGACACAACAACGGAAACAAAACGGTACAGAGGGACTTTATTCAAAAATGGCAACATAGCACTGGCTGCCATGGTACAGAGGCATCACTGCCAAAGATGGAACAAAGGGAAGAGGTGGTCCTCAGTAGGAGATATAGCCACCCCTAATGTCGATGCAGGCTTTGCACAGCCTGTCAGAACAATGTTGTTGATAAGTTCTTGCGGTAACATCTTCCGTTCCTCTGTCAGCGCCATCTTCAGCTGGTGAACATTTTGTAGTGAGTGTGGACGTGCTGCTAGGTGTCTCTCCAGAGCATCCCATATGTGTTCGATGAGATTTAGATCGGCGGGAAATGGGCAGGCCAATCCATACGAACAATGTCTTCACTTTCCAAAAGCATATCACAGCTGCAATGCGATGGGGTGTGGCATTATCATCCATAAACACGAACTCAAGGCCAATGGCACCTCGGAACAGACGCACATGGGGAAGGATTACCTCAGTACTGTAGCGTGCAGCGGTTACAATACCGCCTTCCAGTATCTGGAGTTGTGTACTTCCATCCAAAATAACGCCTCCCCAGACGAGAACACGTCGACCGCCATATCGATCCCTTTCAGTGATGTTTGCGGGGTGATACCGTGTGCCAATCTCTCGCCAGATTAGCTGAAGTCAAGAATCGCTGCTGAGACTGAATCTACTCTCATCAGTAAACGGTATCTTACCCCATTGCGCTGCTGTCCAGTCCTTGTGTTCGATGCACCACTGTAAACAGTGTCTCCGATGAGCAGGTGTTAAAGGGACACAGCGTACTGACCGTCGGGGAAACAGTCCACCTTTGGGTAGTCGCCTGGCCACAGTAAACCGCAATATCCTGCGTCCTGTGCTCTTGTGCAGCTGGTTTGCAATGGATTCCGCTGTCTGGTGTCGGACCGTCTTGGCCTGTATGAATATATATTGGTCATCATTGAGCATTGTTTTTCGTGGACGACAACCACTGGTCCTTCGAACAGATGTACCTTTCGTTCTGAAGGCCGACCACGCACGTGAGACGATGCTATGGACGATATCGAACTCTGCTGCCACACTCCTCGCACTTCGACCTTCTTAATTATTCTACCCCGGGTAAAGTAATCCAGATGTTGTCTACTGGCCATTTCGTTGTCTGCAGCACTATATGAACCCAATCGAATGTCTGTAACAGTCATGCTCACCATTCGGTAATTTGCTCATAACTGCTGAACTGATGCTTTTATCTGTTTATGTGTGTCCTCTCATCACGATGCAAATCGCCTCGGGCTATTTCGTTTGATTTTGTGGTTGTAATTTATAGAAATAGTGTTGGTCCTTAAGTTTTGCACACTAGTGTATGAATGGACCAGCCTAAAAAGTTTGTTTATAGATGAAACTACCATGGAACTCTCACAAGAGCTCAGACTTATTTCCACTGCTGGAGCATCAAAAGAACTCACAATATCTGATCATACCCGAAACTGGTTCAATGAAGACATCAAGATGGCTTTCAAGGAAGCAAAAACCATATAGAAGGTGGCTCAAATCAAGAACCTTAGCCAAACACGAAACATACAAAAGGGACCGTGCTCACTTCCTTAGATTAAAAAAGCAGCCCACAGCAATCTCATACTTTTCCGCATAAAATGGTCTAGAAGAATTCTTGTGCGAGAAGACCATAGGTTTAACATGGGCAAAGACTCTTCACAAAATGGGCTGAATAGGCCTTCAGAGATCAACAGCAATTACTAACTACCAGACCCCTACCTGATGTGGACTGTTACCTCCCACATGCCATGAAAGAAATCATCATTACTAAGGAACAGTTAATTAATGTTATCAACATCTTACCAAATAATGTTACTGTTGGATCGGACGGCTTCTTCCTATTTGTGTTCAAAATATCCTCAATCTATATTTTTAAAACCATGTTACATATTTTCCAGCGCATAATGGAAATTGGGACTGTCCCAACTCTATGGAGGACTTACTATGTCAAACTGGTTCAAAAAAAAAAAAAAAAAAAATGTTCAACGTTATCGACTGGTTTCTGTCCAATATCAGTGGGATGCTCCCTCCTGAAAATCGTTGAAAAGCTGTTACTTCCTGCAATAATAAATAATAGACTACTGGTTTAGTGACAGGCCATCACATTCTGCACCGCGGATCTACTATAACAAACCTGCTTGACACACTGTTTCGAATTCCAGGTGGCATCGATAAGAGATCTCAAATAGACATAATCGTTTTTGACATAAAATCAGCTTTAGACAATGAGTCCATTCAAACACTGCTACATATATTAAAGAATTATTCCAAGGCAATGGACTCATTAATCTCCATCCTCCGCAACCTCCTTAACGAAAGGATACTAATTATAACCCACGGTCACTACCAGACTATGATAACTGAGGAGAGGAGTACCACAAGGTGGGGTGTTTGAACTACGCTCTTTGCACTCATCTGAGAACCGTTTCTAGCGAAGGTTACAAACTTTAGCTCTTAGCTTCAGCACAAATTAATCAACTTATTGACTACTTATATATGGCAGGATTTCAACTTAATCAAAAAAAGTTATCCCAAATATCTATCACTAAGAAGCGGAGAAAAAATTATATTCAAGCTGTAATAAATAGCAATAAAGTTACCAAGGTTTCATCCCACACGGATCTTGGTCTCACCTGGGATGAAAACCTTACCTACCAGGACCATTTCATATATACAAAGAAGAAAACGTATGCAGTCTTCTGGGCGATCCGCCAGGAGCTTGTTGGTTGTCAGAATATATCCTTCATTTGCAAATACATTGAAAGGTGCCTTACACCCATCGCTTTATATGCATCTGAGCTATGGTCCTCAGCCCCATCAAGTATTACAAAAAAATTCCTGGCAATTGAATATTGGGTTCTGAGGGGATTGAACAGAATCCATGGTAACCAATTCACCACTTCTTTTTTTTTTTTTTTTTTTTGATTTGGTAGTTGTTGGCGTATCGGCTTCTGTGGCCATATTGCACCTCCCAAGGTTTTTGCAGTACTTTGATCCAAGCCCGAGGCGAGAATCGAACCCGCGACGTTTGGGTTGCCGGGCAGGTACTTTACCCACTCGGCTAGCCCGGTCGGCTCACCACTTCTAGATCTATACTACATGTAAACATGACATGACACCATGGAAAATCAAAATTCTGGAAGAGAACCTCATCGCTTTTGCAAAACTACTAACTAATAGCATAGATTCCCCTAACGTGAAAGAAATCATCTTAGCATCATATATCCATCCTAGAGAGCGACATAATGAACGTTATACTCGTATGTCGACTCTTACCAACCCGTCTGCCTTAGAGGTTCCCAGCAAATATTATTGAACATTTCAACCTGCTGCAAATTGACCCCAACAAACTATTGGATGACAAGAAATACAGCAAGACTTGCATCGAAGCCTTTGCCTACAGTGATTCCTGACACGATGATGTCACTCCATCACATGCCGTCTACGGACTCATACATTCAGAAACTTCTGTACTTGAAGACTTTAGCTGTCTTTTTAATAGTGTAAATGAATTCATATTGCAAACTTATTTTTCCTGTGTATAAATGTTCAAACCTAAGCTATCTTCCTCATTTTAATATATATACTTATACTATGTCAATTCCAGTCAAGTCCATTGTCAAACATTGTCAGTCGTCCTTTTTAATGTAAGTTTTTCTAATTATGTTTTTATAAATCTAAATATGTTTTTATAATTCTATGTATACCCTTCTAGCCAACCAGCTGTACAGGGGGTGAAATCAACTTAATAAACTGAATAATAATAGTAACCTGTAGGATAGTCAGAGAGTTCCTCGACCAACAGTAACACCAGACATAAGAACAACCACCCTGTGTACTTGGTAGCAATACCCGTCACGAGGTGGAACCCCCAATCAGGGAGAAATAATATAAAGATCAATAATAATAATAATAATAATAATAATAATAACCAGGGGGATCCACCCCTGGTCGCTTTGGTCGCCAACCCCCGCGCTCACTGTGCTCGCTTCTTTTGCTTGGCCTTCGGCCAAGGTCTTTTACTCTGTATATATCAGTTTAGTTGAAGGAAGATGGAATCAAGGGATTTAAGGAAGAAAACTTTAGAGCTAAGAGATAGAATTTTTATTGTTACAAAACAGATCTCATCAAAATTCATAATGGATCTTCAAATAGAATGTTCTTTATACGTTTAGGTCCTTCGTCGGCCCATTGTATGCATATATCAATCTTTCTTGTGGATCGTTAAACATCTGAGTCGTTTATTTTAATGGTTTGCTGAGTTTTGGCCTGTTCTTCGTCCATATTAGCTAGCCACTTCCCGACGTGTTGGTTTTCCACTTTCTCCGTCGTCACTGAACTTATTCTCTGATTAATTCGTAACCTTTTCACATGTTTCTCTCTATATTTCCGTGCTGACTCCTGACGGCGCCGTTTGCTCTCGGAATCGGTGATTGCCGATCTAGGTCGCGGCATTCTATTAATTACTACTTTAGCAAATCAGAAGTCACGGATTCCAGACACCTGTCGAAACGCACTGATCGATATCTAATCAGGATATGACGTTTTGAAATTATTTACCTGTGCATTTATAGTTACGTAATGGTCCCACCCACTTGTACCACATGACCTACATCCCTCTTCTCCCATTGGTTACCCCCCACTACGAAGCATTCTCAAGGTCCAATAAATATCACCAGGAGGAAAACTTTTTAATGTATAGAGAGATAATAGTAACACAATGTCTGTAAATTGCATGTATTCTGTGGTCGATTTGCTATCTGGTGGACGAAATACTTGAGTTTCCTGGAGAAAAAACCATGCTACCCTCTCCTAACACTGACTAACTCAGCCAAGTTGTGAAAAAGTCAATTTCTCCCGTCATTCATAATTCGAGCTCAGGTCTTTTCCAGCCGGTGTGGGGAGGATGTAATTTAGATTATACCAACTGTGCTAACCAGGAGAGCATCCTGCTTGCCTTGTTAAGACAATTCAAACATCTGGAGGCGATATCATGGTATGTGGAAGGTCGAATGTCATCCAGGGAATGCTTGAATTTTGTATCAGATGTACTGTTCCCTGTAACGATGCACTGTTATCCAAAAGGTGATGACAATGCAACAGCGCATCGTGCAAGAATGGTTCGTAGAACGTGACACGGATTTCCACCATCTTCCCTAGCCTCTGTATTCATCTGTTCTCAATCCTATTGAGAATGTGTGGGATATGCGTGAAAAGTTCCGCCCCGGGCGGTACTTTTTTGGGTGCGGAACTTTTCACGCGAGACACAATTTTATTTTTCGACGATTCTTTTATTTATGCTAAGTTAGTAATTTTTATTACTTAACTTTTTTTTTTATTTTGAAAAAATTTTATTACTCAGTTGTGAGAGGAGTTTTTCTAAATTAAAATTGATTAAGAATTACCTAAGATCTACAATGAGTACCTTGCGTTTAAGAAATCTTGCCATACTGTCTATAGAACAGCAACAGAGTGATGAAATAGACTTCGACAATGTCATCGACGATTTTGCTAACAGAAAAGCAAGAAAAATAACATTTTAGAATGTTGGAATTAAAGTTTTACTTCAAAAATAAACATAGTGTTTTAATTTATTTCCCTACGTCGTTTTGACTTTTTGTAGTATTTTTGGTGTGTATTGAGAGGGGCGGCAAACTCAGGGATCGCCCGGGTGGCAAAAGTTCTAGTTACAGTACTGCGGCAATGAGGTCCTCTTCCTTTAATTCTGTCGCAGCTAGGTGATATATTTCTGTAAGAATGGTTAATTAGACCAAAACCACTGATACACCTTATAGAAGGCATTCCGCGCCGCGCGCACTTGCTGTTATTCGAAATAAAGTCGTTCCTATTCGATACTGAATAAGGATTCATATTTTTTTTTTTTGGACAGTGTGTATATGTATAGAATGCGACAATGTCTACTTCAATAAGTATACATTCTCGCCAACATATATACAATATTAAAAATTAATTTGTATAAAGTGTAAAGTGTGAAGTGTAAAGTGTGTTTAGGGTCAAATGGCACAAGGGGTTCCCCCCATCTCCGCGTAGTTTACAGTGTGGGTGAACCAGTTGACTGGAAAAGCCAGAGATTTAAAAGTGTATGGACTTTGTATATGTGTGATGCCTTGTACCGTTGTTCATGTGGTCATTTAGCCGCTGGGTCCCTACTGAGGCCCAACGTTGCCCCACTTACGCCCCGTTGAGGCAGACCAGGAACCCAGTAGTCTGTTTCACTCTGGCAGGTCCTGCCACTTAATTTCCTGAGATTTCGGCGGCTAGGACCTTAAAAAAAAAAAAAAAAAGAAAGAAACGCGGCGACGTAGGGGTAGAATCGCTTAGTTTTGTTAGGGCGTAAGGTAATTTAGATATGTTAAGTTTTTGGTATGTAGGGCTTTCGCTAGCGTATAGATAGAGGGGGGAAGCAGAAGGCTGGGGGGAGAAAGACAGAAATCGCCATATGGCTATTGGCAGCTATTGTTTCAAGTTTCTTTACTCATGGGGCAAGCTCCGTCCTTGTGCTTGTGTCCCTCATCTTTAGTTGCAGCCTTTACATTGTGCTGGCTGGTGTCTCAATAGTGGTACTTGATGTCAGTCATTGTAGATGGTGATTAATGTCCTTCTCCTGATGAAGAGGTCTTGTGCGAACTGGGATCATGCTCTATATTCATCCTCAGTATCTATGAAATGGGATTCCAACCCTTTTGGTAGGTATCTTATTTTTGTTATAAGTACCCCTCTGAGGTCTTCATATTGTGGGCACTCGTACACTATGTGATTCCAGCTTTCTGTCTCCCCGCACGTACAGTTGGGGTCCTCAGTGAGTCCGAATCCGTGCAGCGTCTCATTGTAGGGTCCGTGCCCTGTTATTAGAGATGTCAAATGGTACCCTGGGAAGTACCAGGTCGGCTTTTTTGGGTAGATTTTCTGGAGGTCAGGTAGATATCTTCTGGTTATCTCGCCCTTGGTGGTCTCCGTCCATCTTCTCTGCCATAATTTTAGCAGGTGGTTCTGTAATCTAGTTTTTTCCGTTTTTAGGTTGTTCGCTGGGTCAGTTGTGTGGTCCAGATGTGTGGCCGCCACTCCCCTGGATAGCAAGTATAGCAGACCTGTGCGAACGACCTCCAGGTCCAAAGGAAGCGCTCCAGCGAGTACCTGTAGTGCTGGAGTACTCAATGTACTACACGCACGCGTCGTAGTTAAGAGTATGGTCCTTTGGATCATGTCCAGAATTCTTCTATTCACTGCCAGTGCAGTTTTTGGGAACCAAATTGCTGAGGCGTAAGTAATTGCTGGGAAAAACGTTGTCCTGTAATATAGCGTCAGGGCTCTTTTTTTGAGTCCCCAATCTTTCCTAGTAACTCTGGCTACCAGTGCAGAATAGCTCCTGATTTTTTTTCTTATGTACTTTAGGTGCAGCTGGAACGAGAGGTTGTTGTCCAGTACCAGGTACTTAAGTTGGTTTACAAACTTAATGGTGACATTGTCAATTTTTATTTGCGGTGGTCGTCGCAATTGCAGGGTTCCTTTAAGCAGGATTGAAGAGGTCTTTATGGGTGAAATTGTTAGCTGGTGTTTTGTGGCCCATTGCTGGAGTTGCTGCAGTGCTTGGTTTGCTTGGATTTCCAACTGGGCCCGGGAATCCGCTCCCACAGTCAATATCAGGTCATCAGCGAATGCTTGTGTCCTGACGGGTCCCAGATCCATCACTAAGAACTCATCTAACACCATATTCCACAGGAGTGGTCCCAGCACCGACCCCTGCGGACAGCCTCTGTGCACTTCTCTTGTGACCTTATGGTATTCTACATTGATCTCCACTCTTCTATGTGATAAATAGTTTTCCATGACCTTGAATAGGTTTGTTGGCACCCGTGCCTCCCTCAACCTCGCCAGGACGCTTGGCCACCAAAGTGAGTCAAATGCCCCAGCAAAGTCAACCGAGATGAGAAGCAGGTACTTGTTTCTACATTCTTGCACCGTCCTGAGTAGGTTTCCCAGTGCGTCCACTGTCGAGGTCCCTGGCTTGAAGCCATACTGATTCGCGGCATGGAGTCCAGCTTTTCCGTAGTGAGCAATTATTCTTCTGTGAAGTAGTCTTTCGAATACTTTACTTACCACCGAGAGCAGTGCGATGGGTCGATATGCATCTGGGCTTTCTGGGTTTTTTGGAATTAGTTTTAAGTTGGCCGTTTTCCATGCCTTTGGAAAGTGGGCGGCTTCCAGGCATCTGTTGTATAGGGTGAGCAATAGGTACGGTGCATATTCAACAGTTTTCTTTAAGATTTCAGGCTCAATCATGTCGAGACTTGGGCATTTCTTGCTTCTTACTCGACTAGCTGCCACGCTGAGCTCGTCATTGATAAAGGGGGGCTCCATTGCCTGATTAGTGTAACTGGCATTGCTCTCGCATATTTCGCTCTGTGCTGGTAGTATCGGCATCGCTGGTTTCTGGTAGATTGTGTCCAGTATATTGTCCATCGACTGCTCCCAGGTCGTGATAAGGTTTCCCTGCCTGGTCCTAGTGGTGGCATTCACCTCCCCTCTGGGCATTTTGTTGGTGGTTACCTTGTAGACTAGGCCCCAGGGGTCAGCGTTTCCTTCTGTGGATACTAAGAGCTCCCAAGAGCGTCTTTTGCTCTTCTTAATGGCATCAGTATAGCGGTTTCTTATCTCCCTATATTGTTGTCTCAGCACTTCGACTTCGTTTGCAGGCCATGATCTGCGGGCCCTCTGAAAGTCCTTCCTTGCTTTTATCGTTTGCCGCCGGAGCATGGCAATTTCTTGAGTCCACCAGGGTACTGCCCCCAGTTGGGGATATTTTTTTCTTATTGCTTGGTTACTTTCATTTTTTTTTTTTTCATTTATTTACACACCCAAATATTATGTACAATTTCAAGAAACATAAACAATAATCTATATACAATTTTATGTACATTTTCATTCTCATATATATAATTACCCTAGCATATATATATATTTTGTTTAGAATACAGTTGAGGGAACACAGTACAAAACACGTGTGTGTGTGTGTGTCGTGGTATCAAGGGTGGCCCCTAGGCATAGCCCATCTCTACCTAGTGGATCCGTATTGAATGTAGGACCTCTGCAAAGGAGCAGCCAATACCTGTGCAGCTGCTGTCTGGTGCCTGTCCCCAGGCGCGAGTAGCCCGGCCTGGGTTTTTTTTTTTTAAACCTTTTACATGCCAAAGTGCACGAAATCCCACACCCACTGGAGGTAGTGCAATACCAGTGGGTACCCGCTATCCCGCTCACAGGCTGCCCAGGCCTGGGAGCCCGCAAAAAAAAAAAAAAAAAAAAAAAAAAACAAGGCTGGAGCTCCAAAAACCGATTGAAGTCACACAGCCAAGAGAAACATTTTTAAAGAACCCTGCAGTTATCAGTAGCATTATATATCAGTTATCCTATTAAGTTTAGCATTAACAAGGAAATAAACTGTTAATATTGATTACACTATTTACATTACAGTGAGATTTACCAGTCTCTCTGTTTGACAGTTCTAGCAACAGAATTTGAGAATTATTTACAGTCGTTTTACAGCAACATTAGTTGTTACTTACCAATAGTTACATGTATTTCTGTTTTATATACACCTGGTCGTCGACTTACGACCTATGCGACTTACGACCGGCCGCACTTACGACCACAAAAAAAAAATAATAATAATAAATTAATTAATCGATGACGGGAGGCCTGAAGACAGCACCAGGCACATACACCCGGTCACTCTCTCTCACATACACCCAGTCGCTTTCAAGTATCTGTTGCGTGTGGTGTATTAATTAAAATTCTACTGAAATACGTATAAAATGTTTAGTAAAAGGAAAATGACTTCATCTACATATACGCCAGCTAAAAAGTCAAGGAAAACTATTGATTTAGAGTGTAAAATGAAAATTATCCAGCAGTATGAAGGCGGAAAGAAAGTGAATACGATAGCATGTGACTTGAAGTTATCACATTCCACGGTATTGACGATACTTAAGGACAAAGAAAGAATTCGGGAAGCTGTGAAAGGTTCTGCACTTATTAAGTCTACAATTTTAACCAAACAACGACAGGAACCCATCCATGAAATGGAGAAATTGTTGTTTATGTGGATGGAAGATTTAATACAAAAAAATACACCCATGAGCCTTCACACAGTCCAAGCAAAGGCTAGAAGTTTGTTTCAGTTTAAACTCACGCGCCGGAGACGATTACACAGAAGATTTTCAGGCTAGTACGGGGTGGTTTAAGCGTTTTTAAAAAAAGATTTTCTTTGCATAATGTCTCTATAAATAAACATTTCCTACCTCAAACCAAGAACATGGCCCTGACGATGCACAACCCAGCACAAGCAAAGATTGAAAATTGATTTTGTAAATTTCATTTGTATTAATTTTTACATTAATTTTAGATTGTATTTTTGTGTTTACAGTACATTATGTACAATATAATTATAGATTGTAGTTTTGTTTTTTTATAAACAGTATGAATAATAAACCAATTAAAATGTAGAGAACGTTTGAATTTAACCTCATAGAAAGAGAGCGATAGCCTAGGCGTAGAAACGAAGGTATATTCAGTATCGCTAAGTAAAAGATAAAAACATTACTGTATTTAAAATGAAAAATAAAAGATTATAAAAATAAATCATAAAGATGATAAAAAGATTAGAAAGGTTAAAAAATACTGTTAATAAATATATGGCCGACATACGACCAGATCGACTTACGACCTGTCAGTCAGAACGGAAGTCGGTCGTAAGTCGACGACCAACTGTAATTGTAAAGACTGTCCAGTAGTCTAACTGTTCAGGAAATATAGTCTCATTTAATTTCTTCCCCGGTAGAATCTGAGCTTGTAGAGTATTGGGCGATAGAAGTTCCTCGATGCGATTTCCATGTAGAAAGTTCACATGGTATTCCTGATCTTTAGGCAGGAGAGGAAGTTCCCAGCATGCATTAAAGCACTCGCAGTAACACTAGCGTTCTTGCAGAAGGTTTTTCTATACGTGTAGCTATAAATTTTCTATACGTGTAGCATTACATCAGTCAGAGAGCAGAAATTGGAGTTTTTTGTGTTCAATTGGCTTGATGGCATTTCAGATTATTGCAGGATTCATCCTATGGGGAGAAGATCTTATTTTATTTATTTATTTTTTTTTCTTTTTAAATAAGATTTCATGAGAGAGAAGCGTGTTGGGATGCGCAGAAGTATGGGTATTTTTAACTGTACGCTAAGCAATTATTTACAATTCTTCGAGGTTAGCTTCCTAATAATTTAGGCCCGTTTATACACAAAGCTTCTTGGAATCCCATCCAGCATCACTTAGAGGAGAAAGGGGGCTACCTGTCATTTCCTGTTGCGTTGATGGCTATCTTCCGATATGTTCTTCCCAAAAGTGAGTTAATCTGAATCATTATGACTCCGCAGTAGAGTTTCTAGCCGCAAGTCTTTTCTTGAAAACTGCCGCAGAGAACTGTTGAAATGTAGTGAAGACATCAGAATTTTCGATGAGCAAATGTACATTATTTTCTGAGAGAGTATTTATTTTACTCAGCAGCACCTGTCTTTCATTCAAATAATCATTACATTCAAAGAGAACGTGCTGCCATGTCTCAGATGCTACGCAGTGACAGAAAGGATCAGGCTCAAGGCTCCTTTCGAAAAGTTTAGCCCTGAGCGATCCGTGGCCAGGCATTAAATATGATGTAGTCATGCAAGGCACAAACCATTTTGAGATTGTGAGTAACGATGCGAATTCAACATTTGAAATGTATCTTCGTGTAACCTCACCGTGTTCACTTTCAACCCATCTTTGCTGCCAAACAGCGGTGAGTTCCTTCCAGAGTCTTCGTTTTTCCTCTTTTATTCTGTTCGTAGGGTCTGTTACAATGTTAAAAATATTTACAGAAATTCCTTTTTTTGAGATTGTAGATCATACCCCTGTAGGAGATATAAAGATCCAGAGGCAGGGTTCCTGCTAGAACTTGTAGGGCATTATTCGACACCGTCTGAGGAGCTTGTAGAAGTGTGAGCAACACCGAACGCTGTAATGACAGAAGTTTAGTCCTGGTCTTAGTTTTTGAGACCCTCCAGAACCAAACACCTGCTGCGTACGCAGCAATTGGTAGGAAGATAGTCTTATAGTATAAAGACAACGTCTTTTTGCTGAGGCCCCATTCTTTTCTGGAAATCCTTGCAATTCCAGCAGTGAAGTTTTTAATTTTCTCAGAAATTTTGGATACGTGAGTATGAAAGTTTAGTTTGTCATCGATTGTAAGTCCCAAGTACTTGGTGCTGGATACGTAGGGGATTTGTGAGCCATTTAGGATAACTCTGGGAGGTCTGCCATAATTGAATTGCTTTCGAAAAACCATGAAGTTCGTTTTTGTAGGGGAAATTTTGAGCTTATTTAGATTGGCCCAGTTGGATAAATCATCTAATATTGTTTGGATCTTTTGTTCTCCTCTGGAATGCGGTCTAAGACTGCATTCCAGAGGAGAGGCCCCAGGAATGCGGTCTAAGACTGCATTCCAGAGGAGAGGCCCCAGGACTGAACCCTGCGGGCATCCTCTGGAAGCAGTCGTGCTGTAAGTCAGGTGTTTGGCACAAACCTTGATCTGTCTGTCTTGAAAGTATGATCTCATAATTTGGTAGATATGATTATCACACATGGCTGAACGTAGCGACCCGAGGGCGCTCTCCCATCAGAGCGAGTCGAATGCGCCCTCGAAGTCCACGAACACCACCAAGACATACTTGCTGTGAGAATCCTGGATGTATTTCAGAAGAGAAATTATAGCATCTTCGGTCGAGTGACCCTTTTTGAATCCGTGTTGATGATCTGAGCACAATTGCTGGTCCGATAACATGCTTGCAATTCTGGGAGAAATTAATCTCTCAAAAAGTTTCCCTAAGTTAGCCAGGAGGGATATTGGTCTGTACGCCCTTGGGTTTGTTTTGACTTTTCCAGGTTTATATAAAATTTTCAGTAGAGCTAGTTTCCAGGGTTTGGGAAAAAGTCCTTCGAGGAAGCATTTATTGTACATATTCAGTAGGATATTGGGAAACAGTTTAAAAAATTTCACAATTACCAAATTCTATTGCTTGGTTACTGATAGTTGTCATCAGTTCCGTAGTAACTTTCTGCAGGTCGTCCGGGCTGTTCAATGGGTTCAGGGTTAGTGGGTTACTGTTGATCGCTGTGGTCAGTAGTTCTTTGAATAGCGGCCAGTCCGCTTTGGCAACTGCATATCTATGGCATCGTTGGTTGATTGTTGTTGCTCTTGTCATTGCTCGTGTCATTGTTCTTGTTATTGTGCAAGTTATAACTCGGTGATCCGAGGTGGTCCAGGCTTCCTCCACCCTCCAGTCGGCCACGTGGTTCGCCAGGTTCCTAGTGGCTAAGGATATGTCGATTGTGGCTTCCCAGAGGGTGTTACAGAATGTCGGTAACTGGTGTGGCTGGTTTAGGACCGCTAACTGTGATCCTGTCAGGTAATTCTCAAGATGCTGTCCCTTTTCTATCATCTGTAGCGCTATACCATAGCGGGGAGCGGCAGTTTACAATCGCGCCTATTATGATTCTTTCGTTTGGCAGGATGTTCTGTAGGTAGCGAAGGTAGTTTATGGCGATCTCTATTTCTTGTCCCGGTCTACTGTATAGAGCCACCACATAGAGGGAACCCAGTGCTGTGATGAGTTGGGCACAGGCTGCCGAAGCCGTGCATAGTTGCGTTATTCTTGTTGCGGTAATATTCTTGTTTCTGACCAATACCGCCGCCCACGGGGTGTCTTCTTCTGTGTGGATCACTTTATATTGTAATGGGTAGCCCGCCACCCGCCTTGCATGGACATACGGCTCCTGTAATATAATAACGTCTATGTTCTCTTCATCGGCCTTGACCCGAATCTGGTCAGCCACCGCTTTTGCTCGCTGGGCATTTGTTTCTATTATTTTGATCATGGTTGTGTTATATTTCTTAATTTTTGTACCCATAATCGATTCTGTTTTGGTAGGTGCTCTTGGCTTTTATATAGATTGGGCAGTTAGGATCCCTGATTGAGTGTGTATATTCGAGTTTCATTGTTTTACAATTTGGGCATGTGGCTTCCTTGTCTTTGTGTGGGCATTCTTTATATACGTGGCCATTTTCAGTGCAATGTCCGCATGTTGGGACTGTCTGGGAACAGACGTGGCTGGAGTGGCCGAACTTACAGCATCTAAAGCATTTCGGTACTGCCACCCGCTCACGAAAACGATAGCTTCCCCAATCTATGTAGACCCTTGTCCGGTCCTTTAGGACTTGCCACGCTTCCGGGATTAGTTCCACACTCCAGCTGTTTTTTAAGCCTCCTCTCGCCTCTATGTGGAACTTTGGTGTTATCACTTCTTGCGGCTGCTTGTCCGGGATCTCGCGTTGGAGGTTTCTGTGGTAAAGTTCTTCAGATATCTGGGTGGCTGTAATTTCTGGGCTAACGTCATAAATTAATATATTTGGTCCCTTCCTTTTGGGCGGCTGGGCAGTTAATCCAAGGGCTTCAATCTTGGGGTTTTCAATGATGCTCTGGATTTCTTGCCTCGTCTCTGTCTCTATTACCAGTCCTACGTCTCTCATCTTTCTCATACCTTTTATTCGTGTTAGCTTCAGGTCCTCCTTCATGTTATTTATTACTTTTGCTTTGAGGTCTTCGCTTGTGGGAATTTTTCCTGTTTGTTTCGGTCTAAGTATCACCAGGTTTGGTGTTGGTAGGAGCGTCTTCCTCTTCTGGTGCGTTGTTGTCTGTTGCGTTTCCGTTGGGGGTCCTCAGCGCTTCTGAATATGTCGGGGCGCGCTGTGGCATTTGTCTTGCCCCGCATTCGATGTAGGCGTGTAGCCGTGTGATGGCTCTCTCGTTTTCAACATGTGTGTCATGCAGGATTGTCTCCATCTTGTGAAAGAGGGTGACAATCTGTGATCTTAGGCCAGACGATATCCTACTGGGATTCTCCTTAAAAATGGTTTCGAGGGCCGTTTTCAGAAAGAGAGTTTTCTCGTATACGGAGCCTTCTGGTATGGTATGGTCCAGACATAGTTCTTGTTGTTTTTCATCATTTCTTTCTTTTTGCGATGCATTGGCTTCTGGCTGTTCCTTTGTTTCAACCCGAGATCGTGTTTCCCGTTCCGGTTCGGGAACCAATCGCTTGCGGGTTTTCCGCTTGGTTGGGGGGGGTCCCAGGTCGGGTGTCCTCTATATCCTCCAGTTGATCAATAATGATGGGATCATCATTTTGTGTCTCTGTCAGGGAGTGTTTCTGCTTGTCTTTCCCCTCCATATCCGTGGATTCCGGATTACCGGGACTGTTCGGTTAATCGGGTTCACAATGTTGGGGTTAGATGGTTTGTTAAAAATGATGGCGATTGATGCCAACCACAAGTTCGTGGGTGTATTTGAAGGCACACAGTGGACTGTGGAAGTTTTGGGTCTCCCCACAGCACTTGGAGCGGGGGAGGGGAAACGTCGGATATAGAAATGCTCCTAAAAGGACGGGACTACTTTCCCAGCGGGATATATAGTAGCGGCGAAGACGTTCATGGCATTCAGATTTCTGGTAGAAGCACAGGTGCGAAGATAGCCCCTCTCTCTCTCTCTCTCTCTCTCTCTCTCTCTCTCTCTCTCTCTCTCTCTCTCTCTCTCTCTCTATGGAGAGTTTATGGTGGGGGAGGGGGCACATTAAAGTCATATTTCTTTGGTGATATTATTCGGTAAAGGCACAGATTGATAGAGCACAACAACTGCTCAGTTTGCACTAGTTGGAGCACCTCCCCAGTCAAGGTGTCAGGTGGAAACGCGGCCGCCGTGTTATATCGGCAGCCTCTCTATAGCCCTGTTGTCAGCGACATGGTGACCATGCGGTCTGGCAACAAAGGATACAGATAAATAACGCTTCAACCTGACCAAATTCCCAATATATAGTCAAAAGTTTCTCACCAGTGGAATCCAGTACAGTTTGTCTTCAAGTGAGGATACATTTCATGGCACTGACGGAAGTAAAACACATTTTTTAAACTGAAATTTCGCGGAGCGATGAAACACACGTCTGTTCACAACGGCAGCCATATTGGCGATCCAATATGAGTGTATAGTGTGTTTAGGGTCTAACGGCACCAGGGGTTCCCCCCATCTCCGCGTAATATACATTGTGGTGTTATACAGAACACTGTAGAGGCCAGAGGTTTAAAAGTGTGTGGATATTGTGGCGTGTAATGTTTTGTACCGTTGTTCATCTGGTCTTTTAGCCGTTGGGTCTCAAATGAGGCCCACCGTTGCCCACACTATACCTCGTGGAGGCATACCATGTACACCAATATTTTAGAAATTTACTATTTACTCTGGCAGGTCCTGCCACCTAATTTCCTGAGATTTCAGTGGCTAGGACCTAAAAAAAAAAAAAAAAAAAAAAGAAATGGAGGTGGGGGGAGAAACGCTAGAAATTGGGTCAGGCCGAGATATAAGTTATACGGGTTAGAGTTCTTTTTTTTTTTTAAATTTTAGTGTGGAGCTTGTGTAGTTTTGGCAAGGGTCAAACGCTAGTCGCAAGATAGCTAGAGAGGGAAGGGAGACTGAAGACTGGGGGGTGAAAGACAGAAATATGGGGTCAATAGTGAAGATAACCCCAAAAGTCGGCGGGGCAGACCCATGCCTCACCAGGTAAAGATAGGGGATGGCAGGGGGGGCTACAGAGTAACCATTCCCTGCCAAGGGAAGGGAAAGAAAGTGAACCAAGTGAGGGTACCCGGTTCAGATCGCCTAATGTTTCGGCAGCAAACTGCACAATGTCTTTGTCAGGTCTTCGTATGCCATTCCTGGGACATGTTGTCCCGTCCGTGTGAGTGGTCAAGTCCAGATAATGACTCCAGTTTAAGCCAGTGGTCAGATCCAGGTTAAGTTAATGATTAGTTTTTCAGATTGTAGCTGTTAGGTTTTTGTTTGGTTGACACATGTAAGGATCTTTATTGTGGATGACGAGTGGTTAATTTGTGGGAAAATTCCAGCTAAGGTTGTGGGTATGTTCTTCTTCTAGTAAAAAGATCCTGCGCAAACTGCGTTAAGGCTTTATAGTTGTCCTCGCTCTCCAGGGGATATTGGTCTTGGTTTATTGGCGAGAAACGTATTCTAGTTATTAAGAGGCAGCGGAAGTCTTCGTATAGTTGGCAGTGGTGCATGAGGTGCTCCCACGTCTCTGGCTGTCCACAGTGGCAGAGAGGGGTATCACTCAATCCGAAACTGGAGAGTTTTGCTCTTATTGCGCCGTGTCCCGTGAGCAGGTAAGTTGTCAGCAGTCCCGGTGAAAACCAGTTTGGGCTTTTGGGAAACACTAGTTGATTATCCGGTATGAATCTTCGGGTGACTTCCCCTTTTGTCGAAGTCGTCCAGCGGGTTTGCCAGGCCTGCTGTAGGTGGGTGAGAAGGCGTTTTTTCTCGAGTTTAAGATCGTTTGCCAGATAAGTTGTGTAGTCTAGGCAGGTGATTGATTTTCCTTTGGATAGTTGATAAAGCAACCCACAGCGGACGATCTCCAGGTCCAGGGGGAGAGCGCCCAAGAGGACCTGGAGGGCGTGGGTGCTTATAGTACAGCAGGCTCTCGAGATTGTCAGTAGGACTGAACGTTGAATTGTCTCTAGCTTCCTTTTATTTACTGCTGTTACCGCCTTGTGGAACCAGATTCCTGATGCGTATGTTATTGCTGGTAAGAAGACTGCCTTATAGAAGAGGGCTAGGGTCCTCTTCTTAAGTCCCCAGTCGCGACGAGTGACTCTAGCTATTAGTGCGGAGTATTTTTTGATTTTGCTTCGGAGGTAAGTAAGATGGGGTGTGAATGACAGATTTTTATCCAGCAGAATACCAAGATATTTAAGTTCGGTGGAAAGCTTAATTGTTGTTTCCTGAATCTTTATCTGGGGAGGCCTTCTGATATTGAGAGAACCTTTAAGTAGGATGGAGCAGGTTGGGGATATCTTTAAGTGATTTTGGGTGGCCCAGTCTTGTAGGATATTTATAGCATGGTTTGCAGAGATCCCTAGTTGAGTTCTTGAGTCTGCCGCCAGCATCAGGATCAGGTCATCCGCATAGGCCTGTGATCTCACATTACCAAGGTCGAAGTTTAGAAAGCTGTCGAGCACCACGTTCCAGAGAAATGGACCAAGTACTGAGCCTTGTGGGCATCCTCTATAGATTGGTCTGGTGACTGAACAGTACGGAGCACTGACGGTTACTGTTCTGTTTGCAAGATAGGTTTTTATACAATTGTACAAATTAGCTGGAAAGTGAATGCTGTGAAAAGCAGGTGGTCGCTGCAAGGCAATTACTGCCAGAGGCGTAGAGTGCGCCCAAGTAGCGCTCGCTAAAGAGAAGCTTAAGCGGCAAGTGACCTTCAGCTCTCATTAATTTGTATAAAGGGATGTAATTTAGATTTCTATATATATATATATACATACACACGGTAATGGGTTGATGGGTTTTAGGCGCATCAGACTTAGACCATGTTGCGCCGTTGTCTGCACGAGTGTGCTCACTGCCGATTTGCATGTTGCATGGGCGGGAAAACCCCTACTCTCTCTCCGCCAGATACCGCCTAACAATAGCTTCGATTGAAGAGGACTTTAGAGATTCCTCCAGTCTGTGCACGGTAGACTGTGATTAGGAGTGAACTTAAAGACTGTTTTTGAAGTTATCCCTTTTAAAAATTTTGAATATAAGTAAATTTTAAGTTGGCATCTGCTGTTTATTCTTGGTTTCATACATCTAACCTTTCATTTATTTATTTCTTGCTCCTAACCAGGGCTCCTTTAAGCATTTTCAGTGCCTGGGATTGGGTACAATTTTGTGGTCCTAGATTGCCCGAATATATAAGTAAATTGTAATACTGTATATTACAATTTATTTACAATTCTACTTATAAGTAAACTTTAGTGCCCGACGCAGCTTGGGTACTGGGCAGCAGTTCACCTAGTTATTCCTCTTTCCCTCTTAAGCCTTTGATGATATGCTACTCTGCCGCTTATTAATTCCTGTCTTGCATCGTTTACTGCTTTATATAGTTATGTTATGATAATTAAGAGCTATTAAGTGCTCGATAATTCCTATATTCTATTATAAATCAACAGGGATTACCTTTATTTTAGATATAGGAAGCTTCTTTTCCAACTCTCCTAGTCCAACTCGCTAATAATTCTTGAGGATGGCGATATCTATTTTGTAAACCAGGTGGGACATCTTATTTCTTTTGGTCCTGTAGCTGGACTTTAGAGTTTTATTAGACCTCTAATAAAACTCTAAAGTCCAGCTATTGGACCAAAAGAAATAAGATGTCCCACCTGGTTTACAAAATAGATATCGCCATCCTCAAGAATTATTAGCGAGTTGGACTAGGAGAGTTGGAAAAGAAGCTTCCTATATCTAAAATAAAGGTAGTAGTAGTGGCATGTGATGCAAGAAAGCAAGTGTATGAGCTTATGCAGCATCAGCCAAAAAAAAACAAAAAAAACACACCATTCCCTCCAAATGCCTGTCCAGTTCCTCCTTAAATTTATTCAGCTTATCAACTTCCACAACGACAGATGGAAGTTTGTTCCAGCAATTAACCACCCGCTGGCTAAAGGCAAATTTCCGCACATCCATTCTACATCTGTCTTTTCTTAATTTGAATTTATGCCCCCTTAGGTTCGTAATCTGAACAAGTGGAAGGATCCCATCAGAATTCAGCGTGCTGAACCCATTCAAGGCCTTATACACCTCAATCAGATCACCGCGCAGGTAGGTGACTGGTCTCCAGCCACTGCATTTTGCAGAATTTAAGCCTCTCTTGATAAGAGGATCCCTTCATTCACCTCACCAATCTTGTTGCCCTTCTCTGTACACCCTCAAGCAAATCTACATCCTTCCTCAAATGAGGCCTCCAGACCTGTACGCAGTACTCAAGGCGTGGCCTGACCACTGCCTTATACAGAGGGACAATTACCTCCTTCTCCCTGCTAGCAAAATTCCTATATATCATTGACAAAACCCCATGACCTGCCCTGGCAGCCTGTCTGCATTGCTCAGAAAACTTCATATCTGACTGCACAATTACTCCCACGTCTTTTTCATTTTCTACCACCTTAAGTGTAGCACCACACAGTTGGTACGTTTCTCTGGGGTTACTTCTACCCATATGCAGTACTTTGCATTTGTCAAGGTTAAACTTCAGTTGCCACTTCTTAGCCCATCTGCCCAAATTATCTAGATCCTGTTGCAGTAGCACACTGCCATTACTGTCATTAACAACCCTGCCAACCTTTGTATCATCTGCAGACTTCGACATTAAGCCTGATATACCTTCATCAATATCATTGATAAATATACAAAACAACAATGGATCCAACACCGAACCCTGTGGGACTCCACTAATAACATTAGTCCAAGAAGAGCAGCACTCATTGATTACCACCCTCTGTCTTCTCCCACTTAACCATCCTTTTATCCAATGTAGCAACTTACCCTTAATACCATTCTGCTCCAATTTTGTACAATAGTGTTACATGCGCAACAGTGTCAAAAGCTTTCCTGAAATCCATATGATATCAAAATTAATCAACAGGTAATCCCTGTTGATTTATAATATAATAGTTATGTTATATTCGTGTACCTGTCTTCATCAGCAATAAAGATAACCGTATGTTTATCAGTAGAAAATGTATATTAAATTCTGAGTAGAAAAATCTTATGTAGATCGATGCGATAAATAATTGTAATCTAAGCGTTCTAAAAATTATCATTACTGTGGAATATAATTCCATATTTGTTGGGCTTTAAATTATCTTTTTATTCTATTTTATTTATATTTTTGGTTCCTCTTTTGTCACATTAATTCTTCTAGGTAAGATAGCATGAGTTTAAACCTTTTTTGCATTATGCCACGCACTGGGTTCTAGTTCTCTTAACCAATGTTTAATAATAATAATAATTTTATTGTTTAAAGTCACGTAAAGCAGATTCCATACTGAATTATGAAATAGTTCTTGTTATGACCATTAGATGGCGGTGTGCGTAGACCTGAATTTACGCAAAATGTGTTTAAAACTAAATATGCTAAAACGTAATTCTAGATTCAATGAAGTTCTTTGTAACTTGGAAAAATAATATGATGTTTCTTGGAAATAAATCAAACTTTCATTAAATGGTAAGATATCGGCATGAAGGTTTAGCAGATGCTGTGTTCTTGTGTTGTAATTCAGTAAGTTCCTACATGCACCAGTACTGTCAACAGTAATGTATGTATTATAACGAGTCTGGACCTTACAGCAATATAATTTGTTTGTTTTTTAATGTAACTATCTTACATTTATCTTTACCTTTTTTTTTTTCGGGGAGAGGTATCCAAGAGCAACAGCTGCACCCTGCAGATAGGAGGAATAATTTCCAACTCGACGAGAAGCAAATCTTAAAACACTTGCTGCCTGTTATGAGTATGCTGAAACCATTGCGAGTAACCATTGATAGAAGGAGATATCAATGAACTGCAAATATTGAAGAGCAAATACTTCATAGGGTTTTTGGCGCCTCTAGGCAGGAATGTATTTGGCGCCTTTGAGATACTTTTATTAAATATTATTATAATAAAAATTTTGAATTTCGGCACCCCCAGACATTGGCGCCTTTATTCCATACTTACCAGACTTACTGTGTTCCACCAGCCCAGGTGCTGTACAAGTACCTTCTATCAGAAGGTTGTCAGGTCGTGTAAAAGTTTATTACGCAAGCGTATGGTGGACAGCACACGAACAACAGTTATATACGTTTCACAGTACATCTCTATAAGAATTGTTCCCACAAGATATAAATAAAATAAAATTTTCTGTTTATATCCGGGATGGCCACATAAGATCAGAGGAGTTCACAAGATACAGAGAATATACAATGAGTGATCACTAAATTATGACTACCTACCTAATACTTCGTAGGTCCTCCTTTTGCCCTCAGTACAGCAGCTATCCGACGTGGCATTCATTCAACAAGATGTCGGAAGCGTTCGGGAGGTATGGCTAACCAAGTTGTGTGTAATGCGGTCAGCAATGCAGGTATAGAGATGATTGGTGTATCCAGACGCCTGATATGCCTTTCCATAGTGTCCCACAAGTGCTCTATGGGATTGATATCGGTAGAGTTCGGAGGCCAATCGATATGCTGGAAGTCAGAACTGTGTTTCTCAAATCATTCCTGCACTACAAGTGCCCAATGGCTCGGCGCATTGTCATCTTAGAAGACAATGCGCTTCATACACAGTCAGCAAGCAGTTGACGATAGCGGAGACCACTGATACGTTGTTCCGCATGCACCAGGGATCCAAGTTCCTGCCAGTGAAACATACCCCACACCATACAACCGCCTTCACCGGCCTGCACTTTTGATACTATGCATGATGGATGAAGAGCCTCATGTTGTTGACGCCAAGTCACTTCACGACCATCCACGGTTTGAAGTAAATAACCTGACTCATCCGACTAGCACACTTTCTTCCAGTCTTCTAATGCCCAACTAGCATGCTCTTTGCACCAGGCGAGTCTTTATGCCGATGAACCTTGGTTAGGAGAGGATGCCGTAGGGGTCGTCTGCTGGTATAGCCCATACGTGCGAGCGTGAGACGCATGGTCATGCCAGATATTGTTCCGTGTTGGCCGATGTTGTATTGGGTAGTCAATTCTTCAGCAGTGCTGCTCCTGTTCGAGTCATCGGACCCGGCGCCCTCCTCTAACTTCAACCTTTCGCTAATCTTTGCAGTTTTGCCGTCGGGTCGTTGTTTGACCGTTTTGACGCCAGTCCTGGTACACTTTAACTCCGACGACTCTCGAACACCACCAGTTCAGACGTTTTGGGAAATCGAGGCACCAGCTTGTCGAGCACCCACAATCTGTCCTTTCTAATGTCCAATCTGTCCTTTCTAATGTCCAATCTGTCCTTTCTAATGTGATTTATCAATGTCCGATAAATCCTTCCTTTTATCTATCACGCTCGGAATTTTACTACCTACTGAACCTCTGACACCTTATCTATGCTACATAGATCGACTAACTGCGCACTCTCGTACCTCACGTGGTCAACGGGTCGCATTTAGTTTTCATAGAGGTGGTCATAATTCAGTGATCACTCAGTGTAAGAACGTTACTTTATTTAGCAGTTATATGGCCTTGAACTACGATAAACTCAAACGTGCGTACAAATGTATCCATTAGTTTGACTACTCCGCTATGCCTACTTTTGCTAAAATCTGGGCCAACCGCATCCCTATAAAGTCGCACATAGGGTTCAATGAACTGTTGTCGGTACCTCTGCGCAGTTACGGTACCCCTATCAAAAATATGAAGAGTGGTGCGGCATTTGATCATTATTCTACCCAATACGAGAACATTCATTTCTCATTTCTAAGGATGTGTGCTAGGTAGGCAGTTTTCTTTCTCTTCACTAAACTCAACAATTCACGTTTTCTTCCTTCTCTTTCAAGATTTCAGTGTTGGTGATTCTGTTTAACTAAGATATTTTTAGCATGCGCCTCCACTATAAGTGTCCCTTTCTCTGATGTAGGAGGGATGGTACCTCATTCCTCGTTGTTTCCGGATAGAATATGGTCTAGACTGTTTGTAGGCTAAAACGGGATTCATCAGAGAAGAAAACTGTATAGCATTTGTGAGTGCTCCAAGTCACATGTTCATGACACCAGTTTCGACGAGCTCTGCGGTAGTTTGGTGTTAATGGGATACAAACCACTGGCTTCCTTCTTTCCTTCCAGGCTTCCTTGACTTGAATTATGCCTTCTTAACACAGTCCGGTTGTAAATTTTTTCACCTGTGGCCTCAGCAAACTCAAGTGACAGTTGATGATAGGACAACGTAGGGTTGGCTTGCTCTCAGAGCCAGATAGCGGTCTGTTCTAGCTGACCTATCCCTCGAGCAACCTTCACTATCTCTTCTTATAATGGTTCTTGTCTCCTTAAACTGCTTCCATAGTGCTGAGACGACACTCCATGACACATTAAGCCAACGTATCACATCCGCCTGCGACTGTCCGGTTAAAGTCATTCAACGGCCCGCCATCTCAAAGAATCGTCTAAACGACAATCACTTGCCATCCTGAGTACTGGAGATGTGACTGTCCTACTGAACAAGCCAAAAAACGGAAATGAATTGATGTGGTCGCAACCCGGATTTTTATAGGCATGAATAATTTGCATAATGTGCGGCTCTGTAAGGTGGTAGATCGATTTCTATTGGATACTCGGTATTTGCATGGAAGGATGCGTATTATATCAAATATTCGACTTCGGCGACACTGTTCACAATAAAATATTGATGAAAAAAATATTTTGCTGTGTTAATTTTGTTGAACAGTGTGCAGGGCCAGAATGCTCCGGAATGCTACTTCAACTACGCCTTGTTACCACTGCGATGATAGAACTCTGTAATGTTACGCTTGTGCAGTATGTGTTGGAAAATTGTTCCTGGCCACTTTTCCACCAGAAAGGCAATTGCATAGAAAGTCTGCATACTGCAAATCTATACGACGAGGAGGTGAGCCACAAGGAGTATCATGGTTTAACATTTTATAGTAATACAGTTCTTAAACAATTCTTCATTTAAAAATAGTAAACATCAAACACTGAATATATATCTATCTTGTATTTATCATTTTAAATATTTTATCAAATCTTCAGCACCCGTTGATGTCATAAAACTAAACCATTAACCACGAGCTTGCCATACAAATGAGGAGTCTCGAGTATGATCTGTAATCACCCTGGGTAAAGACAGAAAAAAAAAATTAGAAAAATTCAGTACAAGCATACGACGTGCGTAATTCGCTTATCGAATGTGGGTACTAATTTTTTTTTATTTTTATTTTCAAAAGAAATTTAATATTTCGTAGGGTTCTATTACGTGTGCTGAATGGGCTGCATCTGTGTTGCATGAATGGGCTGCATCTGCATGTTGACTTGGCGCATTATGGCCTCAGCTGCATATGCGCCATTAAACACCAAATCAAAGACGCATACATCGATGAGTCAATATATAGCTTCCGTTCTCTTGGTGGGTAGAAGATTCCAAAAAAGTTCATAATTATACGAATTATTATATTAAAACTTTTTTTCCTTGTATTGGATTTTTTCCCACCCTTTGACGGGTACTGGTACCAAATGAAGTGTATGAAGTGCATGGGGTGGTCAGCTGTGTGTGGTTACTATTATTATTATTATTATTATTATTATTATTATTATTATTGTTGTTGTTGTTGGTCAAGGAGCTCTCTTATCATCCTACAGGTGTTCAGAATTGCGGCTTTCTGGAGTCCCATGTAAGTGTTTTCTGGGAAGCCTGTTGTGTTCTTGACTTCTTATGGAGGTTCTTAGGCGCTATGCCGATATGTTGACACGATGATCGGGATGGTCATTACTTATTCCATATGCAACGTACCTTTGACTTCCTGTATTAGGTCCGAGTACTTCCTGATCATTTAGTCATAGTTTTTTGAAGGTTGCTGGTGTTGGGCATCACTATATTGATAAGGCAAGTAATCATTTCCTTCTTGTCGATGAGGGTTATGTCTAGTCTGTTGTGTGGGTTCGTGTTGTCCGTTATTATGGCCCGGCCTCAGTATGGTCTGTGATTAGACGTCTATAGTGTGGCCTGAGGGTCGTACTTGTAATAATGTAAACTTTCTTTGATCAGCTGGTATTTTTGCGCTAGATTCTGATGTATTATCTGGGCCAGTTGGTCATGTCTGTGAGTGTATTTCATCTGGATGATCACCCTGCATCCTGCGGTGATGTGCAGGATTGTTTCTGTGGCCATGTGGCATCGACGACATGTGTTACGCTGGTGTCCTTGGCGATGTATTTTCTGTAGTTCCTAGTGTTGATTACCTGATCCTGGATGTCCAACATGAATCATTCGGTCTCGATGGAGTGTCTTCTACCATGGGGTGAATTCTTCGCCCATCTTTCTCTGCTCTCTTTGTGAGTGTGGTCTCATTATTGAGGTTGAGTTCCATTTGTCAATCTTTTTTATGGCTTGATAGATTGGTGCTGTGTTTTCCTGGAAGTAATCCCACCCTTGATTACATTACAGAAACGTCATTTGACTCTGATCATGTCCCGATGCATGTAACCGCATATCTGCCAGCCCCCAAATTAGAAGCCAGAAGGACAACAACAAAGGTTGACATTACTAGCCCCAACTTACTTGACGTAGATAAGTGCATCAGAGCCGCCTCTCTCATTCCCTGGGTGGCCTTAGAGACTTGTGACCCAGAACTAGCTGTAAACATTCTCACAAACTGGATCAACACGGTTGCCAAATATGCTGCTTCTAAAAAGATCACAATCAGTCCATATACAAGACTTTGGTGGAATTCTGAACTCAAAATGAGTTTCCAGCTGAAGCAACAGCTCCATCGCACATGGAAACAATCTCAAAATGTCAATGATCGTATCGTTTATTCAAGGGCACGGGCTCATTTTAATCGCCTGAAATCTGACGCAATCAAATTATATGTTAACCGTGAGCTGGCTAAAGGAAAAATTCCATACAAGAAAGTGAACCCTCATTTTCCTTTACAACTTGATCCTGAATTGTGGCTCGATTTCGTCACAAGATTTAACCGTATTCCTATGCCAAACTCAGATCTAGCTCTACTAACAGAGCCCATCCAGCAAGAAGTGTTGAACAACATTCAGATTACAAAACAACAGCTGATCGTAGCCATCAATTCTCTACCTGCCTCGTCTACCACCGGTGATGATGGAGTTCCCCAATTCATGCTCAAATGCCTAAGTCTGTACATTATTCAGCCACTTTTAATTATCTTCAACCAGTTACTCTCGAACAAAATTTTCCCACAGCAGTGGAAAAACTATCTCATCAAACCTTTAGCCAAAGTTCAGTCGCCATCAAAACCTAAACACTTCCGACCCATCTCCAACTCCTCCAGCCTGCTGAAGCTCCTGGAGAAGGCCTTACTCCCCATCCTCACTAAGCAGATCTTGCCCAGTAATCCAGTCCAAATTCACTACTCCCTTCCAAACAGATCAACGATCACCAATCTGCTAGCCACCACGAATACTATCTTGTCAGCATTGGAGAATAGGCAGGAACTAGCTGTGACTTACTTAGACATTGAGGCTGCATTTGATGCCGTCCAAGTAAACCAACTTCTCACTCTCCTGGAATGCCACTTCCAGATCACAGGGAACATATTATGCTTTCTCTCCTCTCTTCTGAATAACAGAGTTATAAAGCTTCATACAGGAGATCGCACCCTTACTATCCGTCACCGCAGGAGTCCCACAAGGAGGGGTCCTTTCGGGCCTTCTGTTTTCATCCATTATCTTCCCACTGGTTGCACATTCTCGATGTCTACTGAGCTATGCGGACGATATCAAGATACTCACTCCCATCATTCCCGGTCAAGACCTAGATCTGGTAAAAGTGGAAATTAACAACACTCTCACCACAGTCACATCTTACCTCTGCCAGTTTGGGCTCAAGATCAATCCTGCTAAGTCCGAATTCATGGTGTATTCATTGAAGCAAACTCCTTCTTCTCTCCAGCCTTCGGTTGGCAACACCCTCATCCCAATTGTGTTCAGCCATCGTGATCTGGGCGTTGTATTCGACCCAAAACTTCGATTCAACGCCCACATGGATATGCTCCTCACACGTGCTTCAAGACTCGGGTGGATAGCAAAACAGCATCTCCTTCATATCACAGATAAAAAGATAACCGTGAGGTACATAAGAACAGTTATCTTTCCACCTTTACTCTATGCTGCTGAAATTTGGGCGTCAGCGGCACCGTCAATAAAGAAACCACTCTTTGCCACAGAATTCTGGCTCCTAAAGTGGGCCAACAGGAAGCACAACCTTCCAGCTCTGATTCGTACCACACAGCTTGCCAACTCTCTCGGAATTCCACGGCTTCCCACCTTAATCGATGACCAACGCCTCCTAGCAACAGTCAAGATGATAACAGGCATAATGGCAACACCTTCATTCTGGGATACCTGTGGCTGGAGGATCCCCCCTGCTGCCCTTAGGGCCAATCCCGAGCTCTACTCGCATTCAGCACGACTCCATCTCTCGGACAGGTTCCTTCCTCAGCAGATGTTGAAGCAAACCCAGGCACTGGACGCCGACCTGAACAAATTCGCTGCTGACCGGACTTACCGGAAAAAAATTATGACGAGTAGGACTAATCAGCAATGACTGATGTATACCTTGCACCTGTTCCTGTCTGATTGAGCTGGTGCTCTTATCTCGATGTTAAGCCAGCTCAAGCAGATTTAACTCTCGTAAGGAGTTCTCTCCTTTGTATTATAATGTTTTCTTTGTAAAATTACCTTTTTGTAAATAATTGTTCAATTTTCGCAAGTTTGGGAAACTGTAAGCCCCTGGCTTTATGGCCGTGAAGGGTAATAAAAGATTATCTCTCTCTCTCTCTCTCTCTCTCTCTCTCTCTCTCAGGTTCTTAATCGCCGTCTTCTCTTGTTCAATGAAGTCAGTCAATCCCCTCCCTCCCTCTTTACCGGCTGTGGTCAGTCTCTCGATAGCCGACTTCAAGTGGTGTTGACGACTCTTGGTCATCATTATCCTGGTCGATCTCATAATTTCCTCAAGCTCGGTGTTGGTCCAATCTATGATCCTGAAGGAGTGCGTTAGTACTTTTTTTTTTTTTTTTTTTTTTGGTGCATCAGCTTCTGTGGCCATAATACACCTCCCAAAGTTTTTGCATTTTACTGTGATCCAAGCCCGAGGCGGGATTCGAACCCGCAACCTTTAGGTTGCCAGGTAGGCACTTTACCCACCTGGCTAGCCCTGTCGGCCAAATGCGCTAGTACTGGGGTTGCACTCTGCGCGTGTAGCACAGTGGTATCGTCACCGTCCTCCCAACACTGGGAGGAAAAGGCCCAGGTTCGAATCCTGTCGATGACGCGAGGAACTTTAATGTGCTTTTTTCACTCAGTGGATGAGTTAGTCGGTCTCAGGCGTAGATAGCAAGATTTCTCCCCCCCCCAGAAACTGGGGGTTTTTTTCGTCCAGCAAAACAGGCAAATCGACCAGAGAACACACGCAATTTACAGACACAAATATGGGTAGATGTATTAAATTACGGGTGACCCTAATATAATAATTTGAGTACTGGGACTGCATAAATGTTTATGGCTATGACCATGTTCCCGCCATTCAGTTTTTATTTTAGCAAGCTTCTCAGTCTCTGATGGTTGCCTTCGCCTGTAGCACAGTTCGTTGGATCGCCGTCCTCTCCACACCGTGTTGTAAAGACTTGAATTCGAGTCCCGACGATGACGTGAGGAATTTTTATGGGACTTTTTCACAACGTGACTGAGTTAGTTGGTCTCAGGCGACAGTAGCATGATTTTTCCCCCGGAAACTGTTTTTTCTTACATCAAACAGAAAATCGACCTCAGAACACTCGCAATTTACAGATAATATACAAGGAGCAATATAGCACCATTTTAATAAAATAAATAAATAAATTTTCTGTTTATATATCAAGACAGCTGTATATAGTCAGAGCTACATATGGTTATAGGACAGCTACAATGGTCAGAGAACTACTAAATCAAATGCGCTTTATTCTCCTGCTTTAACCGCTTGGCTATGTTAGGCAAGAAGTGTAATTTTATACTTATTATTTTTTAACCTATGATAATAACATTCAAATCCATTTCTTTTTGATTTTTTAATAGATGTTTTGAATGATTTCCGAACTGCATGATTAATTTTTGTTAAATTCAATTCTATTTTTTAATTAATAAAACAAAAAAAGTGAAACTTTGATACATTGATAACCTATCTCGCTTAAGTTTAAAGCAATTTTTTTCCCTCCTTTTTTCTGTTTTGTGTATATACACGTGTGTGCAGACGCAGCAAGAATATCCTTGTTAATCATAGACGACACCGCCTAGATCGTTCCCCCCCCCCCTCCCCAAATGTGGCGGCCGCGCTTCCCGGCTCCCGGAACAAACACACGCCGAAGCCAAACTTCGGAAGTAGAGAACTGTGTACTGTTAGGGGAGGGCTGACAAAAGGGAGAAAGGAACAGCGGGGCCGGCTTTAGTCACCTTCTGTGTAATGAACTTGAGCAAAACCAAGTTTCAGAGCGTACCGAAGAGCGGAGTCTATTTAATGGGGCCGGACGTGGGTCGCTTGAAGTGAGCTCGTAACGCGAGATGTGCACGTCGAGGCGAGTCTGTTAGCCATGAAACTGGAGTCGTGAGTTTAGTTTAATGTTAGCGCAACCCTGTGCGGCTAAGAGCGACACCTTGCTTGTTTTTTTTTTTGTTTTTTTTTTTCTTTTGGTGGAGAAAGGAACACTGGCCTGAACCTCAAGTCCAGCCGGACATGTAGTCAATTAGCACGGAGCTATTCAATTACCGGCTAGACAGAGTTTCAATTAAACATGAGAGCTGTTTACACTAAGTTCCATATTAATCACTGCGTCCACATCCTCGTCGAGATGACATGGTCATGAAGAATGGAGTGTTTTCTGTCATAAAACACATTTAGCTTAATATCTTATTTTCCCCAGTTGAACTAATGGAAAAGTCATTTTCTGAATTTTGCAAGCAAAACAAATATATAAGATTTAACAACACCTGAAACAAAGTCCTAATAACAGTCAGAAAGGTATGAACACATCAGGATTGCTGTTAACCAAGTTGCTGATAAACGTTCATTCTTTGATTGAATTTTGCCCTCGGCTGTCATTTTAGTAGTTTTATTTGCAGTTAGTTTCAACTTTTCTTAACCACCGTGCCTTTGGTTGTCAATTAAGTTTGACAATCACAGATCTAAAGTATTAACCTGAAGAAATAGACAGAGTCTTAACTAAGACAACATTTCGGGCTGAACCTTAAAACTCTCTATTATCCTAAAATATTGCTGAGGTACATGAGGTCAGTGACTTTTAAAAAAGTCACTAACCTCATGCATCTCTGCAGTATTAGGATTACTTTCACAAAAAAATAATCCTGTTTTAAAATTATTTATGAAAATAATAGATGAGTTTTCTACTTCAGTCTTTTCAGTAAGTTTTAAAAATAAATCCCTGAAGCATGTTGTTGTTGTTGTCGTGTTTTAGGAGCATCAGCGTCTAAAGCTATTTTGCTCCGTATATCTGTAAATTGCGTGTGTTCTGAGGTCGACTATATGTTTGCTGGACTAAAAACCCGAGATTCCGGGAACTAAAACCACGGTACCCTCGCCAGAGACCGATTAACACAGCCACGTTGTGAAAAAGGCTCATAAAAATTCCTTCCCATCATCGACGGGACTTTAACTCAGGTCTTTTCCATCCGGTGTGGGAAGGATAACGATTCTAACCTTAATTATGTAATATCACTTCAACAAAACACAAGCAACTGATGATATTATCATCAGCAAATTCTAAATGGGAAGCGTTCAAGGAATTAATTATAAGCTTTCATACTCTTTAAGGCATGGGCCTAAATGGATTTCAGATGAACTGATGAAACTCGTAGCAGAGAATAAAAGTGCATGGGATGCATATAAATTATCGGGCAACACAGAAGCCTGTGGTAGATATTAGCATTAGCATTAGCATTAGTAGAGGCATTTGATGCAAGAAAGCAAGCTTATGCAGCATCAGCCAAAAAAAAAAAAAAAAAAAAAACCCACTTCACCCCTCTGTTCGTTCAAAATTCGTTCAAAATACCTGTCCAGCTGAGCCTTAAACTTATTTAGGCTATCAACCTCCACTACAAGGGATGGAAGTCTGTTCCACCAACCAACCACCCGCTGGCTAAAGGCAAATTTCCGCACGTCTATCCTACATCTGTCTTTCCTCAATTTGAATTTATGCCCTCTCAGGTGATTATTCTGAGCTAGAGGAAGAATCCCATCAGCATTGAGCATGCTCAAACCATTCAAGGCTTTATACACCTCTATCAGATCACCTCGCTGGTGCCTAGTCTCCAGACACTGTAATTTGCAAAACTTAAGCCTTTCTTCGTAAGAGCACCCCTTTGTTCCATTCACTAATCTTGTTGCCCTTCTCTGTACTCGTTCCAGCAGCTCTACTGGCTAGTTCTATATGAACAGACTACAGACTAGTTCTATATGAACTAGTCTGTAATCAAGTCACAATGGAAGTCAGGCAAGCGAATGCACATTACGAGAAATCTTTCGCAAAGGATGCAAAGAAAAACAGCAAAGAATTCTTTACTTATGTAATAGAAGAAAGAGAGTGAATCAAATCGGTGCACTCGATATCGATGGTCTGACTGTTAATGATCCGGCTCAGGTTGTTGACAAACTGAATATTTTTCATCTACATTCACACATTAGCAATTCTTTAGGGAAGGGGATGCCAGAATTTTATCACGCTCTAACAGGGAGTAAAATGATTTTGTAATAACTGAGAGCAAAGTGGAGGAGAAATTGTTGAAGTTAAACACAAAAAAGACACCCGCAGAAGATGGGATCTATCCAATTACATTAAGGGAAGCAGAGAAGGAAGTAAGCAAACCTTAGCCATAATTATGAGAACATCCTTGAATTAAGGGGAGTTCCCTGCAGACTGGATGTGTGCGAATGTATCCCTAATTCACAAAGCGGCATCTAAGGGTGACAAGAATAATTACAGTCTTCTTAGTTTAACTTGTTCCGGGGAAAATAATGGAGTCAATGGTTAAAGAAACAATGCAGGATCATCTAGGCAAGACTGCAGTTATAGTTCAGACACAGCATGGGTTTGTTAAAGGGAAGTTTGTCTCACAAATTTGATTGGATACTATGATGTGGTCACAAAGGAACTGGATGCAAAAAATAATTTTGATATCATATGCTTGAATTTTAGGAATGCTTTTGATACTGTTGCACGTGAAAGAGTACTGTACAAATTGAGCAGTATGTCATTAAGGCAATTTGCTACAATGGATTAAAGGATGGTTGAGTGGTAAAAGACAGAGAGTGGTAATCAATGGATACTGCTTTTCTGCTCTTCTTGGACTAATGTTATAAGTGGAGTTTCGCAGGGTTCGGTGTTGGGCCCATTCTTGTTTTGTATATTTATCAGTGATATTGATGAACATATATCAAGCTGAATGTCAAAGTTTACAGATGATACAGATTGGTAGGGTAGTTAATAACAGTAATGACAGTACGCTACTGCAACTGGATCTAGAAAAGTTTGTCGGATGGACTGAGAAATGGAAATCTGAAGTTTAACAAGAGCTTGGGGTGATTGTTTTGGGTGATTTTTTTCTACGACAGCAGTTTTCTACTGCAGCATGTTAGACAACTCTCCCCTTAACAGAACTGCTCCATCGCTGTTGCCATTTTCACGCTAATTCATTCTAAAATCTTTTTCTTTCCTGTTTCAGAACTTTTTTACTATATAACCTTGTCCTATCTGCACATGCTAAAATCTCCACTATCTCAATGGGAATGTTTTAGCCGTACATACTCTAAATATTTACATACTATTGACAAATCTTCAGGTAACCCAACTGCAATAACCATTAGATCATCATTGGAAACAGTTCTGCAGACTCTGATCACCGCTAGAAGGGCAAATCTCTGAGCGGAAATCAGATGCCGTCTAGTCTAATTAAGCTATTTTTGGCTCTAAAGCTCCAGGCTCCAGCTCCATATTTAAAAATTGGTTCAAATATAAAAAAAAAAAAAGTAAAGTGCAGCCATTATCAACCCACTGCAGGGTGGAAGCCTCCTCAACAATTCATGCTGAGGGAAATGGACCATAATCTGCCACGCTGGTCCAGTGCGGGTTGGCAGATCGACCGTATTCAGCAGTCAGGGGCTTGAACCCCGGTCTACTCAAAGAGCGTGTGCTACTGCACTCCCGCTCCTGCCCACTCGGCTACGGAGGCCGTCTGTTAGGTTCAAATATACCTGTATATAAAAGATTGAGAGACTTCCCTCTCATTTCTCATTCAACCTTTACAATTCTTCTTATTTTAGAATATGAAATACTAATTTTATCCTTTATACATTTAGCGTGTGGAAGAAAGGCCAGTCTCTCATCCAACTTATCTTATGCTAAGATAAGTTGGATGAGAGTTATTTACCTTTCAGTAACATTATACTCGAATTTACCCACTGATATCTGCAATTTATTCTCTTCTACCCGTCTTCATGCGTTAACAATCAGCTCATTTGCACGTTCTTCAATCTCCTTTCTTGACCTGCCCTTATTTCCATTGGCTAAGTCATCTGAATGCGGAAGGCTCAGGACATGCCTCAATCTCCTTTAGAAGTTCGTCCATCATCCAATTCCACATATAGAGTCCAACTATTGAACCCTGAGCAGAACTTCTAGCAATGTTCTTTTCTACATCCTCGTATTGTGTTCTAATTACCACCTTTCGTCCGCTTAAATAACTCCTAACCATTGTGTATAACTTATATGGCAACTCCTTCTCTCTCTTAATCTTCTTAAGATGCTCTTCCACTAGATCCCATCAAAAGCCCCTTTTAAAGCTCAAAAAGACTCATAAGACATTGTTGTCTAAGGCATATCTAGACTCATCTACCAGAGCCTTAATAGCATCTTCAGCAGATTTGCCTTTCCGAAAATTATATTGCTTCACTGCCTTCATTCCTTTTCCTTGATAAAACTCTTGTATCCGTCTTATTAATATCCTTTCATAAATCTTTCCCATTAGAGCAAGTAATGAAATTGGTCGATAGGAGTAAGTCTGCAATGCTTCCAGGTCATGATTCTTTAGGTACAGGGTATATCGTAACATGAGATATGAGGTAGGAGGTATATTGAGGGTCTAGCGGCTCCTGGGATTTCTCCCATCTCCGCGAATGTTCTATGTATCGGTGACAGTACCCTGTCAAAGCCAGAGATTTAGAAGTGTATGGGTTATGTGTAGTGTTATATGTTGTGCCCATTGTTTATCCGGCTTATTGGCCGCCAGGCCCCTAATGGGACCTGTCGTTGACCATACCCCGCCACGTAGAGGCTAGCCGAGTGTTACCAGTGAGTCAATTGTACTCTGGCAAGTCCTGCCACTTACTTTCCTGGGATTTTAGTGGCTAGGACCTAAAATAAAATTGGAACGACCGCGGTTGATTTTAGTTCACTTACATTAAAGCGCTAATATGGGATTTGACGCGGAAGGCCTGTTTCTGAAGTGCCTAAAAGGTTGGGCGAAATTTTTTTGGTGTATTTTAAGTTTGGACGTGTAGGGCTACACTGTGCAAGAGAAAGTGCTGGGAGGGAAGAGTGAAGGCTGTGGGGTGAAATAGGAAGAAGAGGGTCGATAGGGAAGGTGACCCCCAGTTATTCAGTGAGGCATGCCCATGCCCCACCAGAGGGAAGGAATGGTGTGGCAGGGAAGAGAGGAGATAGCAAGCCGTTACCTCCCTCGCCTGCCGGGTGTGGGAGTAAAAGGATTGCACTGCACAAGAGAGTGCAGAGCCTTGAGCCAATATGGCTCCGTCAAGGCAGCAACTTGGAGTTTCTATATCTTCGTCGGTCTGCTCTGTCATCGGTAGCCTTTAGTATCCAGATTTGTCCTCAGCTATGAACACTGGTCAGGTCCGTTGTTAGTCTGTTATCAATGGCTGTGGTTCTCTTCATCATGGGAAGATCCGCATCTCCATGGGTTATTCTTGCGTTCGCTGGTTTTAGATGATTAGTTGTGAGCAGATTCCTGAGGGAGGTTGTCCTTGAGTCCTCTCCACGCGTGTTCTATGTCTCTTTTTTTAATTTTTTTTATCTGTTTCTTCTGTGGATGGTTATCACTGTTTTACGCCTAGCATATAGTTTTTGGGCATATTCCTTTAGCTTCCTATATTCCTCTAGTGAGTCCAATAGATTTGATTCCAGGTTCTTGGGGAGGTAGTGTATTGCGGTGATCAGTCTGCACCTGAGGTCCTCATAATGGGTGCAATCGTACATAATGTGCTCCCAGCACTCATGCTCCCCACAGTTGCAGCTCGGAGCCTCCTCAATTGCCAGCTCTGTCAGCTTGGCTTTAAAGGCCCCGTGACCAGTCAGTAAATAGATGGTGTATAAGCCAGGTGGAAACCAAGTTGGGGGACTGGGGTACATCCTGTCGATGTTCGGAATGAATTTCCTGGTGATATTTCCCTTATTTGAGTTGGCCCAGCGTTCCTGCAAAACTTGCATCATATCGTAACATGTGGGATCCTCTTCATAGATAGATTTATAATCTAAAAACAATAAAAAAAAAAATTCATGTAAACATAGATCAGATTTCGCCTTGTTTCCGAGTTACAAAAATTAAAAATTAAAATTCAAATTATTATATTATGGCCACCCGTAATTTCTTACATATACCCGTATATGTATCATGTCTGTAAATTGCATGTGTTGTCCGGTCGATTTGCCTGTTTTGTTGGACGAAAAAACCCCCAGTTTCAGGAAACCTTGCTATCTACGCCCAAAACCGACTAACTCAGCCACGGAATGAAAAAAACCCATTAAAGTTCCTTCCTCGCGTCATCGACGGGATTCGAACCCGGCCGGTCCTTTTCTACCCTGTGTGAGGGAGGATGGTAACGATACCACTGTACTACACGCGCAGACTGTTTCAGAGTTACAGCCGTTTTTATGTTCCGTCAACTGTCTGCTTACGTTTACAGGAAATGCTCAAAATTACCACCGTGCGGTTGAATACAAGCCAACGCCTTATCATAGACCTCGTCACCTGCTCAAAAGTTCCATGCGTGTGTTAAATTTGCTGGCAACCTTGTTCCACACGTTGGCGAAGAATTTCAATGTTATCAATTGGTGTAGAATAAAAGATGGCCCCACAAGTAAATATCTAGTGGATTCAGGCCCGGAAGCTGCACAACGCTTCCCCGACCTGAATGCAATTCAAGAAATAGGGCTCGAACAACCTATCCATTTATTAGTGATTTGCTCATGCGAAAAGTTTCTAGCGACACGGCTAAAATGAGTTGGAGCACCATCGTGAATAAACACATGCGTTGGCAGAAATTAACATCAAGTGTAACTTGTTCCAACGACTCAAAATTTCAGTAGGCTGCTCCTGTTAATCTTCCTGGCAGAACAATAGGTCCGATTAAATTGTTGCCAATTATTCCTGCCCACACATTCATGCTGAATTGTTGCTGGTGTTTTGATTGAACAATGTCATAGGATTTTCTTCAGCCTATCGATGAGTGTTATGAAAATTGTAAATCAAGCTACATCAGTAAAACAATACAGCGGATAGTAAACGCTGATCACGAGCACACATCTGCAGAAACCAAGTACAAAAAGCTGCCCCTGACGGGAGGTCAGCTTCAGTAAGTCCTTGTACTCTCTGAAGATGATATGGATGTAGCCGTTGTTCCCGTAAAATTCTCCGTACAGTCATATGTCCCACATTCTTCGCTGTTCTACTATCCTTCGGGTGCTGTAAATCATTTTCTTCAATACGATTGAGGATCTGTTCTTCGAAATCAACAGTTTTGATGCTGTTGTGTTTTGATGCTGCTGTTTATAAGTGAACTAGCAAGGCATTCATTTATTCTTTGATAGGTCTTATTTGGCATGACGATTAGGGACTTTTTTGCATACAGACGTTTTGCCTGGGTTGCATTGCATATAGTAAGTCCGTACATGAGATACTTGTCTGCCCTCTCTCGATTTGAATAAGCCTCCATTATCATAGCAAATGCACAGTATCAAAATGTTAATAACACGCTCCAAAGGTGCACTTGTCAGAAGAACCAACTGAAATCACTTTAAAGGGACCTTGTTTACATAGCTACAGCACGGCCATGAGATATCGAGCATTGTTCGTAACGAATGAAGTTTGTGGAAAGAATTGCTGGAACACAAAAATGGCTGTAACTCGCAAACAAGAACGAAATCAGACCCATGTTTGCATGAACTTTTTTTTATTGTTTATAGGTCCTAAATTTATCCCTGAATTGGATCCCACATGTTATGATACACCCTGTAAGGATCTTCTCAAACAGGGAAAAAAGGATGCTGTTGTTGTTGTTGTTGAGTTTAGGTCCATCAGCGTCTTAGAATACATTGGATAGTGTATATTATGTCTCTAAAGGGCCTTGAGTGACCGGGGTTCAAGCCCGTGACTGCTGAATACGGTGCTGTTTCTTGTATTCTGTCTATCTTGTTAACTGCTCTGACTGTGTGGTCGTCCCGGAGTATAAACAGAAAATTTATTTATTATTTACGAGTTCATGGGAAAATTTGCATATTGTGTGCTTTGAAAAGTCGGGACTAACTCAAGGTGAAAAACCCTATTCCCTTCTCTTGAGAACGGATAGTTACAGCTGGGATTTAATAAGCTTTTAAACATTCTTCCAGTCATAGACCGGAATTGAACCGAGACCTCTTCAAACGAGTGACAATAGCGAAACCATCGCACTGTCGCAGAGGACCTAAGAATAAATTATGCCATTTTCTCTTTATATAGGGCAATGATGAAATCGCATTTAGAATATTGTATTCAGGTCTGGAAGCCACACTTGAAGAAATAGCTAGAGCTTATAGGTAGAAATCAAAGGAAAACCAGATTGTTGAAATTTGCTTATCGATGTCCATATGAAGAACGCCTCAGAAAGTCCGGACTGCAAAGCTTGGCAACTAGACATCTTAGGGAACGTCTATGATAGACGTCCTATAGGGAATCAGTAAAATGAATGAGGGACGCGTAGTTTCATTAGTAGATGAGAGAAGGCATACAAATACAAATTTTTGGGATGTAAAAGATGGCTGGATCTCATGTAGTTTATTTTCGGGTAGCGTGTTGTAGATCATTAACTGCCGCAGTGGTCGAAGCGGAAAATTTAGTTCAGTTGAAAGCGAAATTAGATGGCTACTTTTGGTGAAGGTGTGAACAAAAGAGAATTTTTTCCTTCTTTTTTTCATTGTTTTTTTTTTTTTTTTTTTTTTTTGCACATGGAGAAATAGTCTGTTTCCTTTCATCATCTAGCCTTTACTGATACCCGTACGAATTCGAACACTGATGGAATAACATGCCACAAATGTGCAGCGGAGCAGTTTGCGCCCGAATTTTTTTTTTTTTTAATTAAAAAAAATTACTGATAATTCCAGAGAAATGCTCAGCGCTTACGTCAGACATACGGGAAATCATCTCGACATCTGATAAGAGTATATACACTCTCACAAAGTGGAATAACAAATATATACATAAAAACTGTATACTGTAAATATCTTTCAGATTAAGCATACATGTTGCTCCATGTAACCCCAGTTAAAGTAGAGACACATGTCCCTACTTTAACCACAGAATGTAAATATCACCCCCTTAGCTTACTGCTGTAAAGGGGTGGCTCATGGATAAAGCAATAAAACAGGGTATATTGTTTGTTATTTGGAGCATTAGCAACTAAGGCCATATTGCTGCGGGGATATACGGTGGTCATTCGCTTACCTTTCCGCATCCTCCGTATTTGGTGGTCACGGGCTCGAACTTCGGTCTAATCAAGAAGCGTGTGCTACGCACTGCTGCTCCTACCTACCTGGCTACGGAGGCGCCGCAATAAACAGATGCTACTACTACTAATAACAGTTACAGTAGTTTATTTCTTAAAAATGCACGCAGCACATCATACGAAGATGCATAATTGTTATCCAGCTCGCAATATTTTTGGTGAAATGGTCAAGCTCACGTGATGAAAGTGCAAATTACCAACAGTATTCCTATTAAGCAGACCATACAAGATCGTGCAAGTTTTTCATATTTGCATAAGCATGCAATTACGGACGTAATATATACAAAAAAGTATATACTAAGGCCTCATACTCTTAGTTCCTTTAGCGCTTAAAAAACACCTAACACCTAAAAGCACATAAAGTCAAACTTAAATGGTAAGGTTTAACTACACTGGTGTGTAAAACTTAAAGACCAACACTATTTCTAAATGTTACAACCACAAAATCTTTACTTAAGTACTCTTTACAGATGGGAGTAGATTCAGTCTCAGCAGCGATTCTGGACATCAACTAATCCGGCGAGAGGTCGGCACACGTTTCACCCCGCAACCATCACTGAAATGGATCCATATGGCGGTCGAGATGTTCTCGCCTGGGGAGGCGTTATCTTGGATGGATATACACAACTCCAGATACTGGAAGGCGATACTGTAACCCGTGAACGCTACTATACTGAGGTAATCCTTTCCCATGTGCGTCTGTTCCGAGGTGCCATTGGCCTCGAGTTCGTGTTTATGGATGATAACGCCACACCCCATCGCACTGCAGCTGTGATATGCTTTTGGAAAGAGAGGACATTGTTCGTATGGATTGGCCTGCCCGTTTCCCGCTGATCTAAATCACATCGAACACATACGGGACGCTTTAGGGAGACGCCTAGGGGCACGTCCACACCCACCAGAAAATGTTCACCAGCTGAAGATGGCGCTTACAGAGGAATGGACGATGTTACCGCAAGAACTTATCAACAACATTGTTCTAAGTATGGACAGGCGGTACAAAGCCTGCATCGACATTAGGGGTGGCCATATCTCCTACTGAGGATCACCTCTTCCCTTTGTACCATCTTTGGCAGCGATGCATCTGTATCATGGCAGCCAGTGCTATGTTGCCATTTTTGAATAAAGTTCCTCTGTACCGTTTTGTTTCCGTTGTCGTGTCGGTGTTGTTTCCTTCATCATTTCTATACCTCACGACGTTTCTTTGGTATGCTTTTCCCATATCTAGGCCACTCCTATGAGAAGATACAGGTGAAAACCTGACTGGTCCTTAAATTTTGTACACAGGTGTAGGTGTGCAAAGGTGTTTCTGGTGGTGTTCCAATCCTGTGCGAGAATGAATTATCATTAACATTAATTCAGGTAAAGAGAACATTAAATCTACCCAGGCTGTTGGCTGTCGGTAAATCCTACTTTTGATTACTTCTGTTATTTGGGCATTTTTATTTTGCATACGGCAAGCGACCTGGTTTTTTTTTTTTTTTTTTTGTTTTTTTATGTATCCCCAGAAATCACAGAACAGTGTTTCTAATTACATATAACCTGTTATATTTACCAGAAGTGTAGTATGGGGAAGCAGCAGAGTGGTAATCAATGCTGTCCATAAAATATAGAAAAAGATGGGCTCGAACCGGTTTTCTCCTGCACAGATGTATTTGGGAAGTGTGAGCAAACTGATGGTTTAAAAATGTAATATTAGCATTAGCATTAGTAAAGGCATATAATGCAAGAAAGCAAGCTTATACAGCATCAGCCAAGAAAAAAAAAAAAAAAAAACCACCTAAGTCAGATCACATAGCAAGTGCTCCAGACGCGAATTTTCAGAACTTAAACCTTTCTTGGTAAGACCACCCTTTATTCCTCTCATCAATCTTGTTGCCTTCTCTGTACTCGCTCCAGCAACTCTGCATCCTTCTTAAAATGAGACCCCCAGACCTGTACGCAGAACTCCTGGTGTGGCCTAGCCATTCCCTTATACAAAGGGATAATCACCTTCTTATCCCTGCTAGCAAAATTCCTGTATTATCATTGACAATACCCCATGACCTGCTCTGCCAGCCTGTTTGCACTGCTCAGAAAGCTTCATATCTGACTACACGATTACCAACAGGTCTTTTTCATTCTGCACTACCCTGAGTGGAGAATGAAATGTACCACACAGTTGGTACATTTCTCTGGGATTACTGCTACCTATATGCAGTACTTTGCATTTGTCAATGTTAAACTTCAGTTGCCACTTCTCAGCCCATCTGCCCGACTTTTCTAGATCCTGTTTCAGTAGCATACTGTCATTACTATCATTAACAACCCTACCAACCTTTGTATCATCGGCAATCTTCGACATTAAGCCTGATATATCTTCATCAATATCAATGATAAATATACAATACAATAATGGGCCCACACCCGAACCATGGGGAACTCCACTAATAACATTAATCCATGAAAAGCATTGTCTATTGATTACCACTCCCTGTCTTCTCCCACTCAATCATCCTTTTATCAATTTTAGCAACTTGCCGTTAATTCCTAACTGCTCCAATTTGTACAGCAATCTTCCATGGGCAACAGTAACAAAAGCATTCCTAAATCCAAGCATATGATATCAAAATTAATTTTTACATCCAGTTCCTTTGTGACCACATCATACTGTCCAATCAAATCAGTCAGACAAGACTTCCTCTTCTCAAACCCATGCTGTGTCTGAATTATTACTGCAGTCTTGTCTAGATGATCCTGCAATGCTCCTTTAACCAGTGGCTCCATTATTTTCCCCGGAACACAAGTGAAATTAGCAGGTCTGTAATTACTTATGTCACCTTTCGATCCCCCTTTGTGAATTGGAAATACATTTGCACCTATCCACTCCCTGGGGACTTTCCCTGAGTCCAAGGATTCTCTCATAATTACCGCTAAGGGTTTGCTTACTTCCTTTGCCGCCTTCTTTAATATAACTGGATAGATCCCATCCACCCCAGGTCCTTTCTTATGTTTAACTTCAACAATTAACCCCAGGGGCTCACATCTGGTGAGTATGGGCTTGGTCCTGGGTCACACTCGGGGTCCTGAGCTGGATATCATCATTTTTCTCTTTCTTGGTGATTCCCTTCTATTTCTTTCTCTCTCTCTCTCTCTCTCTCTCTCTCTCTCTCTCTCTCTTAGGGTAACTGGGGAATTTTTTTTTTTTTTTTTTTTGGCTGGTGCAGCATAAGCCTCAGGCTTCCCTGCACCATATAGCTAATAATAATAATAATAATAATAATAATAATAATAATAATAATTTCGCCTCCACTTTGCTCTCAGTTATTACAAAATCGTTTTTCTCCCTGTCAGAATTTGATAAGTTTCTATTCTCCACTTCCCTACAGAATTCCCCTTCTGTGAATGTGGATGCAAAATACTCATTCAGTTTGTCAACTATCTGAGCAGGATCATCACCAGTCCAACCATCCATATCAAGTGGGCCAATCTGATTCATCCCCTTCCTCTAGAGTTTACATAAGTGAAGAAGTCTTTGATGTTTTCCTTTGCAATCTTTGCCAAACATTTCTCGTTGTCTGCTTTCACTTGCATAACTTCCTTTGTGACTTGATTATAAACTAGCTTATATCTACCATAGGCTTCTGTATTGCCTGATAATTTGCATGCATCCCGTGCATTTTTCTTCTCTGCCACAAGTCTCATTAGTTCATCTGACATCCATTTAGGCCTAAACTTTGAACAGTATTTTTAAGTTGGTATGAAAAGCCTAGTAGCTTTCAAGGTTAATTATTTGAATGCTTTCCATTTAGAATTTGTTGTTGGTAACGTCATCAGTTGGTCCCACTGTATAAGAATTTAAAAAAAAAATGTCTTAGACCACTGTAGTCTCCTTTACGAAAGCAAAAACCCTTCCCTTCACCCTTCATTGTAGTTACATCTTTAATCAAATCCCTCATCAGTACACTGTGATCGCTGCCACCTAGTGGTTTATCTGTAAATTCTTAATGCATGAATAATCACTGCTGATAATCAGATCAAGAGTATTTCTCCTTCTGGTTGCCTCTCGAATAATCTGTTGTATAAAATAATCATCCAATAAAACCACAATAGTCTTGCTAGTGTGTGAGTAACCAATTCACAAGTTCCAGTTATTATCTGGGAAGCTAAAATCCCCCATTATAAGAATGTCAAATTCTGAATGTCCTATAATGTCTGACAATATGGCATAAGTGTCAGAAAAGCTTTTGCTTTCTAGGCCTTTTCCTTCCAAATTATCTAAGGGCTAATCTCAAAATAAACAAAAATTTCCAATTGAGTTTATTGGGAACATAACTGAACCAGCTGATTTGTTTCAAATGGGGTGAAAACGTTGATATTTTCTGATTAGGTGCCCTTCTACAATAGTAATATAGTTAGGAAAGGAGGTTACGTTGTGATTTTCCATGAACTTTAACTCTCTAAGTAACCATTATAAAACCACCCTTGCCTTCGGGACCCTTGCCAGAACCCATCATCACATCATACTTGTCTGTACTCTTAACAGCCTGCTGCTTACCGAATTCCCAAGTCTCCATTCAGCACTGAATTCGTCCAGCGAAACAGAAAAACTAGAGAACACACAACTTACAAACATAATACACATGGTTAGTTAGCTGATTCTCGGGTTGCTCTTGAAAGGATTCAAAGACAAGTAACTCGCATGATGAAATCGACAAAAGGGCGACCTTACGAGGAAAGACTCCAGTTATGTAGGCTACAGAGCTTGGCAACCAGGGACCTTAGAGGGGATCTGATTGAGGTTTAGAAGGCTCTGAGAGGGGTCAGTAAAACGAATAAAGGCAGAATTTTTACCGTTATATAGAATTTCAGAACTAGGGCCAATAAATTCAATTTACAGGAGAAGTTTAAACTAGATACAGGAGGTTTTCTTTTAGCCAGCGAGTTGTTGATTACTGGAATAGATTGTCTCCGCAGACTAAAGAAATTCAAAAGTCAACTGTATAGTTACCTACATGAGGAGGAAAGTGCATAATTTATTTATTTATTATTATTTTTTTAAATTTTTTATTTTATTTTATTATTATTATTATTTATATATATAATTTTTTTTGGCGGTATAGCAAAAGCCTGTGGCCTTGCACTACTTGTCTAATACCAATACCAATGTGATAGATTTCTTTTTTTTTTTAAGTACAGTACTCAAGTCCCAAGGACGCCGTAAGTTTGTTGGTTTGGCAGATGAATAAATTTCTGATGAACAGAACAAGTAGTAATATACAAGTTTAAACAAATTTAGTAATGAGTTTGGTATTTTGAGAACCCTATTGTACAGGCCGACAGCTGCAAAGTTAGCTAGGTCATCATAATGTTTTCATAAAATAATCATCCAATAAAACCACAATAGTCTTGCTAGTGTGTGAGTAACCAATTCACAAGTTCCAGTTATTATCTGGGAAGCTAAAATCCCCCATTATAAGAATGTCAAATTCTGAATGTCCTATAATGTCTGACAATATGGCATAAGTGTCAGAAAAGCTTTTGCTTTCTAGGCCTTTTCCTTCCAAATTATCTAAGGGCTAATCTCAAAATAAACAAAAATTTCCAATTGAGTTTATTGGGAACATAACTGAACCAGCTGATTTGTTTCAAATGGGGTGAAAACGTTGATATTTTCTGATTAGGTGCCCTTCTACAATAGTAATATAGTTAGGAAAGGAGGTTACGTTGTGATTTTCCATGAAGTTTAACTCTCTAAGTAACCATTATAAAACCACCCTTGCCTTCGGGACCCTTGCCAGAACCCATCATCTATTATGAAGTGATCACCTACGTCTGACGTAGGTGATCACTTCATAATTATGCCAAACTGTACTTTCTGATTGAATATTTGCTGTATGTGGAATGGGGTTTTGAGTGGGCTAGTGATAGTATATCCATCAGAAATAACGTAGAAGGTGGCATGATCTGTGATGAAAGCGCTGCCTAATAAATTAGGTCAGAATGGCCTTCTTAAAGACGTTAATTAAAGAGCAGCCAACTGAAATCGGACGAAAAATCGGACACAATAGTGCCTCCAAATTTGAGGGACAGAAGCTGTACTTAAAATTTTATTAAGCGCTGTTTATCATCTGGATATTTCTGGTGCATCAGTCCAGGATCTCCCACAGTATTCAGATGGGATTCATGTCAGTTGATTGTCGGCCGATATACCCGACGGACATGAATCTGTCAGACATCTACTACAATGGCCGAAACAGTCGGCCATCGTAGATTATGCATATCTCTGGAATGATCTTTTTACCATCCACGAAAACAGTCCCACCTGTGACCACCATCAGCACTGCACAAACAGTAAATATGCATTCAGTCTCCATTGCTTCGTGAGGTTTCCTCTGTACCATCATGTGTACGTGCGTGTTAATGGAACTCGCGATTAGTTGACGATATTACCTGTTTCCAACACTGAACACTGCACCGTTCTGACATTGAAAACTGATTAGTCTGTTCAGTCACGACAAAAGGCTTACGGATTGCTGGATATCTGCTTAGGCAAATTATCCTGGGCTTTCTGGGTATTATTCTACCGGAAGTGGGTTCCTACCATCCGATGCTGAAGATTTTGTGGGTTGTCTGTAATATTTTTCTCCGATCTTTGCGTTAAATGTCCGCCAAATTTCTGCGGTGTGAATCGCGATGGTCTTCTTCTCCATCCCTGAAGTCCTTTTTGTATAGAACAGTGAATTCTAATACAGGGTCATGTTTGAGGGTAAAAAAAAAAAATAATAAATAACATCTGAAGTGTCCACTAGTAGCAGAAATATTTCCCTCGCTGGTGGATATTTGCAAAACCAGCCATGTTCTTAACAATTTATCATTTCATGATACAAAATTAATTATGACTTCCGTGTATTTTTTCACACTGATGGGAATCTGCCCAAACTCTGAAAAGATATTGTTTAAATATCTTTCCAGAGATATTTAAACAATATCTTTCGATCTTTCAATGTCAATAAAATAAAAAAAAAAGATATTGTATTGTTTAAACGGTAAAGGCGGCAATACCCCATTACTTATAGAACAGTACACTCCTCTTTAAACGTGCCGTAATTCATAATGAAAACTCTGAACGATTTATGACGTCATACGAGATCAGCGGCTTTATTAGCAGGAGATTATCCTTATAATAAAGAAGGATAATCGCCTTCGTTATTTATCTGCTGTGAAATAATGATAATATTCCTTTTAAAGCTGGCCATAGCGGAGTGGTCAGTCTTCAGGTACGTAGGTCCACACGTTAAGTGTGGACCTACGTTAAGTGTGGAACTCGTCGTGCTGACTCGACGCTACAGAATATGTGGCCTATAATCAATAGAGAGCAGCAATAAATCATTCTATTGTAGACTCTGATCCTCCATAAAATTACTAAATATGCTAGTACAGTATTTATTTTTCTCTTCACAACAGCAATTAATGCCACTATGACTCGGAGAGTTTCAATTCTGTGAACTGAACTTAACTTTTTTTGTTTTCTGGCACATTAGGAAATAATAATAATAATAACTGAGGATGAGAATCTTTCATACGTCTTAAGATGTAGATGAAAGTAAGAAGTATGTTAATTTGCCAATGATTAGACATTGCGCACCCTACTAGTTATAATCCTGTCCCCAGAGATGCTGATTAGGCTTGAAGCCTTTAATGCTGCACCCGCTAACAGGGAAACACAGTCAATAGCATCCACCGGCACGAGATTTTAATTAACTGAACTAATGAAATTTTCAGTTACTTGTGGTGCCGACTGCTGGTTGCCCTAGCAGCCATAAAGAGTTCGTGGTGACATTTATGACAAGGGTGTACGAGGCACGCTATACTGTTGGATAGCTCCACAGCCGTTCGTGACAGTCTGACGTAGGTGATCACTTCTAGAGAAATTTAATTTTCCAGCTCACTAAACAGAGGTTTTTATACCTTGGTTCAGTCGTTGGTTTTTCGTGGAGCACAACTACGTTAATACCTGTCTAAAGCCCCAATGGTCGTTTTAATAAAGTCTTTAATGGTTTGGTGTTGAAGAATGACAACTTCTTTTTAGAACATCGAGCTACTTTGATTACTAAAAATCATTTTGTTATACAATATATCTACCATAGAAATACGCTTCCGTCACACCAATAGTGAGTCACATACCGTGCAGTTCTGCCACCTGCCGATAAGTTTAGGAAAATCTGAAAAATAAATGAACGCAGTGCAGTTGGGATGGGAAATACAGTATGTTGGTTGCTGGACTGCTGGTGTACCCGGAATGAACTTGGGAGGCCTTGATATTCCTTGTTATATTTTTAAAATACACGCATCAACACATAAACCTTAAATAAAGTTCGCACTTTGGCATACCATATTTAAAAAAATTAGTACACGTTAACGAACTACACTTAAACGCTTATTTTAAGTAGCTACATTTTGTGAACTAAATTTTTTCTTACCTCCAAGGATTATGATCATCGTGTAATAATACACACCGATGAGCCAAAACGTTATGACCAGCGAGTCGTTATGCAAATCGAAGCAACTGCAGGTGAATAACGGCGCATGCGCGGGTCGGGACACGGTATAAAAACACCTGATACTGAGCACCGTTAATCAGTATTACTCTTGTTCTTCAGATGGGAAAGGATCTAAGCGAACTTAAGCGAGTTTGACAAAGGCCAAATTGTAACGGCCAGACGACTGGGTCAGAGCATATCCAAAAAAAAAAAAAAAAACCCAAAACTATTATATTTAGATTACCCGAATAATTAAATTCATCTGCCGTGTTGTGTCTTATGTCCGTTAACTGCATGCGTTCTATAGTCAGTTTGTCTGTTTGCTGGACGAAAAACCCCTTGCTATCTACGCATGAGACCGACTAACTGAGCCACGTAGTGAAAAAAGCCCATTAAAGTTCCTCGAGTCATTGACGGGATTCGAAACCGGGCCTTTTTTCATCCGGTGTGGGAAGGACGGTGACGATACTGCTGTGCTACCCACGCAGACAGGTCAGAGCATATCCGAAACCGCACAGCTGGTGGGATGCTCACGGTCAGCCGTGGTCAGTACCTACCGAAAGTGTTCCCAGGAGGGGAACCCAAGAACCGCCGGCGAGGTGCACGACTACGGTTCATCGATGCTTGAGTTGAGTGAAGGCTCTCCCGGATGGTACGTGGCAACAGAAGGCGACTGTGGCGCAATTCACCTGTAATTGGAATGCTAGTGACGGAAGTAATGCGTCACAACACACAGTACATCGAACCCTGCTGAAAATGGAGCTACGTAGCCGCAGGCCGCTCGAAGTGCCCGTGCTAACGACGGTTCACCGGCAACAGCGCCTACAATGGGAATGCGAGCATCGAAACTGGACGTTGAGTGATTGCAAGAATGTCATCTGGTCCGATTAATCATGTTTCCTGTTGCACCATGTAGACGGCCGGGTACGTGTGCGTCATATATCTGAGGAAGTGATGGCGCCTGGATGCACCGAGGGATGAAAACCAGACGGTGTCAGCGGTGTCATGCTGATGGCAATGTTTTGCTGGGATACCCTGGGTCCAGTCATCCATGTGCCGGGTACTATGACGTCTACCACCTACTTAAACATCACACCAAGCATATAAAAGAAAAATGTAAGACTTTCTTAATTGCAATAAACAAATAACTAGGCAAAAGTGGGGCCTAAATCCCATACCCTCAGGCTGTACTACACTGGTGTGCAAAATTTCAGGATCAGAGGTTTTCACCTGTAGCTTCTCATAGAAGTTGCCTGAATATGGAAAAAGCATACCAAAGGAACCTCGTGACGTACAGAAATGATGAAAGAAACAACACCGACACAACAACGGAAACAAAACGGTACAGAGGGACTTTTTTCAAAAATGGCAACAGAGCACTGGCTGCCATGATACAGATGCATCACTGCCAAAGATGGAACAAAGAGAAGAGGTGGTCCTCAGTATGAGATATGGCCACCCCTAATGTCGAGTCAGGCTTTGCACCGTCTGTCCATACTTACAACAATGTCGTTAATAAATTCTTTCGGTAACATCGTCCATTCCTCTCTAAGCGCCATCTTCAGTTGATGAACATTTTTTGGTGGGTGTGGACGTGCAGCTAGGCGTCTCCCCAGAGCGTCACATATGCGTTCTATAGGATTCAGATCGGTGAAACAGGCAGGCCAATCCATACGAACAATGTCCTCACTTTCCAAAAGCATATCACAGCTGCAGTGCGATGGGGTGTGGCGATATCATCCATAAACACGAACTTAGGACCAATGGCACCTCGGAACGGACGCAATGGGGAAGGATTACCTCAATATAGTAGCGAGCACCGGTTACAGTACCGCCTTCCATTATCTGGAGTTGTGTACGTCCATCTAAGATAACGCTGCCCCAGACGAGAATACATCGACCGCCATATCGATCCCTTTCAGTGATGTTTGTGGGGTGATACCGTGTGCCAACCTCTTGCCAGATTAGCTGACTAATGGCAGCTAATCTGGCGAGAGGTTGGCACATTAGAAAAATGGCAGCTATGCTTTAATCCAACAAAGTGTAAAGTATTACACCCGGGAAAGAGTAATTCCAAAATAACTTATTCACTTAGTGGAGTTCAACTAAACCCAGTACTGGAGGAAAGGGACTTGGGTGTTACGATACGGTCAGAGAAGAAATTCTCTGTAAACAGGTTGCAATCTCTACTTTTTCAAGTAGAGATAGAGACGTGATAATCCCATTATATAAGGCTTTTGTTAGACCACACTTGGAATACTGTGTTCAAATGTGGAGACCGCACCTAAAGAAAGACATCGAGCTTATTGGAAAGGGTGCAAAGACGGGTAACTCGCCTGGTGAGATCGGAAAAAGGGCGTCCTTATGAAGAAAGACTTCGAATATGTGGGTTGCAGAGTTTGGAAACTAGACACCTTAGAGAAGATTTGATTGAGGTGTTTACGGCTCTGAGAGGCATCAGTAAAATGAATGAGGACGAAATTTTAAAGATTATAAATGATGCTAGAACTAGGGGACATAAATTGAAGTTACGGGGGGAAATGTTTAGATTGGACTGCAGGAAGTTTTATTTTAGCCAGCGAGTTATAAATTACTGGAATAAGTTGCCTACATGGATGGTAGAGGCTGACAGTTTGGGGAAATTCAAAGGTCATCTGGATAGTACCTTCGTGTGAGAGAAGCGCATAGGATGATAGGTTTAATTTCCTTTTCTTTTATTAATTATCATTTTTTTTTTCTTTTTATCATTGTTTTATTCGGTTTTCTTTTTTTTTTTTTTTTTGGCTGGTGCAGTATAAGCCATAGGCTTTCTTGCACCATGCGGCCATTACTAATACTAATACTTCCCGAATCACTGCTAAGAATGAATCTACTCTCATCAGTAAAGAGTACCTTACCCCATTGCGCTGCGGTCCAATCCTTGTGTTCGATGCACCACTGTAAACGGTGTCTCCGATGGGCAGGTATTAAAGGGACCCAGCGTAGTGGCCGTTGGGCAAACAGTCCACCTTTGTGGAGTCGCCAGGCCACAGTAAGCCGCGATATCCTCCTTCCTGTGCTCCTGCGCAGATGGTTTGCAATGGATTTCGCTGCCTGGTGTCGGACTGTCTTGGCCTGTAGGAGTATATATCGGTCATCATTGGGCATTGTTTTTCGTTGACGACCACCACTGGCCCTTCGAACAGCTGTACCTTTCGTTCTGAAGACCGACCACGTACGTGAGACGATGCTATGGGCGATACCCAATTCTGCAGCCACACTCCTCGCACTTCGACCTTCCTCGAGCTTCCCAATTATTCGACCCCGGGTAAAGTCATCCAGATGCTTTCTACTGACCATTTCGTTGTCTGTAGTACTGTATGAAACTAATCGAATGTCTGTAATAATCGTGCTCACCATTCGGTAATTTGCACTTAACTGCTGAATTGCTGCTTTTATCTGTTTATGTGAGCCCTCTCATCACTATTCAAATTTTTGCATGTGCACCAGCTTTCTACTGAACGGCCACAGTTATGAAAATCATCACATGCTGTTTCGTTTGATTTTGTGGTTGTAACCTTTAGAAATAGCATTGGTCCTTAAGTTTTTCACACCACTGTATAACTGCGTCTTTCTGTCCACCCTCTCCTACGGAGCTGGGGCATGTGGCTTCAGATCTAACATGGTAGCGTTGATAAAACAACTAAACCAAGCACAAAGATTGGCATTAATAACTATGTCCAGAGCATAGTTAGTAATGCCGCACAACTTTCACAATGGCCCTTCAAACACCTCTAGGAAAAATGCCAGCCCATCTTGAGATCCAGTACCGCTACCTTAAATACAGGATAAACAAGAACATATCAACAACCCTAGATGATATCACCATTAACCTTCAGTCAGACAAAAAAATAGAGCTAGCAAGAATAAGAAATAAATTGAATTGAAGGAAAGATGGCAAGAAACATGGATCGCAGCTCATGTTCGAAAACAACTAAGCAGTACTTTCCATAATTGCAAGAAATGACTAGGAAGGAGAAGTTATGGCTGGCACCCGGACTTTATGCGACTTTCTTAATGACAGGACACGGCAGCCTAAACTGAACCAATTAGGACTGGCTGAGACAGCAAACTGCAAATGCGGCGAGATAGAATCGGCTGAACACATCCTCAACGTGTGCTATACTTATCAAGACCTGAGACAAGAACTGTCCTCCTTGGTGGAGGCTATACCGCCAATAAACAAGGAAAAGCTGATCGCCACTGAAATTAACTTCAAGGCCTTCAATTCTTTCGCCACAATGGCCTTCAAAAGAAGAGAGGCCATCAGAAGAGAAGGAAACCGAGCCAGATTTTGACAACCACCCACCTCACACTGCCAACAACTAGGCTGATAAAGACACTAGTTTAAATAATAATAATAATAATAAGATTCTTTATTAACATAAATTTTATACACTAGTGATTCCTTACACAGAAAGCCAGAGGAATCTTACAATTTGTTGTTTATACAAGTGATTTTGATTTATAAAAAAAAATAAATAAAAAAAATAATAATAATAATAATAACAAAATAAATAAAATAATAATAATAATAATAATAATAATAACAAAATAAATAAAATAATAATAATAATAATAATAATAATAATAATAACAAAATAAATAAAATAATAATAATAACTAAATCATAATTAATAGATCAAAGCAAAGATAATAGTCAACATGTAAAAATGAATGAAGTAGTAATTACAGCGAAAAAGGAATACAAGTTGAGCAGAAACAAATTACATAAGTTAACTAAGATCGGCACTTACACAAATGTCCTTTACAAACAGCAAGATAGGACAAAATGCCATCTCGGTATGCCTTGTCTATCGTCCACAGGTCGATGTCGATGTTGAGCGAGTTGAGAGTGTCCAGAGTCACATTTGGGAAGTGTCTTTTGAAATTCTGTAACCGCTGGAGCCTTGAGCATAAGGAGGGAGTACTACGAAGATGTCTGCCTGGCAAACGCCAACCAACCGTGTTCCAGATGTTGATCCTGCTTAGCTGAGCACAGATGAAGGAATGACTTTATTTTTAGCACATGGGCTCTGTGGACTATGGGCGTATATTGCAGGTTGCAGCAGAGAGTAGATTTAGATGTTGTGTAGTTCTGGTGCGACCACAAGTTGGCCCACTTCAGCACCCAGAATTCGAGGCCCCATAGTTTCCTGAGGCTGGTGGGTGGTGCCGCCGATCAAACTTCCACGGCATAGGAGAGTACACTACAGAAATAAGTTGCGAGGTACTTCTTGATTATTTTCTTATTGTGCGTTTTGCACAGATCAATTTTCATTCCCCAGAACGCTCTTAGGGCTTTGGAATACTGTGCTTGGATTTGTTTTTTATAGGTGAGGTTGGCATCCAGGATTACTCCTAGGAATTTGACACTGTCTGTGGGAGTCAGGACATTTCCTGCTAATACCGGAAGTAGAGAAGATGCAGTATCAGTAGAAGTCATCCGACTTGGCGTAAAGATGAGATAGTTTGACTTCTCTGGATTGACTGACAGGCCAAAAAATTTAGCATACTTACAGAATGTATTTAGGTAGCTGTTTAATGATTCAGAGGCGGTTTGTCTTTCTTGTGAAGGACCGACATTGCGTCTGCATGGCAAGTAGCAAACAATATCATCAGCATACGATAGGAACGCTGGAATTTGATCCATTAGTGGAACGAATATTGCTGCAAATAACAAGGCTGAGAGACAACCACCTTGTGGGATCCCTACTTCGACGCTTTTAGTGATTTTAACGCCATCGCCTTTGAAGTGAAGCATTCTCCTAGATAGCAAATTATTGAGGATCTCGAGCATATTTCCGGATATCCCGTAGAATCTCTCAAGTAAGGCAAGAAGGGGTGTTATTTGGACTGAGTCGAAAGCAGATTTCATGTCGAGAAAAATGATGTGAAGATCTTCGTTGTTATTCCAGGCCTGAAGTATTTTCTGTGATAATGACTGTAGGAAGGTTACCGTAGATCTATTAGGCATGGCATAATGGGTGTGTTCTGGCCTATGCGCAAAGATTGCGAGTGCTACATCATTATAGATGCACTTCTCGAGGCATTTCAGGAAGGGAGAGGCAATTGATATTGGTCTGAAGTCAGCCGGTCTTTTCGCATGTGGCTTAAATCTCCTCTTCTCCCTTATTCTCCCACTGTCCTGAGTGGGAGACACTTTTAACTGGCTTAAATACTCATCTCTTCTATTTAGGGCAGACCTTCCCTTAGATCTGTCTCCTTTCTATCACTCTACTTCTCTTCCCCTACCTCGAGCGCTTCCAATGCAGATACCCCGTGTCTCTGCCCCCTCACTCGCTATGTTGCCTGTCCGGCCATTACACACAACAGAACATAACACTACTCTCAGACAACACACAGCACAACGGCCGGAAATAAGACGTCCCATAACAAGAAGACATGAAGTGGCTAATGGGAGGAACTCTGAGCTCCGCTCAGGCAACCCAAACACTTCTACTTCACTTCTATTACCTAAACGTCATTGCTGACCAGGTACACCCTTTCATGGCAACGGTCTTCCCCTGGCGGTGCCGTCTTTCAGCAGGATAATGCGCCATGCCACACCACCCGAATTGTTCGAGACTGGTTCGCGGAACATGAGAAAGACTTCCAGGTATTGCCCTGGCCTCCAACTTCCACAGATATCAATCCCATCGAGCATCTGTGGTTTGTGTTGGAACAGCAACTCCGATCTGCGGCATCTCAACTACGGACCTTACAGGAGTTAAAGGATCTGCTGGTTACGTGTTGGTACCAGATACCACAAGACACATTTAGAAATCTTGTAGCGTCCATGCCTCGCCGGGTCCTCCACGTGCAGCAAAAGTGCTGCACGTGGAGGACCAACATCATACTAGGTAGGTGGTCATAATGTTTTGGATCATCGGGGTATACTGATGATTTTGACATTTAATGATATACACATATAAACAATTTATGTAAGACTAAATGCAACTAGGCATAATATTTTTAAACGTTATAATTATCTATATAATATAGGTGTAAAAACACCATAGACAACTATTAAAAAAAACTGCAATAGTAGTGTAAAGGGCATCATTTCAACTGTACCTCATATTGTGCTCATCCTTCACAACGAGTTACCATGTAATGCACTACCTCGAATAAGTAACGCTTCACTAAGAGAATAGACTATTGTTACTTATTCTCAGTGGCACCACCACTGAGAATAAGTGGTGGTGCCAGATGGCACCGTTTCAAGGCTTATTGGCCTTTCATCGGTGAGTGGGCAGACACCCTGGTATTGCAGACATGACAACCCAGTTGTTACATGGTAACTCGTGAAGGATGAGCACAATATGAGATACAATTGAAATGATGCCCTTTACACTAATATTGTACTTTTTTTTTTTTCTTTTATGAGTTGACTATGGTGTTTTTACACCTATATTATACATGTAAACAATATACGCAAAAGAAAAAAAGGGTACAAGAACCTGTGGAAGATTTACCATGAAAATGAAGTAAAAGTAATAGGGTTGGGTCATTCAATTATACATATAAAATATATATAAAATTATTTTCTGTAACGTTTCTCTCATCTTTATAGAACGTTGAGGATGCTAATATGAAGTAAATGCCGCTTATTTATGCTCGTTTTTCTGTTTTCTGCTACGTGAACTTACTGCTGATGATACATGCATTTTCAGTGGTATGTTTGTTAGACACAAAATAAGAAAGATAAATTTGATATATGTGTAAATCTGTCACTGTTGCCTCCAGTCGCATCCAGTTCCAATTAATAAGTCATGTCCGGTTTTATCGAAGTAACAGGTAAAAAGTGCTATTGCTACCACAGTCTTGATGTTTGGCTTCATGCGAAAACTCGACACAGCCATTAAAATATGCAAAATTCAAAGTTTAGTGTCAAGGTTGTGTTCAAATTCACTAAATTTTCGAGCAGACAAAAGTACTTCACCTTTTGTCTGCTCTGTAGAGGCCAGTCCAGACGCAATGAGATAAGCCACTTATATCAGCACGGTCCCTGCTGTAGTGTAGTAATCCCTTCATAGGGTCATTATAGACAGAATACGGCCACATTAAGGTCCCTTCCTGCATAAATGACCCATGCCATGACACGAATAATCCCCAGTAAGCCGTTTAACTTACTAGCTAAGGAAATAGAAGAGGATGTTGGAAGGTGCCGTAAACAGACTTGATATGATACTCTGTTGCGAAGAACAGCCAGTTAACACGAGAACGTGTGCCCTTTCTTTCGTTCCTTAGTTTCTTCAGGTGATTGTAAATAGACTTCAGTTCTATACATGCGTTAAATTTAAGGTTTTCAGTGATATGTTAAACACAATTGTTTGATGGGTTAAATGAGTTGTTGACTTGTTAGAAATATTGTATTAAGTTCTTTAATAAAACGGAGTCACTCTATTAGTGTTATCGGTGACCTGAGTCATTAAAAGGTACGTTAAGATATAACCAGGCCTCACGTCAACATTGGATTCCTCAAGTATTTCATTATGTATTTTTCATACGTATCGCAAATAATTCTTTTGATTGATCTCACTGGCATCAGTTCTCGTCAAGATGTAATTTGGCGAGAATTGCGAAGGTCCGCGTGAGATACCTAATTGAACCCATGAATCTTGACAGTAAATATAAATGTACAGCGAATGATAATAAAATCATTTCAGAACATGGTTTAATAATTATTGCAGGTGTAATAATTTTAACCTTAGTTGCTAAACATTTGTGCATGGTTATTTTTCTTGTGGCCATTTTGTACATGATGTCATCGCTGCATAAGTAATCCCGCTATTGTAGTAATTTCTTCGTAATATCAAACTTACACGCAATAGATATATATGGTCGAATATCATGATTCAGTCAGTCTGAAAAGCCAACTTTCATCACACACACACACACACACACACACGCAGATAAAGACAAGGTGTGTTAACATAATCACAATATTAGGAGCTTCTATTTCATTCTCCATTCTCCTTGCATTCTCCATCAGATATATCAGTTGCATCAGATGTCTGCAGTAGATAAGGAATCCTTGTAAGGTTTAATTATTGGTTGATTTATGAAGAAGACATGTCAGCCGTTAGCCTATCCTTGCTTGGTGGAATCATCAGGCTTCTTACCTTAAACATACATTGCAGAAGTGAGTCCATTATTCAAACAGAGAGAGAGAGAGAGAGAGAAAGAGAGAGTTAAACTCCCTGTAACGATTATGAAATCTAATTGAGTATAACATACTACCTCCTCTTAGAGGGAAAACTAGACTACGAAATCATTAGAAAGTCAATTTATTTGTGAAAACGCAAGTGACAAATTGATAAGAAATAAACAAAACTATCGTAGTTCTGTGTGTATATATATATATATATATATTTTTTTTTTTTTTTTTTTTTTTTTTCATGACTATAGCTACAATCGACGCCGGACTGTCCGCTGCTAATATGTTTATTATGCTAATAAAGGCTCGGTTACATAGAGCGAACAGTTTATTAAGTGAGAAGGTAAATGCATTCACTACTAATTAGATGTCCTAATGGAGCCAGACGAAAAATCAGAGTTGGCAAATATTAAATCTTATAAAAATAATATGTTCCATACTTAATGATAGAAAACTCAAGGTCATTACAACTAATGTTTTGTATGTACGAATGAAGTAATCCAGCCCACTTAGGTTCTAAGAGGCGAATACACTTTGCTCTCCCTCCTATCATTTGCTTTCAAGCGATTTCTTTCTTGTTAAAGAAACGAGGCTATATTTTGTCATTAATCACTTACTTGAATTAATATACTGCGTACCACCATAGATTAAAAGGCTTATTAATAAATGACCTAACACTTGTTTTTTTATAAAACATGCTTTCTTCGTTAGCACTATATAAATTTTGCTTATTCGCAATAATATTATTGAAATCCTGCTTTACTGAAGCCATAAGTAAACGTTCTCTAGATTCGCTGTCCATGGTGCTTGTGCAACGTTACATGGTCACAAATATGTACATTATATGATCTAATCCGATCCGTAAGCTGTCACAAAAAATACACGGTCTCTTTTGTATTGTGAAGTGGTTTATCGGTTGCGACAAAAAGTTATTGTAGAGTGTAAACTTCTCTGGTGCATGCGGGGCCGTATCGCTGTGCAAAAACGTATTTCACTGTTTTTGGGCCATGAGGTATAAACTATTAGGGTGGCCCAAAGAGACATGTGGAAGTTCACTTAATGGAACTAACCTCTGTTTTATATCGGCGTACAAAAACATCTGCATTCACAACAGTTGGCGATTTATAGCTCCTTTCTGTCAAATCGGATTATTGAGCAATCATCTTATTCAAGATGAGAGGGTTGCGTGTTATTTGTGCTGCAAAGGATATCCAGTTCAATTATTTGGACACAGATTTATACAAAAGTAGCAGAACTAATTATCCATTTTTTTTGTCTTGCGTTTTTCTCCTTTTAAATTCAGTAATAATATTTCTTTATTAACAGTAAAGTAAACAGATATTATAGCATCGAATCCCATAATAAAAACCCAGAGGAATCTTAAAAATCAACATTTAATACACAATTTAACAGAGTAAGGAGGTGATCGGTGTAGAGAATTGTACAATATACAGAGAAGAAACGTACTGCGTTAGCATTATTTACATTTGGAAGCTACTTACGTGAGTGCAAAATTAATACATGAGATGGGGGAATAATAAAATATAACTAATGTGCAAAATCAGAATGATATAATTACCGTATTTTTCTGACCACAAGACGCATTTTTTCCTGAAATTGGTTACAAAAATGTCCCTACATCTTATGATCTTGGCGCATGCAGTGATCTTTTTAATCTCTATCCGTGGCTCGAGAGAGTATGGTCAAAATTTCCAGATGGCCTTCTGAAAACGCTAGCTCTTAGTGTTTTATTAGTTCAGCTCACAATGGAGGCAACAGAAAAGGATGGTTGTGGAATTAAACGCACAATTAGCTGTAAATTCAGGAGGCTTTAGCCACCTGAAGCCGTTAGACATCTCAGTTAACAAACCCTTTATGTGTGAGGGTGACCCAAATGGATACATTCACCAAACGCGATTGGACACCATTAAGTCAATGAAGTAACCAACAATTTTATAGGTGTGCAAATGGGCGAAACATTCGTGGGAATTAATAAAACACGAGAGCATGATAGTAACGACGAATTTTCGTTTTACACTAATAAAAGCTTTGTTCTACATTGACATTTTAATAAATAAATTATCTGTTTATACTCCGGGACGACCAAACGGTCAGAGGAGTTATTTAATAAGCACTTCTGAATTCGGATTTCAGATATATAAAAATAATACAACAATATTTTTTGTCTCAAAATTTGCCTTCTAGAACGTGGCTCCGTGTTATCATCCGGAAAATATGATATTTCTTAATTTTTCAGTTTCTGAATACGTCCAAGTCTGTGGAGACAGCGTTTAAGTCATTATCATTTTTTTTTTTTTAATTAAGTTAGGGCGGTCTCAAGCCAGACTATGGCAAACCCGCCAGACGCGGATTTGCCATACTAGACATATTTTCCATACTGCCATACGGATTTGCCATACTATACTACATGGAACGACCCAGCAAGGCCGTTCCGTGTAGTGTTACATATCTAGTATATTCTGATCCATGGCATACAGAAATTACACGCTATACTGAACAATCGTTCAGTCCTTTCCTCTTTCGCTACATAAGTAAATAACCTGGTATATAACATTTCTTGCAGTGATTGCGACTCATCTTACTAGGGCTCGACTAAATGCACGCTAGATTTGAGAGTAAAGCAGCGCGCGTCTCAGTCCGTTCTTCTCGTTCAGCAGCGTCAGAATTGGCCTTTTATGACGTTAACGAAAAGCATACATTTTTATTCAACGAGGCCAAAATACTTAGTGTCCAACCTAATTATACTAGACTATTAATTGCAGAAATCATCGAAATGAAATTACATGAGAATTTTCTTAACGTTCGTCGTCTATATCTAATCTCCGATTCGTGATCTCTTACGCGCATGCGCGAAGGCAAATAATCTCTCTAAGATTCCGGCTCACGCATACTCTGTAATTTCCATTCCTGTGATCAAGACATGTGGTCGAAAAGCCCCATCAGCTTCAGGAAGCAAAGTCTTTTTTAAAAATTTACGTTAAACTTGTTTTCATTTTTTAATTGTTTTTAATTAATTTTTTACTGTAATCATTTTGCGTTAATTTTATATTCGTTTTAATTCCTGGAGAGTGTCATAAGGAAGTGTTCCACGTATGATATTGAAGTAAATTTCTGTTATTCTTCTACAAATACTGAAATACAACGTAGAACGTATTGAGCATCGTAGCTCTGTTTTATACGAATCAGACCAGTATAATGCAGGTTATCCCAAAAGTCACTTTCTATTAGGCTAAATAAAAAGAAATTCAAAAAAATGATTTTAATCGCAATATTATACGTATATTTGGGTCTAGAAAGAAAAAATAATAATAAACTTTGAAAAGTAGTTGAACAATGTAAATACCTATATTTTGTTGAAAAATATGCGTATAATCAATGCCATTTGGACATTTTTATAAAATCCATCTTATTTAGCCGAATAGATAGTGACTTTTGGGACACCTTTTATATAGGTCATCACACACAGGTTGGTTCCAGTCCATACTCAGTATATAACTCAGTAATCAATGAATACAAATCAATAAATTAGGATTGTAGCATTTTATTCACCATAGAGCAGCACAAGGAGCTGTATTCATAAGCCAGTTGTATTATATCCTCCAAACTGCAGCAGAAGGAACTGCGTAAGCCGATTACCACACCTTCTATACTGTAGCACGAGGAACTGCATCGTAATCGATTACCATCTGCTATCATTTATAACACAATGAACTGTACATACTATGTCAACTATTCATCCTAAAGACACAGCACCGTGAGCTGCATCCATATGAGTTCATGTTCCATATATTACCATCAATTTGCAACACCATGAAATGTGAATTGAAGGAACTGTAATCCACCGTGTATTCTTCTACTTTCATCGCCATACATAATAATCTGCACCATACCGATCCAGGAGCTTGTTCCTTTACTTTCCAATGGTGTTCTCCATAAAATTTTTGTGTCATTTAACTTTTTAGCTAATCTAGGCAATCTTTCGTACCCAAACTAAGCTGTTACAGCCAGTCTCCAAATATTCTTCAATTTCAGATTACCTATAGTCCGGGCGGAACCACTACTTATCAATTTCTTCCGGACGCAATATGTTTGCATATTTAATTCCTGAAATCCAGTTCTCCAAAGTCCGAACACAGCTTGTATGTATATATTTTATTTCTTGAAACGGCGTAAAATCTACGCAATACAAGCATCCCGCCTTTTAAATGAGAATTTTATCACATCCACTTGACCTGCATAAACTACATTCCGTTCTAAGTTTTCAACTACAGTATTATGATTTTTCTAGCTAGCTACGTAAGCAAAACTTCTTGGTTTTCATTACCATATGATGTACAGATACTTCTTATTGTAAACTCTGAAGCTGTAGTAGTACTCTTCTTTAAATTTCAACTGCCATACACTGAAATGACTTGAATGCCTCTTCTATTTTCAACACATTCTCCTCTTTATCCTCTTCCCATGTGTCAGTTTCTTTAGTTAATTCTTGAAATTCTATATTCCAAGATCTACATACTCAATGCAATGCGGCTCCATGTTTCCCTACCTCCACAGTAACACCTGTCATTTGTTGATATTCCTAACTCATACAGTTTTGCAGAAATAGATCCGTGCCCAGTCAATAAGAATGACGTTTGCAATTTTCGTTCAAACCATTTCATCTCTTTACATTGTATTCCATTTACTCTAGGCAGAAGTCTTCTTGTTATTTTCTCTTTTTCACTGTTCATCCTGCGTGCTTGCCATATGTTTATTAACTCATTCCAAATCCTTTTCTTTTCGTCTTTGATCAAGCCAAGTTTATTTGAATGCCATACATTCCGCACCTTTTCTCTCTTCTGATATGGTAACACATTACCCTATATGCCAACTATAAGGTCTAATGGCACGTTGCCTGTTTTTACCTGAAGTGCATCCGTTGAAACTGTTCTGCAGTATGCAGTACAATGTTAATTTCATAAGCATGTTCCTTTATATAGTGTATAACTTATTGGCATTCCTTTTTTGTAATGTATAACTTACTGGCATTCCTTTTTTGCAATGCATAACTTATCTACCTTGGAATTCGCAACTCACTATAGGTAGTAACACACATTTGTAAAATAAGATCACCATTTTTTTCTGGTTATCTGTGATATCATGCCAACAAAGATCGTTACCTTTTCTCTCATCCTCTTTACACGACTCCGGAACCTTAAAGTCATGTCGATTTACAATTTAAGGTATTTTATCTCTTGCCCTGCTGTGATACATACCTCATTCAATCGAATTCTTGGTTGCCTTGTTGCTGATTAGTCTTCCTTTTAACAGTAAAGTTTTCGTCTTATCTCGAAACTGTCAATTTATGTTTTTTACACCAGCTACACAACTTCTTCCTTAACATGTTTGACTTCTCTTCTATTTCTTTTCTCGAGTTTCTCCTTACCAACATCACCAGAACATCCGTGTACGCAATCATATCAATATTTTCATATTCTTGACTCAGTCACTCTTCCAAAATCATGTTCCACATCCGCGGACCGAAAACCGAACCCTGTTGGCATTTCCTTACAGCATTTCTTTTAATACAGCTATGTTCCGAACATACCATTATTGTACGATTTCTAAAGTAAATTTTTATAACATAACAATTATTCTTACTAGCTTTTGCTTGCCTCAAGGCCATTAAAATACTGTCCCAAGAAATATCAAACGCACCCTCAAAATCTATGAATAAGCGCCCAATACGTACCTACATTGCATCTTGCCAACAAATTCTTTCAAACGACATGTTGCATCTTCAGCACCTACACCCTTGCTGAATCCGTTCTGCTTACCAGATATAGGTAATTTTTTCTCAATTATATTCTTGATGCGCTCTGACAACAATCGCTCATACACCTTTCTCAGGCCTGGAAATAACGCAATTGGCCTATAGGAGTCTGGCTTATTTTTCAGTTTCTTAGGTGATTTCAATATTAAATTCAGCAGTGCTGCTTTCCCCTCATCTGGAAAGATTCCATTTCTTAAGCTGGAAAGATTCCATTTCTTGTACAAGCATAATAGATGATTTGGAACAACATGAAATAACCTTTTTATCATCTCACTCTCAAGTTATGGTCCATTCCAGGACACATTTTCCATTTGAGATCATTTATTACTCCTGCTAACTCTTCCATCCTAAATTCCTCTTCTTCATCCCTAGCGCAGTAGTTTTCATTGTCAAATTTAATTTTAGCCATTCTTCTGGCTGTTCATTATCTTTTTCATGCAATCTCAGCAGGTGATCCAAGATAGTTCCTACACTACCTTCCCTTGTAAATCATTCTTCCTCTCCTTCTCCAACTGAGTACCCAATTTCACCCATCTGTTTCATTTTTCCACAAGTTAATTTATAAATTGACCCCCACGCCTCTTTATTACCGGCAGTCTTTACCAATTCTTTCCATTTGCTATATTTTTCCTTTGCAATTTGATGCATTTATTTTTCTTCACATTTTTTTACTTTCCCTCCTTTTCCCAATTGCATCGTTGTTTTCTGTTAATTTTGATTTCTGAAATTTCTTTCGAGCTGTATGTAGTTGTTTCCTCAGTTGCTACGACCAGTGTCCACTAACGAATCAGGACGCGCTTATTTTGCTTTCTCTTCACTGGTTTTATTGGACATTTCACGTATTTTTTCCAGAAATAGGTGCACTGCATCTTCTGCCCCTAATCGGGAAATTTCTTTAGTTGGAAATCTTCCTATCCTTGCCTTAATTTCTTGATCGAAATGTTCCCAGTTTGCACTTTTCATTGAGTACCTTCGTAATTGAATATCCCACATAACCTGCCTTCTACTGTCATTCCACAGTTTTTGACACACTTCAAATTTAATTGTTCGATGATTGCTGCAGCTCAAATTAACCTCAACAATCCAATTTTTAGTGTCATTCATTGTGCCCACATTGCTTAATATTACATCAATGTTGAATTTCCCATTGCTAGTCCAAAACATAGCTTCTTGTCCACATTTGTTATGTACCACCTAATCATCTAGGCACATAACTCTTTGCCCTTCAACTTAATTAGTCCCTGTTCCATATAATTAAGATCATAATCTATTTCATTATCATACTGCTCATCTACTGCTCATCTCAGATGCCCAAATTATTCGCTGTATGATTCCTTTCGCCTCAAAGGTGATACTTGTGCATATATCCGTTCTGATATTCCCTGTCAGAGACTTGGCAATTTGGAATCTCCTCTCTTTGATCTTCTCTGGCTTAAAATCTCTCGACCTCATTGTGTCAAATTCATCTGTTGTCTCTACCGTTCTCCCAATTCCACTAACCACTTGGAGCTCTTTGACTTCCTCTCTTTGCAACTTTCCTAACAGTGAGGTGATTTTCCTTGGTGATTTTAATGTTCACAACTCCAGCTGGCTTCCGTTTTCTAGTCACACCGACCCAGCTGGTCGAGATGCCGAGGCTTTTGTAATTACTAATGACCTTGCACAGATTGTTCATTTACCTGCAAGAATACAGGACAATCATAATCATACAACCAATACGCTTGATGTTTTTCTCACAAACAACCCTTCTAAGTACACGGTCGAAGTGAGAGGTCCTTTAGGCACTTCAGATCACAACTTGGTGATTGTCTCTTCTCCAATGTAACCTTTATCCCATGGCTATTCCCAACCTCGTGTTGTTTGGCATTACAAGAATGCAAAATGGGATGACCTGCGAGACTTCTTTTCTTCTTTTCCTTGGTCGGATTACTGTTTCAAAACTTCTGATGTCAACGTTTGCTCAGATCATATCAGTGAAATTATTCTTGCAGGAATGGAATCCTTTATCCCACACTCCACTTTAAAATCTCGTCCTTTATATAAACCTTGGTTTTCCACTAAATCTGCTAAGGCTGTTCAAGAGAAGAATGTTGCATATCGTAATTGGCTTATTTCTAATTCTCCAGTTTCATTTTCTGCCTCCACCACAGCTCGCAACAATATAAAGCAGTTATTAATCAGTCCAAACTAGAGTTTGAACAGGCTAAGAGTAGAAAACTTGCTTCTTGCCCTAATGTAGCCGAGAATTCTGGTTTCTTGCCAAAGCTATTGGCCGCAACTTTTGCCCGTCTCTGCTCCCACCTCTGTCCAAACCAGATGGGTCTGTTGTCACTTCAGCCAAGGATAAAACTGACCTGCTAGCATCCCCTTTTTCTTCAAACTCATGTATTAATGATCTTGGTAAAACACCTCCCACCATTCACAACACGCTCCATTCAATGCCTCCTGTGGTCTTCCGTCAAAAGGATGATCAGAAGGATTTTGACGAATCTTGATGCTAAGAAAGCTCCAGGTCCTGATGGTATTTCTCCACTTGATCTCAAAACCTGTGCTCCTGAATTTACTCCTATTCTTTGCCGCCTTTTTTCACTTTCTTATTCCAAAAGTGTTTTTCCTTCTGCTTGGAAATTTGCTCATATCCAGCCAGTTCCTAAAAAGGGTGACAAATTCCTCCCATCCAATTATCGTCGCATTGCAATTACTTCTACTCTTTCTAAAGTAATGGAGAAATCAATTAACCGCCAACTCTTAAGCTACCTAGAAACCTTCCGTCTGATCAACGATCGCCAGCATGGATTCCGTCAGTGTCGATCCACTGGTGATATTCCGGTTTATGTTACCCATTTATGGACTAATTCAATGGAAAGGTTCGGTGAAACACAAGTAGTTGCTCATGACATCTCAAAGGCTTTCGATCGTGTGTTTGGCATACAGGTCTTCTAAACAAGCTTCCATCTTATGGTTTGCAAACTGTTTTTATTAATTGGTTATCCAGTTTTCTCTCTGATCGCTCACTGAGGATAATGGTAGATGGCTCTCTGTCTTCTAACTTCTCCACTAATGCCGGTCTCCCCCAAGGTTCAGTTCTTTCCCCCACTCTTTTCCTCTTGTATATTAATGACCTTCTTTTGACTGGAAATCCTATCTATAGTTTTGTCGATGATAGCACATTGCATTCCACTTTCCATTTTGAGAAACCTTGTCCTGCTCAATCAGCTTCAATTTCTCGAAAATCTGCTACCAATTACTAAACACCGATCTTCAGGTAATTCTCGAGTGGGGCAAAGACAACTTAGTTGATTTCAACCCTTCTAAAACTCAGTCTTGTCTTATATCTCGCAAAAAGATTCTTCTGCTCCTATGCTTATCTTTAGAGACACTCCGATTTCTAGGCAAAATGATATATCTCACTTGGGGATTACCCTGACTTCTAATTTCTCTTGGCACAAGCACATTACAAATATTGCTTCCTCTGCATCTACCTGGTTTTGGCGCATTATAGCCTTAGTTGCTAATGCACCTGTAAAACCCAACAACCAACCAACCTCTGCATCTAAAAAACTTGGTTTTCTCTTTCGCTCTCGGCGTTACTTTTCTTCCAAACAGCTCTGTATAAATCGCAAATCTGCTCTGCCATGGAATATTGTTCCCACATCTGGGGTGGTGTCCCCAAGACCTCTCTCATGCTTCTTGATTCCATTCAGAAGAGGGCAGTTAGGTTACTTAATGATTCATCTCTAACAGAGTCTCTCCACTCGCTCTCCCATAGATGTACTGTTTCTGCTGCATGCCTCTTCTACAGATACTTCCATGGGCACTGTTCTTCTGGATTGGCTTCTATAATTCCCGCTCTCTCTTTCAAAACAGTCCGAACACGTGCCGCCACCAGCCAACATCCATTTACTGTCCAACTTCAAACTCACAGAATCAACTTTTCATCTTCCTCGTTTATTCACTCAACTGCCATTTTCTGGAACAACCTTCCTTCATACGTATTTCCTGAAAATTACAGTCTCAGAAGTTCAAGTCCAATGTCAACAAATATCTTCTTTCGCCTTCTCAACCTCCAACCCAAGCACGGTACTAAGTACTTTAGGTTCTAATGCCTCTCGTGTTTGGGGTTTACATAAAAAAAAATAATAATAATAAAAAAATATATCTTCAGTATATAGAGAAAATGTAAAACTCATCATATCCATTGTTTATGTGTGCACATACACCGTAATAATTCATGATGAATGTTCTAGAGCGAATTTTTGTTGTAATATCCCGCATCAAAGGTTTGAAGTTTTAGGAAATTAGGGAAAGATTTTCAAGGAGATTTCATAGTGTGGTCCGTTAACCTGTTATTTTGGATTTTATCCACAAGTTCTGCGCACATTGCTGATCGATGTGGAAAATCTTCACGCAGGTCATGCAACAGTTGGATGTGGTAGGGCTTTTTCATCAGTGCCGAACGCAAAATTCTGTGAACTGATTGATATCTTGGGTATGTTCAGTCTTCGACCTCCCTCCTTAAATGATAATTTTAGGTCATCTTCGAATATTTCTCGAATTGATTCAATGATTTCATGTGCTCTTCTTGAGCGTCCACATCTCTCCTCGTCTTGCACCAACCCAGTTCTTTTAAACTTATTCATCAGTTCAGGAATCGCATTGTCAGTAGGAATGGGACTATGAAATCTCCTTTAAAATCTTTCACTAATTTCACAAAACTTCATTCCTTTAATTTGGGATGCTACAACACAAATTTGCTCTTGAAGGTTCATCATGAATTATGGGTCTGAAAAGAAAACATTAAAAAATTAATAAAATTATAATAACATCTCTAACACATTACAAATACTAATGTTTTATGTAAAAAAAGAATTTGGAAAATTAAATGCACTAGGCATAATCCTTATGGGTTTTGATAATTAACTATATAATATCGGTGTAAATACACCATAGTTGGTGTATTTACGCCACAATAGTCTTCTCTACTAGAGAAGCGTTATTTATTTGAAGTAATTCAATAGTAGCTATCTTGTTGTGAAGGCAACCACATTATGAGATACAATTAAAACGATGCCTTCTACGCTACAATCGTAGCTCAAATCTATGGGTTAACTCTGGTGTATTTACACCGATATTATATAGTAAAAAAAGAATAAATATACTTGTCGTAATGAAATTTATTTGAAAATCACACTGTTTCACCAAAATACGCAGTGACTTTTGGAACACCCTGTATATCTGAATTTTCCTCTTTTGTTTTGCGAATTGTACCGCTCGTATGTATTTTTGTCGCTTGGTGAATGGTTCGCAGGTTTTTCCACTGTGCTTACAGTTAAAACATATTGCGTTCTTATTTAGTTTATTGCATTCTCTGTAGTTATGCCCTTCTATTCCACAAATGCAAATCACTCTCCTGCACGTTTTTGATGAGTGCCCATAACGTTGACAGTGATAGCACATCGTTACCAGGTAAAAGTAATTTATCCTAAAAGATCTATAAGCAATGAACATGCTCTCTTACTGCCTAGTGTAGTCCGAACTCTAGGGCCCACTTCCAATATCCAATTCTTCCCTGTTTTGTCTTTATTACCACTGAGAAACCTTACTACAACTTCACCTACTACGTCTTCACGTTTCATACCTATATGCCCAAAAGTTTTCTTTTACACATCACACATGAGATCCTTTTTCGTGGTATCATTGTCCACATTATAGATTATGATTTATTGTCCTTTCTTTTTTGACCTTTGTACAGTTATTCCTAGCTTCGTCAATCTTTCATTTTTTCTGATAAATTCTATATCCTTCTGTGATTCTGCTTTTATTATTATATCGCAATCCACTATTTTTCTCATAATTCTTATCCTTATCTTCTTCAAATCCTTTTTCAATTTTCTTTTAACCGCATTAAATATTTCTTCACTATTTTCAGCGTGGTGTCGATCCCTGTTTAGCCTTCATGATGACAGTGTTTTCATCTTTTATTTTTCCAGATATATTCCCTTCCACTGTTTGCTTATTTACATTTCCTTTCATCACTCATCAATACATAGCTGTAACTTTTATCGTTATTTCTCCTAAAAACTTTTATTTTCTCTTTCATATATTTTATTTTTCCCTTCAATCTCTCACTCACTGTTCCTAACTCATTACCACTCCTAGAAAACTCCATTTCCTCAAAATCTCACCGATTATCTTCTTGCTGAGGCTGTTTTCTTTATTGAACAAAAACTTTTCCATATTTCTTCATAATTCTATTGCCATTTCATTAAATGTTAAATTTGTTTTTTTTTCTGTATCTTTTCTTCTATCACATCCATATTTTTCACTTTATTTGGCGTTTCTTCTATACCATCCGGTTCAAAATCTAATTCTCCTTCACTTATTAATTTTAACTCAATAACAATTTATCTTGTACCCTTGATCCTTACTTTTCATGCTTTTCTCCTTCCCAAGTTTATTTTTCTTAATCAGCCTAAGATCCTTGCTTATATTTTTCTTAATCCTCTCCACATCTGTATTGACCACTCGACTTCTTTCTTTGACTGCTTAAAGTTATAATAGGAGATCAACCCGAGTTTGAGTGTGGGGACCCTACTTTATGTAATGAAAAAATCGGCAGTGTTCTTAGAAATTTTGCTGCTAATCATTATCACGTAGGCATGTAGACGTGTATAGTATCTTATGTAGGTATCACCTAGCGATCAGTTCAACTACCCCTTGGTGCATTGTGATGATTACAGATCTCTATAAAACGCCAGGAGAGAGAGAAAGAGAGAGAGAGAGAGTCCACTTTGTCACCAGGAAGGCAATAAGGTAATCACCTGGAAATCCTGCCCACTGTCCATTTACACCACGAGGACCTGGGCCTAAGATCCTTTTCTAAGGGTAAATCGTTGTGGGCCCTAACAATCCAGTATTAAATGCCCAAAGCGACTTTGGGAGATCATTCAAAAAAATAATAATCATAAAATAAAATTAATTAAATAATTAATTTAAAAATATGATATAAAAATAAAAAACAAAGAAATTTTTTTAACAAATAAAATAAGTAGGTCTACCCTGGTGGAATCCAAGACCATGGATACCAGCTATTTCATACCCAGGAAGCCCAAACCCAGGCAGAACCTCAAAAAAGAAAAAGTAAAATAAAATAATGAGGCCAAAAAAAAAGAAAAATACAAATCCATTTGTGGAATGTGTGACCAACTGATCGAAATCCCGTGCCCAGAAGCCAAATTTCCACCTCAAGTAGAAGGCTAAGAAGGAAAAAAAAAGGGGGGGGGGATAGGGGGGAGAGAGAGAGAGAGAGAGAGAGAGAGAGAGAGAGAGAGAGAGAGAGAGAGAGAGAGAGGGAAAAAGGGAATAGTTCTGTGGATAATGTCCGTTTCAGCATCATAATTATGTACGAACTAGGGTTGGTGAAGTTCCCTGCATAGGCTGATCCGTGAGAAAAAATCTGGTTGTAGTTAAATTGAGGCATCAACAGTGGCCAGTAGGTGGTTGTCTACATGCAACAAGTTGTTTTTGAAAAAGGAAAGCCTTGGTATCAAAGTCCTGAAGAAGACGAAGGTTCTCCTTGGAGCTTAGCAGAGTTTCTTCCTGACCAGGAGCAAGCAAAGGCAAAAGGTGTGTCATTGGCAGCCGTAAATCCACATACAGTGACAATGGAAAGGGACATGTTCCCAATTTTTGTATAGCAACAAATACACAGAGGTGAAGCTGTAAGATGGAATTCAGCGAGTTTGGGGTTTAGTGACCCATGCCTAGAAATGAGAAATAACGTATATAAGTTTGGAGTAAAGCAGCGGGAATTTTTTTTTTCACAATGCTGCTTACAGTTATACGCGCTCCCAGGACAGTGTCGACAAATGCCTTGCAGGTTATTGCAGGTACCATCCCCTTAGATTTACACATTATTTTCAGAGGTATTGTATATAACTTAAAGAAGGGAGGGCCGTTACAAATACTGAATACATATATTTTTTTTATGAAAACCCCAAATACGAGAGGTATTAGTACCTATAGTACTTAGTACCGTGCTTGGGTTGGAGGTTGAGAAGACCAAACAACATATTTGTTGACATTAGACTTGAACTTCTGTAGACTGTAATTTTCAGGAAATGCATATGAAGGAAGGTTGTTCCAGAAAACAGCAGTTGAATAAATAAACGAGGAAGATGAAAAGTTGGTGAGTTTGAAGTTGAACAGTAAATGGATGTTGGCTGGTGGCGGCACGTGTTCGGACTGTTTTGAAAAAGAGAACGGGAATAATAGAAGCCAGTTCAGAAGAACAGTGCCCATGGTATCTGTAGAAAAGGCATGCAGCAGAAATAGTACGTCTATGAGACAGTGAGTGGAGAGACTCTGTTAGAGAAGAGTCATTAATTAACCTAACTGCCCTCTTCTGAATGGAATCTAGAAGCCTGAGAGAGGTTTTGGGGGCACCACCCCAGATGTGGGAACAATATTCAATGGTAGGACGGATTTGTGATTTGTACAGAGTGAACAGCTGTTTGGAAGAAAAGTAATGCTGAGAGCGAAAGAGAAAACCAATATTTCTAATGTGCTTGTTCCAAGAGAGAGTAGAAGTCAGGGTAATCCCCAAAAGAGATATATCAACTTGCCTAGAAATCGGAGTGTTACCAAAGGTAAGCATAGGAGGAGAAGAATCCTTTTTTGCGAGATATAAGACAAGACTGAGTTTTAGAAGGATTGAAATCAACTAAGTTGTCTTAGCCACACTGGAGAATTACCTGGAGATCGGCATTTAAGGAATTGGTAGCAGATATTCGAGAATTTGAAGCTGATTGAGCAGGGCAAGGTTTCTCAAAATGGAAAGTGGAATGCAATGTGCTATCATCGGCAAAACTATAGATAGGATTTCCAGTCAATGGAAGAAGGTCATTAATATACAAGATGAAAAGAGTTGGAGAAAGAACTGAACCTTGGGGGACACCAGTATTAGTGGAGAAATTAGAAGACAGAGAGCCATCTACCATCACACTCAGTGAGCGATCAGAGAGAAAACTGGATAACCAATTACAAAAAAACAGTTGGCAAACCATAAGATGGAAGCTTGTTTAGAAGACCTTTAGACCTTTAGAAGACCTTTATTTTTGAATTGTTGGCAACAACGTTGGGATGTCAGTAAGTTTGGAACCATTACAAGAGGATTCATTCTAGCTGTAAGCTTTGCAATGAACAAGAGAGTGTCTTCTTGGTTTGCTCCCACCATGATGACGAGTTACTTAATCACTGGACATGGCTTAAGGGCCAAACTATTTGAAAGAGGATTAGAATTGATCCCTACTGTTCGTGCGGTGATCTGGGAAACATGACATCCTTGGATGCGGACTGTATGGTTCAGACAGGCAGGAATTGCTAAATAGGTTACCGAACCTCTCGGAGAATAATTTACCTCTTGGTTCAGAGCTGGGACATCTTTGCTTTGCTTCAGGAATTCTCAGCCAAAGTTCTTAAACGAAGACAGGAGTTAAGAACGTAATTGCAGGATACCAATAACGGAAGTGCTGCACATTTGACGACAGAATGCTTGCTGTACAGTCATCTTCATTGGATGTGTCTTGATTATAGTACGAGTTGATCTTCCGCTCTTAGATACCCAAATGCAGGCTGCCTGCATTTGGGTATCCAGGATGGACTCTAAGTGGAGATAATGTTAATCTAAGTGTTAATGTTAATATTTTTCTAAGTGTTACTGTTAATATTTTTGTAAGTGTTACTGTTAATTTAATGTTTTTCTAAGTGTTACTGTTAATTTAATGTCATTCTAAGTGTATGTATGTATTTGCTTTTTACATGTAAATAAATGTATAATGTTGCTTTCGTATCAACAAGTGTACATTGTTCCTAGTTGGTTTTTTTTTTTTGCTGGCCTCCAAGTCTGGGTAGCCTTGGGGGCGGTGTTTCTGGCACCGGTATAGCACTGCATCCGGCAGGTGCGGGATTTGTGCATTATAGCACACACAGAGAATGGTTGATCCAGGTGCTGGTTGGTCCCTGGTGGCGAAATGGCCTGATACAACGCTTTTTTCAGGCCTGTTTTGCAGTGGTTTAGAGCTATCACAGGAGTAATAGGTGGAGGTGGGCTGATGTGTAGGAGCCACCCTTCATACCAGGACACACACATGCATATGTACACAAGGGGAATAGCATATACAGGGTGATTCACTACCAGTGCGACAAACTTGCAGGAGGTGTAGGGGGCACAAAGACGAATCGGAATCACATAGCACTGCAGGGTCCGAAATGCCTTCGTCATGCGGTAGAGGACGTTGAACGGGAGGTCGCGTGAACAGCGATCCCGCTGAATGTCAGCATTTGCGAACCGATTCCCGAGGCAGAAGGATGGACGAGTATTCAAACGTTGAACTTGCCGACATGCACCTCGCGTATGGAGCTGCGGACTGTAATGGGCGCGCCGCTCTGTGCTTGTACCAGGAACGTTTCCCGCACAGGCGTGCTCCTCATCATACGATTTTGGCACGTGTGCAAAGAAGGTTACGTGAGACTGGTTGTTTCACGAGAGGTACCATGAATCGAGAGCGAACGACGAGGACGCCAGACAATGAGTAGAATGTCCTACGTCTTGCAGAAGGCAATCCGAGTACGAGTACTCGAACGATAGGCCAACGATTGGGTATTTCCCAATCCACTGTATAGAGGATTCTGTCAACAAACCAAATGAGTTCATACCATCTGCAACGTGTCCAATCATTGGAGCCTGCGGATTATCCACTCCGGAGGACTTTTGCTACTTGGTTTCTTCAATAGAAAACGGTTCGCAAATGCTGACTTCCAGCGGGATCGCTGTTCACGCGACCTCCCGTTCAACGTCCTCTACCCCATGACGAAGGCATTTCGGACCCTGCAATGCTTTGTGATTCCGATTCGTCTTTGTGCCCCCTACACCTCCTGCAAGTTTGTCGCACTGGTAGTGAATCACCCTGTATAAGAGTATGTATAGAAATTTTGTATATAAATTGTGTATATAAATTAATTAATATGTATCTTGAGAATGTATATACAATTGTGTGTTAATAAATGAAAATGCTACCGCCGAATCAAAAACTGGCAGCAACGTGACTTTTCAACCTTGTGATTAGTGGTACTGTTAATTATAAAACCCAAGAATTCAATAGAAATCCCATGTCTTATATAAAAACTAATACTGTGGAAAATAACCAGTAAATCAAGGGGCAAACAACCGTTAAGGACCTGCAGGGCTGATGATGATACAATTCTGTAGGATGTAAGCCTACAGTTCTTCTGGTTCGCCATAAGCATATACCGCTGGATGGAAGATAGCTTATTCTGCACACTGACTTTAGGGCATGCCAAAACCAGGCGCCAGCGCCATAGGCATAAATGCAGGCGAATACAGCTTTATACATGAGATGCAGAGAGAGCGGCGATTCAAACCCCAAGATAGTTTGGAAATGCGGATCAGCATTTCCAAACTATCTTGGGGTTTGAATCGCCGCACATAGTGGTATGTGCGGGCAGCGTGGGGTTCCACACCAAGGGCCCTATGGCCAAAAGCCAGGACACCCAACAGAACCCAGCACAATACTTTATTTACAACACATAACACTTTCTTGGCTTTCACAGTGATACTGTTTATCTCCACAGAGTTTATATGGCGCAGATATGGGACACTACAGGAGGCGCCTTCCCCCCAATACTATGCACACTATGCATGTGCCGTGGATATAATGTTGTTCGTGTTGTTCCTCCTCTCCCGAACCCCTATTTCGCCTTACTCGAGTGGACTGCCTTCTTTATCTGTCCACTGTAGCTTTTTCCCCACATTCAGACCTCCCTTAATCTTGTCCCCCAGGTCTTCATTTTTTTTTTTTTTAACTTGGTCTTCTTCCAAGACGCTCAGGCGACCCTGGCGGAGACCAGCCCAGAGAATAAAGGGTAGCCTAGCTACCTCCTAGCGGCGAGTGCGGGGAAACGTGGGATTCCCACCAGGGGCCCTGCGGCCAAATACCAAGATACAATATGTCATATACAACAGACAACACTTTTCTGACATTTACAGTAGTACTGTATTTCTTCACAGCGTACATATGGCGCAGATGTGAGAAATCACAGGTGACGCCTGACCCTAACACTATGCACTATGTTAATCTGGCCTCGCAGTTACTGGAAAGCCCCCGTCACCAGGAAGAGGCATTCCAGCATCCATCCACGGCACAAGGATCCGGAGCAGATCAGTAGAAGGACGCCTTGAGTACTGTATACAGGTCTGGAGGCCTCATTTTAAGAAGGATGTAGAACTGTTGGAACGTGTACAGAGAAGGGCAACAAGATTAGTGAATGGAACAGTGTTGCTCTTTCGAAGAAAGGCTTAAATTTTTGCAAATTACAGTGTCTAGAGACTAGGCACCTGCGAGGTGATCTGATCGAGGTGTATAAAGCCTTGAATGGTTTTGAGCATGCTCAATGCTGATGGGGACTCTTCCTCTTGCTCAGAATAATCACCTGACGAGGGCATAAATTCAAATTGAGGAAAGACAGATGTAGGATAAATGAGCGGAAGTTTGCCTTTAGCCAGCGAGTAGTTGGTTGATGGAACAGACTTTCATCCTCTGTTGTGGACGTTGATAGCCTAAATAAATTTAAGGCTGAGCTGGACAGGTATTTGGAACGAATGGAGAGGTGAAATGGGAGCGGTTTTTTTTTTTTTTTTTTTTTTTTGGCTGATGCTGCATAAGCTTACTTTCTTGCATCATATGCCTCCACTAATGCTAATGCTAATGCCTGTTGGAGTTCAGTCCCCTCAGTAGAGCAAGTAAGGAGAGAATTCAAGAAATGAAATGGGGCAAAGGGAAGAAGGTAAGAAAGGGAAGAGGAAAAACTGGGACCTCGAAGAAGGGAGGTCCCCATATAGAAATAAAAACAAAAATTTAAAAAAATAATAATGATAATAATAAAAACTAAATAAATAAAATAAAAAACTAAAAATAATTATAGATAAAAAATAGAAATAAATAAATCTTAAAAAATAATAATGATAATAATAAAAACTAAATAAATAAAATAAAAAAACTAAAAATAATTATTGGTAAAAAATAGAAATAAATAAATCATAAAAAATAAATGAATAAAAAATAAAAATAATTATAGATAAAAATAGAAATAAATAAATCATAAAAATAATAATAACTTTTTACTTATTTTCTCCTTTTTTTTTCTATTCTCTCTCTCTCATTTTTTAAACTCCAACCCCTAAGAGTTAGCAGACCACCTGAGGACAACCCTCGTCATTATCATTTTTAATTTTTTTTCATTTATTCACACACGACTGTATATACATTCTCAAAATACATAATCAATTTATATATACAAGATTTATATACAGATTTATATACATACTCTTATATATACTATTCCCTTTGTGTACATATGCATGTATATGTCCTGGAATGAAGGGTGGCTCCTAGACATAAGCCAGTCTCCACCTATTACTCCTGTGATAGCTCAGAACATCTGCAAAACAGGCCTGAAAAAGTTGTGTCATACAATTTCGCTACCAGAGACCAACCAACACCTGGATCAACATTATTTGTAGTGCTATAATGCACAAATCCCGCATCCACCGGATGAAGTGCTACACACCGGTAGATCGAGCAATCCGCCCCCCAAGGCTGCCCAAACTTGGAGGCCAGCAAAAAAAAAAAAAAAAAAAAAAAACAACTAGGAACAATGAACACTTGTTGATATGAAAGCAACATTATACAATTATTTACATCTAAATAGCAAATATATACTCTGTGCTGCCACTTTATTAGGTAAACGTACCCAGTAGCATGTTTAGCCTTCAAAACAGCCTGAATTCGTCTAGGCATGGATTGAACAAGATGCTGAAAACGTTGTGTAGGAATGGAGTACCATGCAGACAAGAGTGTGTCACGCAGTTCCTTGAGATTCGACAGAGATGTAGGCCCGCAGCGAACAGCCCTTTCCAGCTCATCCCAAAGATGTTCAATAAGATTGAGATCAGCAGACTGAGCAGGCTACTGCAGCAAAGAAAAGTCTTTGTCATGTTCCTGGAACCATTCCATAGTGATTCGGGCTTTGTGCACCGGCGCATTATTCTGCTTGAAGTAACCGTCTGACTGAGGATAAACCGTCAGCATGAAGGGATGCACTTGGTCAGCAACGACGTTTAGGTACGATGTGGCGTTCAGGCGTGAATCTATGGGTATCAATGGACCCAACGTGTGACAGGAAATCATTCCCCACACCATAATCCTGCCCCACCACCATGCCCAGTAGTCGTCAGACATGACGGGTCCATGGATTCATGTTGTTTTCGCCAGATTCCGAGGCTTCCATTAACAGGATGCACCAGGAACTTCGACTCGTCAGACCAAGCAACTGTTTTACAATGGTCGATAGTCCAGTGCTGGTGTTGCTGTGCCAACCGGAGGCGTGCTCTCCCGTTCTTCATTGATAACAAAGGTACGCGATGTGATCGTCGGCTGTTGTATCCCATTCGCGACAAAGTGCGACTAGTGGTCCGTTGCGATAGTTTGTTCTGCGCACTAAGTTGTATTCTGACGTGATGTGCTTCATTGTCTCCAAACTATTTGCTTTGCACTATTCTAGCCATACTTCTCTGACCTCTCTCATCAACAAGCGATTTTCTTCCGCAGGAGTGCCGTTGAGAGAATTTTTCTGTTCGTCGCACCATTCTCGAAAGACCCTTAAAACTGTGGTGCGTGAAAAGTTCAGGAGAACTGCCGTGTCAGAGATTCTTTGTCCAGCACGTCTTGCACCTATTACCATGCCACGTTCGAAGTCCGTTATGTCACTCCTTTTCCCCATTCTTGCTACGGTTTAAACGATTAACTGATACTAGAACAGTTGTTCTGCTGCATTTATATCCACAACTGTGGTCATGTGACTTGCAATGTTGTTGGACAAACCATTTTTGTGGACTGCAGGAGTGTACTTAATAAAGTGGCAGCAGAGTGTATATACACTTAGAATGACAATAACCTCGTTATTCTCAAAAAAAATTATAATATTAGGGTACCCCGTAAATGAATACATCTACCAATATATTTATTTTGTCCGTAAATTGCGTGTGTTCTCTGGTCGATTTGCCTGTTTTGCTAGACGAAGAACCCCTGTTTCTGGAGGAAAAACCTTGCTATCTACGCCTGAGACCGACTAACTCAGCCACGGAGTAGAAAAACCCATTAAAGTTTCTCGCGTCGAAGACAGGATTCGAACCCGGGCCTTTTCCACCCGGTGTAGGAAGGACGGTGATGATACCACTGTGCTACCTGCGTAGCCACCTTGTCATTGTCAAGGGATATTATTCAAGGGATATTCAAGTGTTGTTGAGGCTGATCCCAGGGTTTTCCCCTCAGCGGTCGTTGTACATCTTGTGTAGAAGCTTACACCAAAACCGGCCATTTTTATGTAGTATGTTGGATGTGTAAGTGTAGGGATAGGGTGTAAAGTGTAAAGTGTGTTTAGGGTCTAACGGCACCAGGTTCCCCCCCCCCCATCTCTGCGTAGTCTACATTGTCGTGTGTTACAGAACACTGTAAATGCCAGAGATTTAAAAGTGTATGGATATTGTTGGGTGTAGTGTCGTGTACCGTTGTTCATCTGGCCATTTAGCTGCTGAACCCCTATTGAGGCTCAACTTGCCCACACTAAGCCCTTTGGAGGCAGGCCAGGTACAGCAGTATTTTTAAATAAGTACTGTGGCAGGTCCTGCCACCTAATTTCCTGGGATTTCAGTGGCTAGGACCTTAAAAAAAGGCTGGGATCGCTAGAGGTTGGTCAGTCCAAAGGAATTTTAAGTTATACAGGGTGGAATTAAGAATTTTATTTGCAGGGCTAGGATAATAATTTTGACATGGGATGAACGCTAGTTGGAAAGCTAGAGGGGAAGGGGAGACTGAAGGTTGGGGGTTGGGAGACAGAAGTATATACAGGGGAAAAGGGGAGAAACAGAGCTGTGCAAGGGAGCACGGGTTCAGGATCGTCACGGGGCATTGGCAGCAATTCTGCGTGAAGTCATAGTTGGTAGAGTCCAGTCCGAGAAGGTCAAATTCCAGTAGTGTCAATCCTGGGACAGACAGGTCCCGTCCAGGTGGTGAAGTCATTCAGTAGTGAGCTGCATGAAGATCTATTTGGTAGAGCCAATTCGAGAGGGTGAAATCCAGGTAGTGTTAATCCTGGGAGACAGACAAGTCCCGTCCAGGTAGTGGAGTCATTTCATTGGCGAGTCAACTTGGTAGGGGGGGGGCGAAGCCGGAGCGGCAGTTATGCTAGATCGTGGTTATATTGAGGCTACATTGTACGCTCGGCTGTAGAGGCTCTGGAAAATATCATTGAAACAGCTAAAAACTGCAACACAAAATACTTCCTCCTAATATCGATTGGCTTCGCAGGAGCCTTTGATTCTCTCTGGTAGCCTGCTGTTCTGGCCAGGCTCACGAAGGCTCATATCACAGGAGACTTATATTGATGCCTCAAATCCTATCTTGATGACAGCAAATCACTGTTACCATTCCATATGCCTCTGTTTCTAGGCCGGTCCACAGGCACAGCCACTCCATACGCCTCTGTTTCTAGGCCGGTTCACAGGGGCTGCCCTCAGGGTTCTGTCCTGGGGCCGCCCTTGTGGAACTTGGTCCTTGACGAGTTCCTTAATTTAGATATTCCAAATTTTAAAACCCAGGCATATGCGGATGACTTGATTCTGATTCTGCAGGCTAACAGCCGGGCACGACTGGAGACCATAGCAAACCAGGCCACTAGCGACTTGCAAAATTGGGCTAGCTCAAATCTCCTTACTATCCCCTCAGATAAAACAAGTTCAATACTTCCCAAAGGATTCCTTGACCCTAGAAGACCTCGGCAGATTAAGATAAACGGGAAAACCATAAAGTTGCTAACAGAAATAAAATACCTCGGAATGATACTTGACAGAAACCTTAGCTTCACCCCACATCTCTGCTACCTGAGAACAAAAATAAGAAGATATGCGAGCCTACTGGCCAGAGTCACTAGGAAAGACACGGGCCTGAAGAAGAGGGCCTTAGCGTCCTCTATAAGGCATTCTTTATCCCAGCACTAGCCTATGCAGCTGGGGCCTGGTACACAAAGACTAGCACAGCAGTGAACAAGAAAAAACTGGAGATGACACACCGATCGATATTACTCATAACGACAAGAGCTTGCTGCACTGTGAGCACCCACGCGCACCAGGTCCTGGCGGAAAGCCTTCCAAGGACTTGGAGATTGCGTGCTGGGGTTTGCTCTACCAACATTCCAAAGGAAAAATAGTCTCCCATATAGGATTCACCACAGACACAGAAAACTCCAAAACCGTGGAGAACAGACGGATTTTACAACACGTGAAATCAATATGGCAAAATCGCTGGAACCTTTCTAACAAAGGCTCCGTTACTAAGAAGTTAATACCGGATGTTGGACAAGTTTATCCACTCTCCCTATCCTGGTTTTCGCCCGGACTCAAAACCACCTACTTATTGACCCGATATGGCTCATTTAGAAATAGGCTATATGATTTTGGAATCTCAGCTACTCCGCGGTGCTTCTGTGGACAGCAGGAGTCCTGGGAGCACCTGGTCTACGAGTGTGATCACTACGAGGACCTCAGATGTCAACTTTACACCAAGATTCACTCGCTTTTTCCAAAACCAGGAGGACATCGTTCTGCAAGAGGAAGAGACCTACAAAGCCTTCACACTTTTTTGTGCACTTCACGTTTCACGCTTCTTCGAAATCGGGAGGACATCGTTCTGCAAGAGGAAGAGACCTACAAAGCCTTCACACTTTTTGTGCAAAATCTGTTCACAAGACAACGGACCCTCCCCTCCCCTTGAGGAGGTATCCCAAAAGTTCATAAATCCATGAATAGGACAATATCAATCACGAGACAACAGCCAACCCTCAATGGCCCAGAGTAATGGAAACACAACTAAGGCTGTGACTCAACTCGGTCAAAGACACCACAGAAGACCAGAAGAACCTCATCTTGCCCTGTTGGGCACCTGGACTGAAGGACAACCAAGATGGTCATATGACTCAACCTACACTATTTCTCTCTTGAACGGTGCTTTCTTTCCCCTCCCGTGGGGAGTGGAGGCTTTGCACCCCACTGCTCCCCTTTCCCAAATCTCTTCCCTCTGGTGGAGCACGGGCCTGCTCCACTGCAATCGCGGGGCTATCCTCTCTATCGGCCCCTTACTTCCTTTTCTTCCCTCCAATCTTCAGTCTTCACACCCCCTTTACTGTTGACTTTCACAGCATTTTCAGCCCTACGCGTCCAAATTGAACTACATCAAAATTTCTTGCCCGACCCATTTAGGCATATAGAAAATATTATTTCAGCGTATAGCCCCTCGCAAGCTTCTAAATTATTCTGACAAATGCTAATAACTAACCGCGAGCAGCACTTTTTTTTTTTTAGGTTCTAGCCACTCAAATCCCAGGAAAGTAAGTGGCAGGACCCACCAGAGTACTATATAGGTAATACCCGGCCGGCCACCTCGTGGCGAGGTGTGGTAACGTCGGGTCTCATTAGGGGCCCGACGACTATCAGGCCGGATGAACAAGGGCACAACATGCTACATACCATATGATCCATATACATTTAAATCCCTGGCTTGTCCGATACAGTGTACATATGCGGAGATGCGAGAAATCCCAGGAGCCGTTAGACCCAAATATACCTATACCTATTGTACAGGTTGAAAGTCTTCACGGGGATTGCAGTACGCTGAAGCAAGTAGTAGTCTTGACACATGGCTGATTAGGCCATATCATTGTCTGGTTGAGTCTGATTCTGAGGTTGTGGCAGGTTTTTCTGCCTCGTGAAGAGGCCTTGATCAAAGTTAAAAAAAGCTGTATAGGTATGGTGGTCTTCCAGGAGATGTTGCTCCTGGTCTCTCGGGATGAAATGGGTTTGTGTGATGAGAGAAGATCTAAGGTCATTATATAGTAGGCAGTGGTGTGTTGGTTTTATGTTTTCGGCGATACCTGGCTCTTAGCAGGTGGAAAGCGGCAACTCCTGGTCACCACGTCCCACCCCCATCCCCGCCACGTGGAGGCGGCCAGGATCTACTATCATCTGCTGGACTAGCCCAGGGCAAAATACCCGAGAGAGCCCAAATTGGGATGATATAAAAATGCTATAGAAGGAGAACTTTGGGAGCTGGAGAGGTAGGAAAGAATAGAAGAGAGGAGGATCAAACAAAGGAACCTTCCAATAGTTAGAAGGTTGAAGAAATAAAGCAAGACTAAAGGAAATAGAGGTGGAGAAGTGGACTGACTTCTCATGCTATGGGAAATATTCCTATGGAGGATCCCATCCTAGAAGCAAGATCAGCAAGATTTCTTGAGATATAATTATGTGTAATCTCTTGTAGACATTTTATTTATTTTTTTTTTACCCCAATCACGCTATAAACAGGTTCCACGTCTTCAGAAGAACGCCAAGAATTTACACTATACAGGGTGTTTCTTCATGTGACACACCATATATCTGTATTGTATTTCATAGTGTAGAGGTAATTTTCCCAATATTTTTCTGCAAAGCCATCGTTGGCAAGCAATTATAGGTAAAAAAACATAATTATAGTACTCTATAACCTTAGTGAATGACCTCTCATGCCCCATTCCTGCCTGATTACCTGTCTCAATCTGAATAAGAAAGGCTTACACTTCTCTTTCACATGCCTTGCATGTGGAAGAAAACATAAGGCATCATCAAGTTGAATACCTAAATATTTTGTTATGGCGGTAAATTTAATTGTCTGTCCTCTATACTTTACAAGTAGTGGACGTTCTCTATCTAATTGTCCTTTTAAAAGCATCTGCGATGTTTTAGTTATTGAAACTTGCAGTTTGTGAATTTCAGACCAAGTCGAAAATTCTTGTTAGACGCAGTTAGCTGTGCCTTCCAGATTCTTCCTTGAATTTCCGAGGACAAGCATGGTAAAGTCGTCTCCATAGGCAATCATCTTTGTTCGTTCAAATTTCTTGGTGAGCCATGAATCAAACACAACATTTCAACACAGGAGACCAAGAATTGATCCCTGTGGGCAACCCGTTGTAACATCTCTAGAGACCTGTTTAGTGCCACTCTTAACTATGATAGAGCGCTGGTAAAAATAGCTTGTAAGTAATTTGGTCTAGAAACCCCGGCCTTCCGGAACCTCTCCAGAGCATTCTGTCACCAAAGAGTGTCAAAGGCCCCTTTGAAGTCCGCAAAGAGGCCAAGTAGGTATTTTGTATCAGTTTCCTTTTGCAAAGTAAGGAGTCTGGCAAATGCATCCTCAGTTCCCTTACCATGAGTAAAACCAAATTGATCCGGAGATGATAATGCTTTATTGGTGTGAATAAATAATAGCCAATTAGCGATCAATTTTCCCAGTGCCTTGCCCATAACCAGTAGCAAGGCAATCGGCCTGTATGAAATCCGGTCGTCCTCAGGTTTCTTCGGATCTTTAAGGAGTATCTGAAGATTTGCAATTTTCCAGGCTTTAGGAAAAATTTCATGTTGCAGACAAAAATTAAACAGTTTGAGAATAAAAGGAGAAAGAACTTTCCAGGCTCTTTTGAGGACGTCCGCTTCAATACGATCACAACCTGGACATTTCCCAGAGCGCATTGAATTTACTGCATTACCTACCTCTTCAAATATGAAAGGAAGTTCTTCAGATAGTCCAATTTTTGATTTTTGGATTTTTAGATTTAGTCGAATTTTTAGATTTAATTTCCACCTGCTCCCGGAGCTCACAGGTTCCATCGTCCTGGTATATGATTACATCAAGACTTCTATTAATAGTAGACGTCCACAAAAGGGTGTCCTGATTCTCTACAGTTTTAACTGAAGCAAACACCTCTCCAGGTGGGATCCTGTTACTCAGTAACTTGTAAACCAGTCCCCAGGGATCAGCATTTCCCTGGAACTCACCATACTTTCCCATGAAGCCTTTTTCTGTCTATATATCTCTTGGTGATATTGCCGCCGAGCTTGCTTATATCTATTTTGTAACACCAGTATTTCCAGGGATGAACGGGTTCTATCCCTTTTTGCTCCTGAAATTCACGTCGTGTTCGCCTAGTTAGCGATTTTAGGTTCGATAAAACTGTTCACTACCAGGGCACATGATAAGGTTTCCTCTTCCTAAAACTCATCCATTTGTCACATGCCTGTAATATATTGTCCTGAATGAAATTTACCTGGTTGTCAACAGAAAGAGTTTCCATGACGTTCAGCTGGTCCGATGAAAGAGACTCCTTGAGGGAACTCTCAAAAATTTGCCATTTGGCCGATTGTGTATGATACCTAGGGTTATCAGTTGTATCCGAACTGGTTCTAGAGATGTCAGCACCCAAATAGAAAGTGATTGCATTATGGTTGCTAGTGGACCAGCTTGTGTGTAATTTCCAGTCACTAATTTTAGAGGCTATGGACGAGGTAACAAGAGACACATCGATGTATGACTGTCCTTGAAGGGTTACACAAGTCGGAGGATGTCCAGAAGTATTGAGAATTTTTAAACGTTGCGAAAGAATAAGGTCCTCCAACAAGTCCTTTTTGATTTGTCTGTGGGCTATTCCACAAGGTGGACTCTGCATTCGCATCCATCAAAACGATGACCTGTTTATCTGTAAGGGATCGTAATGTTGCATCCAGATGATCGACGAAAGGTTGAATGGAATCCCGGTACTGTGAGCACTGGCAATAAAGCGAGACCAGATAATTGTGGCCAAACCAACCTTCCAAGCAAACACACACAGCATGCGTGGAACACAGTCTAGGAATCTTTGTAACCGTCAGGGTTGGATCTGTAATCACGATTGAAGCCAAGATACATCGTCGAGTATTTCCGCCTGTCCCTACTATGATAGGATTGGACTGTATAATCCGATAACGAATAGGTAGACCCATAACAAAACTTTTATATGAATAAGGGTCTTGAAGAGCAAGAACCTGTACGGAATGCTCTTGAGCAATAGTGGTTAGGTCATTCATAACTGAAATTGACCGCTGGCAATCCAGTTGTAAGAATTTAAGTTTGGGGTAATTTGAACTTGAAGCTGTACCTGTTGATGGTGTCATATCCATGAGAGGTCTTTGACCTAATCATATCAACGGCTTTTAAATACTCAGGACATTTCGAATCCCTAAATGAATGCGCACAATTTCTTTTCCTCTTCTTATGATTTGGACACTCTAATGGTTTATCTTTATTTAGGCAGTCACCAAAATTATGACCCATAAGTCCACAATGCCTACAGGTTTGCTGCTTCTGAGAACATATACTTTATTTTGACGTCCTATACTCATATACTTTATTTTGACGTCCTTGGTGTCAGATGCCAGTTTGGTTTTTATTTCATGTCTGACTTCCTCGTTGGTAGAAAAGGTGCTGTCCTCCTGAACCTTAATTAAAATCAGATTCTGCTTCTGTGAAGGCTTAGTCGTTATTCCCTGTTTGGTAGCAATACTTTGTGTTGGAGTATAGAGCTGTGTCGCTAGAGCATACGACATAGGGGGCGTAGCAGAATCAGAAGGTCTACTATAATTTTCCTGTAACTTATTCAATTGAAATTCTGTTTCCTCCAGCCTAGCTTTCAAACGCTCGTTTTTTGAATTACATTGTCAATTCCTCGTCATTGTTAAAAAAAAAAAACTATTATTTTAAGGCCACCCGAATAATTAAATTAATCTGCCGTGCTGTGTGTCTTATATCTGCTAATTGCGCGTGTTCTGTGGTCGATTTGTCTATTTTGCTGGACGAAAAACCCCAGTTTCTGGGATAAAAACCTTGCTATCTGCACTTGAGACCGACTAAGTCAGCCACGGAGTCCTCGTCATTGTTAGTATAGTGTGTTTAGGGAAACTCATGGTGTCACACGGCACCAGGAGTTTCCCCAGTCTCCGCGTAGTATACATTGTGGTTGTGAAACAGAACACTGTCAATGCCAGAGGTTAAAAGTGTATGGATTTTGTGTGTAGTGTCGTGTGCCGTTGTTCCTCTGGTCATTTAGCCGTTGGGCCCCTAATGGGACCCAACGTTGTCCACACTCTGCCCCGTGGAGGCAGACCAGGTACACCAGTATTATAGTTATTTACTCTGGCAGGTCGTGCCCCCTAATTTCCTGAGATTTCAGTGGCAAGGACCTATAAAAAAAAAGGGAGGGAGTGGGTAGAAGAAATAGGGTTAGCCGAAGTAATTAAAAATTGTGTTAATTAAATTTTTGATTGTGGGGTACTAATACTAGGGGTTGGTTTGAACACTAGTCATGAAAATTTTAAGAGAGAGCGGTGTAGACTGAAGGCTGGGGGGAAACAGACAGAAATATGTGGTCAATAGAGAAGGCGACCCCAAGGTGTCAGTGGGGCAAGCCCATTCCCCACCACAGGGAAGGAGGAATCAGCAGGGGGAGGAGACAAAGAGAGTCAGCTCCCCCCACTGGTGGAAAGGGGAAGAATTAGTAAAATTTCCAAGAATACTGCCAATTTTTAACTCTAGTTTTACGTACTGTATTTCATTTTCTTTTCCTTGAAAGGTATTCCTAGATCTCGCCTCTAATTGATGCTCGTTAAACTTCGCGTATTCTGTGAAGATATATAAGTATGGATTAAGGAGTAAGTAAGTATTCAAGTGTTTACTTGAATACTTGAAGTGATGCTCGTTAAACTATGCGTATTTTGTGAGGATATATAAGGATGGATTAAGGAGTACACATTTGGACAGTTTCGTCCTTCAACGATGTCTAAGACTAAAGCAATGCCACGTACGAATGGAAATTTTTTTTTCATTTTGGAGCTGATGGTTCTCAAAATAATTTGAATTCAATGATTTTCTCTCTTTTTTTAATGGCCCTCCGGAATGGTCGATCATCTCATTTTAATGTTTTTTTTTTTTTTTTTTTCTGGTATATAAGCTAATGCTGCATATATCCGTATAGGTGTTCGAACGACTTCGTTGCTCTGTAAGGCCCACCCCTTAAACTCGTTTCCAGATCCATAGATTGAAATAAAATCAACTGAAACAGGCAAACAGACCAGAGAACACACGCAATTTACAGGCAATACATAAACGGGTATATGTAATCATTTACGGGAGCCCCTAATATATAAAATAATAATAGTTATTTTTTATTATTACTAGACATATAGTGCAAGGTAGCCTGAGGCTTATGCTGCACCAGCCAAAAAAATTTTCCGAGTTACCCTGAGAGAGAGAGAGAGAGAGAGAGAGAATCAGAAGTAGAAGGGAATCACCAAAAAAGAGAAGAATGGTGATATCCAGCTCAGGACCCTGGGTGTGCCAAGCCCATACTCACCAGATGTAAGCCCCTGGGGTTATTCAATGGTAGCACTCGAAATTCATAAATGATGCATGTTTGTACAATTATCTCGGCCAAGGTGGTGGTTAGACAAAAGTCAGTGAGGGCGCAGTGGATCTGATTCGAGGAAGTTTTATGCGAAGCTCGAGAAAATCCATACGACGTGCCAGGCGTGAACGTAATATGTCAAGGCGAACAGTGTGTAACAGACGTAACAGAGTTACGTCGCCGTCTGAGGGTAAAATCGTACGTTACCGCTGGTACAGAATATGTCGAGCGACGAAAAAACCAGCAGGATGGAAACGTTTCAGGAAATATTTCAGCTTATGAAGGACAGTGACAATTTCCTCGAACGAATCATCTTTAGTGATAATTACGCTTTTCACACCAGTATAAGTAAACAAGCAAAATGTAAAAATATGGGGCAAATAAAACTTACAGGATATTTTTGAACACCATCACGACAGTCCAACAATAATTGCCTTTTGTGCGGTGAATTAACGCAAAGTTTATGGACCTTTCGTCTTTGGAAAAGCTCTCTTCACAGGCATCGTGTATCTGGACATGTTACAGAATTCGTTTTAAGCCCCAATTACAGGATGATGTTGATGATGATGACGACTTTATTTTCCAATAAGATGGAACTCCGCAACATCGTAGAAGTTCGTGTATACCTAAACATATTACTTCCTGGGAAGCAGATTGGAATTGGAGGACCTATTTTGTGGCTGTCATGATTTCCTGATCGGACTCCTTTAGGTTTTACTCTCTGTATTCGTGAAAGACCATTTTGCCCATTTGGCCATGCCAAGAACCATTATGGAACTTAATACATTTGTGAAACAGTACGCCGCTTTGACAGGAATATGTTGTGCCGAAGAGGGGAGGAGCTAGATTGTAGATGGGATATCCACAGAACCCGCATTGAACACCTCTAATTAAAACTTTAAGATACTCTTCTATCACCTGTACGCGGTTTCAGATTTGTATCGTGTATCTTCCTCACACAATAACATTATAGTTTCGTAAAGGAAATTTGTAGATACCCAGTATTATTATTATTCTCTCCTGTTGCGTGTATCAATTTTTCACTCACGTAACTAACTTTCTAAATTTGTTATTATTAGCCATATGGTGCAAGGAATCCTGAGGCTTTTGCTGCACCAGCCAAAAACAAATTTCTGAGTTACCCTGTGTGTGTGTGTGTGTGTGTGTGTGTGTGTGTGTGTGTGTGTGTGTGTGTGTGTGTGTGTGTGTGTGTGTGTGAGAGAGAGAGAGAGAGAGAGAGAGAGAGAGAGAGAGAGAGAGAGAGAGAGAGAGAGAGAGAGAGAGTCAGAAGTAGGAGAGAATCACCAGGAAAGAGAAGAATGATGATATCCAGCTCAGGACCATGAGTGTGCCAAGCCCATACTCACCAGATGTGAGCCCCTGGTAAATAATGCTCTAAGAATTCTATTAGTTGTATTCTATTCTTCTAAGAATTTGTCAAGAAGAATTCTCTACTTTCTACTTATATTGTACAATCCTCAAGTACTAATCACTCTATCAATTAATATTGTATTAAATGTTGATAAGATTTCTCTGGAATTCAGTTACGTGGCATGTCATGGTTCCTCTAATCACCATAAATCAATAGCTCGATGGGAATGCCTACCTTTCTATTGTCGCCTTCCAAGTACATCCCTTCATCTTGACACTATCAAGATGAAGGGATGACAAGATGAGAGTGTCATCATCCAGACAACTCAGGCATCGATCAATATGACAACGCGCCACAAGTCCCGGTAGGCTCTTAACTGGTTTCAGGAACATGACAGTGAATACCCTATCCTCCCATTGTCGTTCTTGCCGATCTCAACCCACTTGAGCATGTTTGGGACCTAATGGAAAAGGACATTCGATGATACGACCATCCTGAAATGGTGCGGGGGTTACGGGATGCATTGTGCAACGCATGGGTAGCACTACACATGAAATCCTGCAACACCTTGTGGAATCCATGCCAAGACGTGAAAGCACCGTATTACGAGCAAAAGGCGGTCCCCATGAGGTATTAGGTAGGGGTTGCTAATGCAAAGTTAACTGAGTTTATGCACTGTCCTTTCAAAACATTATGAACCCCACTCCGCCGTGTTTTAGCAATAGGCAGTTCCTCCCGCCTGGTGGAAAACGTGTCGCGGTAAGGACCGATAAATGCGATACTGCAAGTTTGTGGCATGCGGTCCGTAAGAAGTACTTGATCGACATGGGCAAGAGACATGAGCTGATGGACTTCGTAAAAGGAATGATTGTTGGTACCGGTAAAAGGGTGATCGCGGAGTACTATAGTTAAGATGTTCCAAGAATGGACGTATAATGGATAGATCAGCACCATGCCTCATGGATGCGTGGAGTGAACGTACGGAATAAACGCCTTGTGCGAATCCTTCTCCGTAGGGCCCTAAGAGTAGGTGTCCGATCAAGATACCCATGCTAACGCCTCCCATTGTCAACGACGCCTAAAGCTTACATCTGAACGGCGTCACTGAACCATCGACAGTTGGAAAAAAGTTGTCTTTTCCGATGAATCACGTTTTCTGCCGTCTTCTGTCTACCGTGTGGACGGTAGACAGAAGGTACGCCGTCAAGCTACGGAGAGGAATCACTCCAATGTGCTGGTACAACAGAAACAGTGTTTTGGTTCCTAGGAGGGAGGGCGGGGAGGATGTCTCTTAGAGCTTCCCGGATGGTACTGACGTGTTCCGGCAAAAGACAATGCGCCCTGCCTGCCACGTTGCTGGTATTATTCGAGAGTGGTTCGCCAGCACGAAAGTGACGTCCAGGTGAATTCTCCAGATATGAATCCCATAGAAAATCTCCGGGATTATGTGGATCGACACCATGGGATCTACTGCACGGAATCCTGACGAAATGGTACAAAAAACTTCCTGCAATGTTCAAAGGCGTTATGGAGTCCATGCCTCGCCGTGTGCTGGCTGTACTGGCGGCAATAGGAGGACATACTCACTGTTAGGTAGGTCATAAAGACAGTGTATATTAATATCTCAGTCAAAATTTTCCTGATAATTTCTATACAAAGGCATAACATAGCCAGGAATCCTGATGAAGACTTGGATTTATGAAGCGGAATATTGCTTTTCTTACATGTCTTTTAATCACATAAGTACCAGTAAGAAGAAACTTACCATGTAATTAAAGGGTTAAATAATAACACAGTACAATAAATATGTTTCTCTTTATTAGTTGCATTCACATAATTGATTCAACTGATTAGGATTTTTAAAATCAGTAATTCATGTATATTTCATGTAGTTATCATTACCCATAAATTTAAAAATACAATGGAATAAAATATAATAAAATTCGTGGGACAATCAAAAATTGATTAAGTTCACTAAACTGTACATATACATAGTATAAATATACATATTTATTTTTCAAAGAAATATAATAATAATAATAATAATAATAACCTTGACCAACCGTAACACCAGACATAACAACCACCCTGTGTACTTGGTACCAATTCCCGTCACGGGGCGGAACCCCCAATAAGAGAGAAATAATATAAGAATAATAATAATAATAGGTTGGTAATACATCCAAGTTCTTTGGATGAAAATTTGGGTTTCTCACCTCCTAATACCTAATAAAATCAAAAACATACATTTTACTTAACTATGAAATCCGTTTTTAGTGTAACCTGTTGTAAGCTATCTGCCTTTTCGCCACTTGGTATTCGGAATAGTCAAAATTTTCGCCACTTTTTTTTTTAAACTTTTCGGCGTTTTGAACTGTTGGCATTTTGATTTTTGATATTTTGATTATCGAAGTCAACCCGTATACTATATAGCCCCTCGCCTCCAAAAAAAAAAAAAAAGAAAAAAAAAAAAAAAGTATTCCCGCTTAGGATCCCTAAAATTTGAAGGCTAACCAGATGCTCACAATTTTAAAAGTTCAACTTTAAAAGCTTATATAGTGCTGTTAGAAATGAACAATCATTAAAAATTCTTGTTTTTCTAACCTCTTCTCTGATGAGGAAATATAAAATCGATGAAAGGTTCTCTATCGATGCTATTTACGAACGGTAATCAAAAAGTTGTTTTAATGTTCCAGTGACTGCATTAAGTACAGCTTTTAGGTCCCAAGTTGATTATAAATTAGCTTCTAATCTTGCTCATTAGCAGCAATGAACAATTCTTATAGCTTTCTATCAAATTTATTTATGTATTAAATTAATTACAACGAAACCATGTCTTTGCTTCGAAGTAGTTGGGGCGCGAAAAGAAATTTGTGGCTTTGGGGTAAGTTATCTACCCTCAGAAACCAACAAAAGATAGAATGACCGAATATGATTTTTTTTTTTTTTTTTTTTGTTATGGTACTGTAGAGTGAGGTGACAGTTACTTTTAGTGGGAAAGGGAAAGCTAAAGTAATGGGCAAATTTGAAACCAGAAAACGGTTGCTGTTTGCCGTGAGCAGGGTCGTGCTACGGCAAAGGCATTCGAGGGTTCGCAAACTAATATCCAAAAAGTATGAACTTTTTTCCCCGGGGCTAAATCAACAAGGAACAGCCGGCCATAACTTTCGTTTGGTCATCTCAGTTGTTCATGCAATTTTGATACACGTTGCGTCTTAGGGAGATAGCACACATGCAGAAGATCAGCAGTTTGATTATTTCAATAATCATTATGAGTTACAGAATTTTTTTACTAATTTAATTTTGGATGTGTAAACAACTTTGGCGGCACCTACTAAATTTCGGACGGTAGTAAAATCAATCAAATTTTCACCATTTTGCAACACAGAAATGACGTCTTTGACGTAATTTCCGTTTCCTAACAAATAAAAACGGAGTCGAGAGAGGAAATCGCGCAAAGGATAAATGGAGGTGATCTTTTTGCCACCAGCTGGTGGCACAAAAACGTTTATGATTCGGGGCATACCATTTAGTGGCTTTGGGTCACCCGTGGCAGAAACCTTTCGATAACAAGAGAAATGGATATCTTGAGGGCAGTGATCTTGGATGTGCTCAGAGCTGGCATAAACCAGCTCTGAGCACACCCAAGATCATATTTTTTATCAGAAATTTGTATGATATGAACAATTAAATGCAATAATATAACGAAAAATAAATAAATCTGTTATGTTAGTTGCTGAAGAAAAGATATATAAGTCACCCTGTGTATTTAACTCTTCAATTATTAAGATCTATATTATTCCAAAGTGAATACAATTAAGTAAATGTATATATGTATTTAATAATTATTACAATTATATTGTAAAGATCTGAAAATTTGTATAAAAGTGTATAATGTATATTTCAAAATTTCTGTACACCCTCCTAGCCCACTAGCTGTACAGGGGTTGAACCTTGAGTTAATAAACTGATAATAATAATAATTACATTACAAGCTTCAGCCTTACCATTTGAAGCGCATGTAATGTACTCGTTACAGTGCCCGTCTGATTTACTGAAGCGTTTGTATATTTCCATCAAGAGGCAAATAATAAACGTTTTTGTGCAACCAGCTGGGCCGATCAAGAATATTTGAATCGGTTCGCGATTGGGAGATAACAGGCTCCAAATTACATCTATGAATAAAATCTTTTGCTTGTCGTTGGCCATTCTCATTAAGTTACATAAGTCCTCATTGGTCATAAAGTTTTCGCGTTTCTTTGCAATTGTCCTGAGCCGGTTGAGCATGGCGAGCTTTATACCCTCATTCATCTCACTGTTTGAATGATTGTAAAAGTTTCGAAAGGGGTCTTCTTCTCGCAGTCGCGTTACAAGGCTATGCAGGTCATGACCGCGTGCTTCGTCAGGGTCAATGTCGTTATTGTCTTGACACATCGTGTTACATATTTCAATCGTTTTGCGAATGTCCAAGTCTGATTCATACAATTTACGATCTAGTATGAGCTCTTCATTGTCGTCATACATCTTGACATATTTCATTTTTGACAGTATCTATTTCTTCATTGCGAAATGGAATGTGCAGCGTTACCATATCGCGCTTGTACTCTTTGAGATCCTGAGCCAAGTCATAGTTTCGATAGCGTATTATGCATAGATACTGTCGTTTCTTGTAGATCTCGTAGGGCTGCATGTAATTTGCGACAAAGCATGACAGAGTAACATGATCCAACATGATAGTATGATTGTAACAATACAAATACTTGTATTGTTGCAATTATATTATTCACAAATGGCAAAAATCAAATGGGTAATTAGGCTATTGGACTCACCTCTTCCAAACGTTGATTCGGTAGAGTAAATAGCGGACGTGAGCATAAATTGCATCGTTCATGATTTCGGTTCTAGCTGTTCGAAATTTAGTAGGTGTCGGCAAAGATGTTTACACATAAAACATCTTTCGTGCGTACAGGGTACACACGCGATTTTTTTTTTATATCAGAGCTTGCATATGTTGCACATACTTCCTGTACATTAAAAATTTTTAATGAAATTATTTAGTATTACATTAAATAATAAAATAATATAATTTAATAATTATTAACTGACAGTCGTAAAAAAGTAAATGATTCTGATTATTTAATATCGCTATATAAAGTAGACTATCGTTTATTATTAGCATAAGATAAGATAACATAACATAATAATTAAATATTTATGTATCTTGTGTCAGTACATTTTATGGCAATTTAACTATAAAATAAAGTAAATGCATTATTCTTCATAACTGCTTTGTACTTCTCTATTTATAGTGGTTAAGTTCAGCGATATTTTATAGTAGGATTGACGTAGCGAAAAATCAGTCTCCCACAAGCTGATGTTTATGAAACTATTCAGGGCTCTCATCGTTACCCCCTCCCCCGAAATGTAGTTTTTATGAGTCCTTTGGTTCTTATGCTATTATCACCCTGCCAGTGCAAGTTACAGTTAAGTCTAACATAACCTAACTTGACCAGTGTATATTTATGCCTATTTATTTGACATAAATTATACAGTATGTCTCAAAAATACACGGCATAACTTCAAGAATGAGTCCCTCATATGTAGAGAATAAAAATATTTTATATCAACATAGTTCCGGAAATGCTTGGTTTGCGAGTTTTGAAGGTCTCTCTATGACACCTAACCGTTCACATCACGTTATAGTAATTGTGCAAAATGTCCACCTTCAGCCTGAATACAGGCCTCACAAAGACGTCTCATGGACTCGTGAAGTCGATGCCAAATTCCTGGCATGTTTTTTATTGTCTCACAACATGCCACAATTCGATTGCGGAGAGTTTCCACATCAGTTACCGGAATCGAATACACCAACGACTTTAAATTGCCCCACAAGAAGAAATCTAGTATGTTTAAAGCAGGTGAGCGTGGAGGCCAGGCAGTTGGTCCACCTCTACCTATCCACTCACCAGGAAACTTTCGATTCAGGTAATTGCGGGTTAAGTGGCTGAAATGTGCGGGAGCGCCATCGTGCATGAAGTGTGCTTGTTGACGAATGATTACTGGCATGTCGTCCAAGCAATCAGGCATGTTGTTTTCCAGAAAGTTTCTATACGCCTGCCCTGTGAGTGTGTTTGGAAGTACATGGGACCCAAATAACTTATCACGAAAAACACCCGCCCAGATGTTGAGGCTGAATCGCTGTTGGTGATGTGATGGAAGAATTGCATGTGGGTTTTCCTCAGCCCATACACGCTGATTGTGAAAGTTTTGGATTCCGTCTCGTGTGAACTGTGCTTTATCTGTGAATATCACTAAGGTAGGAAAGTGAGGAGTTGTACCACACTGCTGCAAGAAACACTGGCAGAACATTACTCGCGAAGGGTAATCTGCTGGTGACAAGGCCGGTACCCGTTGCAGATGGTAAGGATACAGTTGGTGTTCTCGCAACACTCTCCAAATAGTCGAACGCTGAACAGCCAATTGCATTGCTGTTCTGCGTGTGCTGATTCCAGGAGTGGCATGCACAACATCCAAAATCTCCTCTTCTTCAGGAGTCGTAGATCTTGGTCGTCCTCTGTCGGCAGCACGAGTTGTAAAGGTTCCATGTTCACAAATGCGGCGATGGATACCTTCAAACGTTTTCCTGTCTGGACATCTTCGTTCTGGAAACCTTTCGAGCCTTACAAACCTTACAAACGACTAGCCTCCAGGGCATTGCCGTCCGCCAAACTGTACATAAAGTGCACATCCGCTTACTCCTGATTTGAGTACAGTACATGGTCGGAATAGAAAAACACCAGATTCTGTTAGTACCTTGTGAAGGAAATCACCTGCGGGAGATAAGACATTCCGGTTAATAACCAAGCATTTCCGGAACTATGTTGATATAAAATATTTTTATTGTCTACATATGAGGAACTCATTTCTGAAGTTATGCCGTGCATTTTTGAGACACCCTGTATACTGGCTATGTTAGGTTATGTTTCGTTAGACTTGTTAACTTACTGTGGAAGAATAGTAGACAAATACCGTGTCTTTAGCTAAGCCACTAGTGTGAATATGTTATTATTTGTTGTGCGATAAAATGACTAATGGTTTTCTATATCATTAATTATTTATTATGAATTTTTATTCAAGTATTATAAACTACTGCAGATTTTACACCAGGGGAAAAGAGAAATGCCAATACTTGTAAAGTATTAGGTAAAATAAATTTTCTGTTTATACTCCGGCACGACTACCAAGTCAGTAGAGTTTACAATAAATCGTCAATACTTTACAGCTTGGTACTTTTGAGAATTACTAGGGGATTCAGTATTTCACTATGAGAATTAGTGATAGATTTTAGCGTTTAGATTTTTTTCTGTTATTGTAGACCCATATGTTCTTAGGTCATGTGATTTCCAAGCGAAAGTTACGAAGCATGCGCGTGCGCGCGCGCGCACACACACACAACTTGCAGTACAAAGCCGCTGAAGTGACTGAAATTACAAAAATCAGTGACCAGTAGAAAGTAACCTTAAATAAAAGTCTTCAGAATAGAACTATATATAAAGAAAGAAATGAACGTACAAAGTGGACTACCAATAATACGAATATTTTACGAGAACAATTTTAAAGTGCGAATTTGTTCTATTAGGCTTTATTTAAACATAATATTATTTATACTTCAAATTTTCGATGTGCAGACTCAACCGGTAGAAAAATTGAACAAAATCAGATTACTAGTCACGTAGGAATGCAATTGTATTCGAGCCTCATTAGAAAGTATGGTTTGTACACGCGTGGACAAATGTAGGCACAGGAATTCATGTACCATTGGAGGAGGAAAAGAGAGTAAAATACTCTTATGCATTCCCCTAAGAGGGGTGGAAATTTCTTCAGCAATTACAATGGGTAATCATAGCCTAATAACAGTGTTCACCAACGGCGATTTTCGTTCGGAACCCAGCTAATTCCGCTCGCAAGATCCGCCACAGATATCTCCGTATCTGCGTTCGCTACAGGAACCTGATCCCCGTCCAAATGAGGTTAGTTGTTAGTCTTATGGTATTTTAATACCATTCTCATAAAGGTAACCCAGAAGGAGAGGCTCTCTTCTAGAGCTTGTGATCACAGGGGGCAGCACTGTTGAGTGCGATGAACAGATAAAGCTGTCATGCCGTCACTTAGAAAACTATAATTAAGTCACTAGCAAAGCGAGCTAGCAGGTCAATATAATACTCGTTAGTAGTGCCAGGGGTTGGCATCTCAGCGCTGATTGTATAATTGTTGGTTGCAGAAGACGTCCAAAGTCGGAAGATTAATTTTTCTGCGGCGGATGACTTAATCTAATAGGGCTTATCTTTGCCATCGCTAGTCCCTTAAATAAACAGAAATTAACGTTGTAATATGCGTACTACTTCAGTTAGGGATTGGATGGAAATTACCGAGAGAAATGGGACAACAATTATTACTTTAGATGCAAATAGCACTGTCACTAATTATACATTAAATCAACAATTGCCTCAGTGTTTGTTTTTATTTCACCCTGTTCACTAAAGGTCTCACTCTAATCACATAGTGGTTGCAGCGTTCGAAGGAGCGTTCTTTTGTTGGTACCGTGTGTTGATGACAGTGTTTGCTTAGTAAATACGTGTGCGGTATGTAAAATAGCTTGCTTGCAAGTTGAATTTCATGAGGGAAAATTCACAGCTATGATGAACGTGTGCCTTTATTAGCATTTGTCACTTGAGGCTCCAACACCATCTGCGTGTGACTTTTCACACCATCCTAGAGGGATAAGAAAAGAACGTTCAGATGAAAATGTCAACTAGCTGTATGGGCATTTTATGCAAACGGGGATAGTATATTATCGGAACAAAAGGTCAGAATTAAAGGACTTCACTCTAAGTCAGTTCTTCTTCAACTAAGAAGTACAAAATTTTCTGTTCAGCTTTGGTCTAATAAGACTAGAAGATTATGTATATTCTGCATACGTTAGTGAATTGGACATGACAAAAATAGAAAGCCCGATACAAAACACTCTGCGACTCTGAGAAATTGGCATATTCAAAAAAATATTTAGGAGCATGGAATTTTAATCTCTCTCTCTCACTCACAGACACACACACACAACACACTTTTATGTGTTGATAATCTTAAGGACGTTTTCATGAACAAAAAAAGTAAAAATCTTTGAGTGGGATATCCGCAAGGAGTTTTATTTATTCAACCGCTTCTTTCATTGGTGATTTCTTTCTCATGCCTGCACGGATAATGGCAGGTTGCTATTGACCATTCCTTTCCAATATTTTCTTTCCCATCGACCGAGACAAAAGGTCATACTCATTTTCCATCAGTGATCATCACGGTCTCTTGGACTATAACAAGTTCTCTTCTTCCACATTTCCTCTAAATACATAATCATTTTGAATTTGTCTCGTATTTATAATTTATTGTATGTTCTTAACAAAAAATTACCTTAAAAATTATAATTTTTTCTAGCCATAACCGTGTGGGCTATGGTTAGAGTAAAGGCCAGTATTACTGCTGTGTGTAAACTAGTTTGGTTTAATCAAAGAAAAATATGAAAGTATTTTTCTGCACACATCTAAATTTTAATCGTTGATTACTGCGTCCTCTTGAAATATGCCGTATAATAATCTTCTCCTTTGACTACGGTAACTGTTTTCCTTTCTCTCTTGTCTGTTCATTAGTTCTAGTTTTTTTTTTTTGTTTGTTTTCCTTTCGGTCACTCTAAAATGGTGTAAATTATTGCTCATTAAATGATAATAGGCCTTTCAACCTGTCCAATTTAGCTCCTAAGATTAACATAACAGTTAGCTGCAGGCTCCTCATACGTATCGTGTGAATGGGACCATTCCGCCCATTGTGTAAGTTAAATAGCTCTTTTTCCCAAGTAACGAAGGCGATTAGTAAAATGTAGTAATAGAAAGTGCTAACGTTTTTTTTTTTTTTTTTTTTAAAGAAAATCATACTGTTGCTAACCGAGAGGTGCTACTACCCTCTTAAATATTTTGATGCCTGCACGGATAGCAGAGTGGTTCTAATCACCGTTCTGCACAACCCGGTGGAAAAGGCCCTAATGTTCCCCATCACACGCCTCACAAAATAAATTGCTCATTTCAATTCATAACAGCAGTCATTTTTATTTGGAATATTCTTATGGATATTGCAAAGATTTCATGTCCAACTCACTTAGAAAACTATAATTAAGTAAAAATTTCACAAAAGATTTCATGAAAAAAATGACTATCGAAATTGTTACAGAGGACATGGATCTTCATAGTTTGATCTTCATTCTTCTCATAGAGCTGAAATTGTGCCACATTTAGTTTTGCAATTTTACTCTTTACTTTTCCACACTTTGGCCTTCATTTTAGATAGGAATATACACTGAGTGATCACTGAATTATGACCACCCCTATGAAAATTGAATGCGATCTGTTGACTAAGTGAGGCAAGAGAGTGGGAGTTAGTCGACCTACATAGCATAGATAAGGTGTTAGTAGTTCAGTAGGTAGTAAAATTCCGAGCGTGATGGGTAAAAGGAAGGATTTATCGCACTTTGATAAAGGACAGATTGTGGATGCTCGACGAGCTGGTGTTCGAGAGACGCTGTAGTTAGAGTGTACCAGGACTGGCGTAAAAATGGTCAAACAACGATCCGACGGCAAAACTGAAAAGGTCGGCGAAAGGTTGATGTTAAATGTGAACGCCGGGTTCCACGACTCGTACAGGAGAACAGGCGCAGCACTGTTGAAGAGTTCACTACCCAATACAACATGGGCCAACCCGGAACAATATCTGGCATGACCATGCGTTGCACGCTCACACGTATGGGCTATGCCAGCAGACAACCCCCTACGGCATTCTCTTCTAACCAAGGTTTATTGATGTAAAAGACTCGCATGGTGCAAAGAGCATGCAAGTTGGACTTTAGAAGACTGGAAGAAGGTATGCTGGTCGGATGAGTCACGTTATTTACTCCACACCGTGGATGGTCGTGTACAGATTTGGCGTCAACAACATGAGGCTCTTCATCCATCATGCATGGTATCAAAAGTGTAGGCTGGTGGAGGCGGTTGTATGATGTGGGGCATGTTTCACTGGCAGGAACTTGGACCTCTGGTGCATGTGGAACAACGTATCAGTGGTCACCGCTATCGTCAAATGCTTGCTGACTGTATACGATAGCAGTCTCCGCTATCGTCAACTGCTTGCTGACTGTGTACACCTCGCTATGTTACACTTTTTCCCGAATGGCGATGGTATCTTCCAAGATGACAGTGCGCCAAACGATCGGGAACTTGATGTGCAGGAATGGTTTGAGGAACACAGTTCTGACTTCCAGCATATCGATTGGCCTCCGAATTCCGCCGACGATATCAATCCCAAAGAGCACTTGTGGGACATTATGGAAAGGCATATCAGGCGTCGGGATACACCAATCACCTCCATTCCTACATTGCTGACCGCATTACACACAGCTTGGTTGACCATACCTCCCGAACGCTTCCGACATCTTTTTGAATCAATGCCACGTCGGAGAGCTGCTGCTGTGCTGAGGGCAAAAGGAGAACCTACGAAGTATTAGGTCATTGATCACTAAGTCAGTAATTCATAATTCAGTGATCACTCAGTGTATATGCGGATCTAAACTACTCTGTTAGAATCAAAGTTCGTACTATGTTTCCAGTTGATATACGCTTTCCATTGTTCGTTTATCTACCAGTTTTATGGTGAGGGTAGCATGGGAATGAATCTTTAAATCTAATGATCTCGACAGAAGCCCTGCATCACGGACATTTGTGAACTTTCACAAATAAATTGATGACGTATGATGGTGTTAAGTGTACGGGATTCTTTATTATTATTATTATTATAATTATTATTATTATTATTATTCGTTTATTAACCACAAGAAACCCAGGACGGCAGTGTGGCAGGAGGATGTCTGTATACTCTGTCATCACTATCATCAACAGACTTCACTGTTTGACTCGTGACTCTTCTAACTTATTTGTCATTAATGATCGACTTGGGTAGCCTGAATCATAATCCTTGCCATCACGTAAATGAATTATACATGCAGATGTTTATATGGTGACCCTCTTCTCCTGTGTGTTTAAGCTGCAAACGATGAGATACCGTTTGAGAAATGGAAATTAGTCGTTTTTTTTTTTTTTTGTCGTATTTTGTTAGAGTACGCGTAAAAATGACTGAAATGAAAGTTATCTACGGGAATATACAAGAAGGAACTTTTTCTGCACCGAGTTTTGTTCTACTCGCTATAAGTACAGTAATTGGGTTAATTTTTTGTTTTGGAAATTTTTATTTACACCCATTCTAAAAGTTTCATTTCCTGATACAGCATGTGTGAGGTAATGAAATTTTGTTAAATTTTAAACACCAATTCGGAAGATATCACTCAGTTAAATATTCGAATTAAGCATCACTAAACTGTCACTAGGGACTTTCGATAAATGAAAACCCACTGAAGTGATGTGTGTAATATGAAAAATGTCAACAATATAATTCTGCTTAAACTGAGGTTACGCTAAGAGACAGGGGGCACATAAAAATTACAAATATTTACCTGTACTTGCTGTGTAAAAATATGCATAAATATTTGAATATTTAGTATCAGTATTAATAGTGGTAAATGACGCAAGGAAGCTTATACAGCATCAGCCAAAGAAAAAATAAAATCCCCTTCCCACAAAACCTGTCCAACTTTCTCTAATAATTTGTCTAATTCTGCCTTAAATTTATTCAAACTGTTCGTTTTCACGACACCAGATACAAGTTTGATTCACCAGTCTGCTACCCTCTTGCTGAAAGCAAATTTTTGCAGCTCTGTTGCAACCATCCTTCCTCAATTTAAATTTGTGTTACCCGTATGTGTGTGTTTTCTGAGCAAAAGTAAGGGTGACACCAACATTTAGCTTACGCAATCCATTCAAAGTCTTAAAATCTCAATCAGATCTCTTCGTAGGTATCTAGTTTTCAGACGTTTGAAAATTTGATCAACACAAGTCTTTCCTGATATGAGTACCCTTTATTTTGTTTCCCTAACTAATCATGTAGCTCTTCTCTAAACCATTCCAACAGATCCCCATCCTTCCTAAAAATAAGACTATACACCGATGAGCCAAAACATTATGACACCACCTATCTAATATGATGTTGGTCCTCCATGTGTGGCCAAAACAGCTCGTACCCGGCGAGGCATGAACGCTACAAGATTTCTAAATGTGTCTTGTGGTATCTGGTACCGACATATATCTTTTAACTCCTGTAAGGTCCGTGGTTGAGAAGCCGCAGATCGGAGTTACTGTTCCAACACAAACCACAGATGCTCGATGGGTTTGATGTCTGCGGAATTTGGAAGCCAGGGAAATACCTGGAAGTCTTCTTCATATTCCGCGAACAAGTCTAGATCAATCCGGGCGGTGTGGCATGGCCCATTGTCCTGCTGAAAGACGGCACTGCCAGAGTGGAAGACCGTAGCCATGAAAGGGTGTACCTGGTCAGCAATGATGTTTAGGTAAAGTTCGTGTCTAACGGCACAAGGTGTTTCCCCCATCTCTGCTTGATGATGTTTAGGTAAGTATCAAGTGCCCCATGTCTCGCATAGACCGCAGTGGCATGGAGGGAGTGTCAATTAATCCGAATCCATGAAGTTTTTCTCTTATGGCGCCATGGCCGGTCAACAGGTAGGTGGCGAGAAGTCCAGGAGGAAGCCAAGGTGGATAGTTTGGATACACCAGTTGGATATCGGGAATAAATTTTTTGGTGATTTCACCTTTGGTTGATATCTGCCAACGGTTTTGCCAGCTCTGGTTGAGATGTGCGAGGAGATGCTTGCGTTCCACTTTGTGGTCGGTTTCAGGGTTCACGGTGAAGTTCAGATGGTTAGCCTCCCGTCCCTTGGAGAGTTGATACGTTAGGCCGCGGAAGACTATTTCCAGGTCTAAGGGAAGGGTCCCCGTCAGGGCCTGGACAGCGTGCGTGCTTACAGTATTGCAAGCTCTTATTATTTAAGTAATATATATATCGCTGCGTGGTGTCCAGTTTTCTTCTGTTGACAGCCGTGGAGGCCTTCCGGTACCACACGCCAGCGGCATACGTTATGGTAGGCAGGAATACAGTTTTATAGAATAGCTTGAGGGCTCTCCTTCGCAGGCCTCAATCCTCGCGGATTTAGTTTCGGTCTATCATGTCGAATATTAAATATACAGTCATCCCTCAATTTAGGCACCTTGTGCAATGTAATTTTTGAGATGGTAGATCGCGGCACATTTTGAAGGTAAAAAGTAGATCGCATCACAAATTAATTAGGCCACTCCTGGTCTAGGACAACCCCGAGGTGTTTTAGTTCCTTTGTGAGCTTAATTGTTGTGCCTTGGATGCGGATTTGGGATGGGCTCCAGATGTTCAGGGTACCTTTTAGCAGTACTGAGTTGGTCTTCATTGAGGATATGCGGAGATTGTTATCATCGGTCCACTTCCGTAAGGTGTCAATGGCACGAGTAGCAGAAATTTCTAGCATGGCTCTGCTGTCCTGTCGCAGTACCAGGGTCAGGTCGTCCGCATATGCCTGAGTTGCCACAAGACCTAGGTCTAGGTTTAGGAAACGATCGAAAACCATGTTCCAGAAAAGCGGACCCAAGACTGAGCCCTGTGGGCAGCCTCTGAAGATCTGTCTGGAAATGGAACGATATGGAGTTTCTACGACAACCATTCTGTAGAAATATGTTTTGATGCATTGGTATAGGTTGGCCGGGATGTTGGCCTTCCGGAGTCTGCCGAGGACGCGTGGCCACCATAGGGTGTAAAATACCCCGGCAAAATCTATTGCGATTACAAGTATATATTTATGGTTTGTTGTTTCAGCAGCTCTGGTAATGTTCTCCAGGGCATCCAGAGTGGAGCAGCGCCTTCTAAAGTCGAATTGATTCTGTGATTGTAAGCCTGCAGCCATGTAGCAGGTTTCGATTCTATCTTTGAGGAGGTGTTCAAAGAGTTTACTTAGTACTGAGAGAGGGGCTATCGGTTGGTATGGCTCCGGAAGGTCCTGTTGCTTGTTTGGACTGTTTAGGATTAAGCGCAATTTGGCAGAGTCTCCAAGATTGTGGAAAGCATCCCTCATTAAGGCAGTGATTAAAGCGGGTGAGTATTACCTCCGGAAAGATCTCGACTGCCTTCTTGACGATTTCAGGCTCCAGTAGGTCGATACCCGGTGATTTCATGTTGCGCAGCTTTGCTGCAGCAATGTGAAGTTCGGTGATGGTCAGTGGTTCTTCCTTATTGGTGGTAGTATAAGTATCATTGTCTTGACATAATTGTTGCTTTTCTGGTGTAATGGGAGTAATATGTCCCAGAAACATGCTGCCAAGATGTTGTTGATATTATCCTCCAGGTCTTGGTATAAATCCCTAGCGGCGTCTTTGTTGCGGGGATAACTTCTCCCCTGGGGAATTTATTTTTTGTTATTCTGTAGACCCCTCCAGGGGTGCTCGTTTCCGGTCGTAGAAACTAGTTTCTCCCACGAGCGCTGTTTCCTGAGTCGAATTAGAGCAGCGTACTCATTTCTTGCGACGCGATAGTGGTCGCGGAGTTGGTCTATTTCTGCTGCTGGCCAGGAACGTCGTACTCTCTGGAATAGTCTTCTGCTGTTCATCTCGCATCTGAGCTGTTGTAGTTCCAGGGACCACCAGTGAACGACCCTGGAATTAGGTTTTTCCTTTTTATTGAGCGGTTTGCAGCGGCAGTGATGAGGTCCACCAAGGCGGTTTGGTGCTGGTCCGGGCTCAGCCCCTCTATTTGGAGGGCTTGTGCTGCTTCTCTTAAGGTAGTCTGGAAGAGTGGCCAGTCTGCCTTCTGTAAGTAGGTGGTAGACATCAGAGTGCCTAGCATATGGATGACTGGACCCAGGGTATCCCAGCAGAACATCGCCCAAAGCATGACACCGCCACCACTGGCTTGTTTTCTTTCCACAGTGCATCCAGGCACCATCACTTCCTTCCCCAGGCTTCCCCAAGTAAGCGACACACACCTACCCGGCCAGCCACTTCTTTGTATATTGTAGTGAAAATAGCTGTATTATACTTTGAGTTTTGAGCTGTACTTCCACATATGTATTTCCTTATGTTCGATATATCAATGTTCTCTATTTATTATTATATTATTATTACTATTAACTCTTGGCCTGGTGGCTGTGAAGGACAATATTGCAATGTATCGATTTGTATTATTATTACTATTATTGCAATAAAGATTTCTGATATTTCTAAAACCCCATGAGATGTCCTGCCAACTCATTTGCACTGCTAATAGAACTACATGTCTAAATGCACAATTACTCCCAGGTATGTTTCGTTATCCACTGACCTCAGTATTGTAGCACTCATTTGATATGTTATTCTGGGATTACTGATATCCATGTACACCATAGTGCACTTTTGGTATGTTATTCACATGTAACAGTAATCCCAGAATTACTACTGCTACTCAGTAGTAATTCTGGGATTACTACCATTACCCCCTGCAAATTTTATATCAGTTGCCCACATAGACATTACGCCTGATATGCCTTCATTAATATCATTAATAAATATTGAAAAGAACAGTGTGCCCAGCAACAGTGAACTCTGTTAGGTACTCCAGTAATAACATTTGTTAAAGAAGAGCAGTGCCCGTTGATACCACTGTTGTCTTCTCCCACTAGACCATCCCTTTATCCATAGCAGTAATTTTCTCCAAATGCCACCCTTCCCTAATTCATACAGCAGCCTTTTATGTGCAACAGTCTAAGTATACAATATCAAAATTATTTTTTACATCCAGTTCCTTTCTTACTGTGCCTCAGTATCCAAACAGATAGGTCATTCTATATTTCCCCTAACCTAACAAATCCATGGTGTGAGTGCGTTAACTGCATTCCTGTCTAGTCGGTCCTCGATTACTTCTTTAACCAGTGACTCCATTATTTTCCCCTAAAGCAGAAGTGAAGCTTACAGTTTGTAAGCTTCACCCTGTGATCCTCCTTTGTGAATTGGCGATACGTTCTCACATCTCTAGTCGATTGGGAACTCCCTGAATACAAGGATCCTTTTATAATTATGGCTAAAGGTTTGTTGGCCTCTTTTACTGCTTCTCTTAATATAAATAGATAGATCTCATTCACTCATTTAGATGCACGTTTAACTTCAACAATTTCATATCCACTTTCATCTCAGCTGTCAGAAAATCAGTTTGCTCACTGCTAGACTTTTGATATACTTCTGGCACCCCATCTGTAAAAAATTCTTCACCCGTACTGCAATAATTAAAGACAAACACCAGCCAAGGAATTAAAAATTTTTACTATAAAAATAAAATATACAGAAATAAAATATAATGAAATACTGTGATACATTATCGGAAGACTAAAATATTACAATAAATTACGAAAAAATAAGGAGACAGCAGTCTCCGAAAGCTTCAGGTTTTATCGCTTTCAATCCAGTTTATTTTAGATAATTTTATTGCTTCGGTATTTTTAACTATATTTTTAACGTTTTATCGTAGTTTATTTTATCGTAATTTATTGTAATATTTTAGTCTTCCGATAGTGTATCACAGTATTTCATTAGATTCTTTTTCTGTATATTTTATTTTTATAGTAAAAATTTTTAAATTTTTAATTCCTTTGCTGGTATTTGTCTTTAATTATTGCAGTATGGAATTTCCCAGCCCCATAGGCTTGTTTGAAGATATTCTTCACCCGTGAATGTAGATGCAAATTTTCTCTTCAATTTTTTAATCCGAACAGAACCTCAATCCTATGAATGCCATATAATTGCATTCCTGACTGCATAGTCCCTAATTACTTCTTACATGACTCCATTCTTTTTCCGTGTTACTGTTGTTATTGTAGTAGGGTTTTAGGAGTATCAGCGATTAAAGCCATATTGCTCCGTGTATATTGTCTGTAAATTGCGTGTGTTCTGTGGTTAATTTTCTGTTTTCCGAACAAAAACCGCGGTTTCCGGGAGAAAAAACCAACCATGCTACCCATGCCTGAGACCGAGTAACTCAGCCAGGTTGTGAAAAAGGCCCATAAAATTCCTCCCGTCATTGACGGGACTCGAACTTAGGTCTTTTCCATCCGGTGTGGGGAGAACGGCGATCCTACCAACTGTGCTACCCAGGAGGGCTTATTTTCCGTGGAACAGAAGTCAAGTTCTGTAAATAACGATGTCACCTTATGATCTCCCTCCAACTTTATGAATTGGGGGTACATTCTCAAATCTCCAGTTGTATGCTGAATCTAAGGACGTTGTCGTAATTATGACTAAAGGTTTCCCTAATTACTTCTTACACATTCCCACACCGGCAGGAAAAGACCTGAGTTCGAATCCCGTCAATGGCATGAGGAAAATTTATGAGCCTTTTTCATGACGTGGCTGTGTTAGTCGGTCTCAGGCGAGGGTAGCATGGTTTTTTTCCGTCCAATAAACAGAAATCGACCACAGAACGCACGCTATTTATAGACATATTATATACGGCGCAATATGGCCTATAGCCTTGATGTGCCTAAAACCCTAGCCTCCAACCAACTAGCCTCCCTTAATATAATTGGATAGACCCCATCCACCCCTGGTGCCATTTTTTACATTTGGCTTCAATAATTTCTTTTTTACTTTCAGTTATCATAGAATCGTTTTGTTCCCTGTTAGAATTTGATACACTTCTGGCATTCCCATTCCTATAAAACTCCTAATGTTAAAGTAGGTGCAAAATAACTATACAGTTTGTCAGCAACATAAGCACGATCATCAATAGTTAAAACATTCATTTCTAGTGGACCAATGTGATTTATCGTTTCTTTCTAGGTGTGTTAACAAAACTAAGGAAGTAGTAGTAGTGGCATGTGATGCAAGAAAGCAAATGTATGAGCTTATGCAGCATCAGCCAAAAAAAAAAAAAAATCACACCATTCCCTCCAAATGCCTGTCCAGTTCCTCCTTAAATTTAATTAACCTATCAACTTCCACAACGACAGATGGAAGTTTGTTCCAGCAATTAACCACCCGCTGGCTAAAGGCAAATTTCCGCCCAACTATTCTACATCTATCTTTTCTTAATTTGAATTTATGCCCCCTTAGGTTCGTAATCTGAACAAGTGGAAGGATCCCATCAGAATTCAGCGTGCTCAATCCATTCAAGGCCTTATACACCTCAATCAGATCACCGCGCAGGTGCATAGTCTCCAGCCACTGAAATTTGCAGAACTTAAGCCTCTCTTGGTAAGAGGATCCCTTCATTCCCCTCACCAATCTTGTTGCCCTTCTCTGTACACGCTCAAGCAAATCTACATCCTTCCTAAAATGAGGCCTCCAGACCTGTACGCAGTACTCAGATAGAACTGTGATAGAATACACAAAGTGTATTCTATCACAGTTGCTGTAGAAATTATGGGATATTAATTCGGTTCATAATAAATTTATAATAAATAATACCTATTTAACTAATAGCAATGGGAAAGGGACAAAAATGGGAATTTAAAAGAAACTTAGAATTCAGTATCGGACAAAATAGCAAAGCTGTGATAGATACAAACAGAAACGGGTAAGTAAGTAATGCATTACATCGAATGGACCGTCAATCCGCTCAAAGCCCCCGATGAAGTAGGGGATTGACGACCATGTGATGTAATACAAATATGTATAAAGATGTAATACAATAAATGTATAAAAATGTTTAATATTTTATCATTTTGTCATAAAGTAGTATTGCTACAGTTTTTCATCTATAATTAATATGACAATTTCTTTAGCAATACGTAACAAGTTGAAAAATAATAAATGAATAGGCCCTGGGCATTTAAGATAACCGAGTTTAGGCTAGCTTAAAGACCAGTAATGTATTAACCATAATACCTATGAGTAGAAAACACCCGTAATTAAGAAAATAAACACAATAAACCACAATAGAAAGATAAAATAATAATATATATATATATATATATATTGGAAGAGAATTTATTAATAAAATAGGCACACTGACAAGGTGGTGACTAGGGAGTTTTAGTGACATTGACAGATTTCACTAAAACTCCCTCGTCACCACCTTGATGCAATGAACTGCAGAAGTGTAAATAGCATAAATTTACACTTCTCTGGCACAAGTAAATAGTATAAATATGTAAATATTGTGAATATGTTGTTTATTGTTTTAATTATATTTGAGATTTAGAGTTGAAGTTGTATTGGAGAGTGTTGATCATCATCATCATCATCATCATCAGCCATTTTCAATCCACTGCAGGATGAAGGCCTCTCCAGCAACTTTCCAGTTCCTTCTGTTTTGAGCCCTGGCCATCCATTTACTACTCAAAAACTCATGAATTTCATCTATCCATCTCCGCCTTTGTCTTCCAGGTTTTCTTCTAGCTCCTCTTGGGTACCATTCTGTTATTTTCTTAGTCCATCTGTCATCATGTCTTCGAGTGATGTGTCCTGCCCAAAACCATTTTAGTTCTTTAGTTTTGATAAGAATGTCCTTTACTTGAGTTTGCTGCCTAATCCATGTGTTTCTCTTCTTATCTAACAGTCTGATTCCCAATATAATTCGTTCTATTCTTCGCTGTGTAGTTCTTAGCTTCTCTTCCATTCTTTTGGTGAGTGCCCAAGTTTCACTTCCATAAGTCATGGTGGAGAGTATACATTGATTCATTATTTTACGTTTCAGACAAACTGGGATATTGCTCTTCAGTATGTGACTATATTTCCTGAATGCTATCCATCCAAAATTTATTCTTCTCTTGACTTCCAGCCATTTATCATTATTACAGCTAATAACTTGTCCCAGATAAGTATATGATGTGTGATAAGTATATATTGTGTCTCCTTGTCGAACTCCTTTCTCGATTTTAAATTTGCTACTGTCTTTGTCTAGTCTAATAGAGGATGTAGCACTCTCATATATTTTCTTCAAAATCATAATATATGGAGTATCTATGCCTTGTCTTTCCAGTGCCCGAAACATTGCCTTATGCTGTATGGAGTCAAATGCCTTTTCATAATCCACAAATGCCAGGCATAATGGTGTTTTATATTCATTTGCTTTCTCCATTAGCTGTGATATTACGTGAAGGTGATCCATAGTTGAGAATCCTGTCCTAAAGCCAGCTTGCTCTTTCGGTTGATTCTCATCAAGTATTCTTTCTAATCTGTTAGTAATGACCCTTGTGAACAACTTGTAGATATGGGATAATAAGCTAATTGGTCTATAATTTCCAATTTCTGATTTATCTCCTTTCTTATGCAGCAAAACTATGATTGCATTATTCCACTGCTTAGGCATCACACCTTTTCTAATGCACTTTGTGAAGAGCCTTGCCAGTTTTTGTGTTATGTCTCTTCCTCCCAATTTTAACAACTCTACAGTAACTTCATCTTCCCCCGGAGCTTTCCGATTCTTCATTTTCTTCAATGCATGTTCTACCTCATCAGGAAGAATATCGGGTATGTCGTATGTGTTGCTACTTTGCAATCCATCTTCCCCACTGCTGGTATCATTCCCTCGCTCCTTGTATAATTCTCTATAGTAGTCTTCTGCTATTTGAATTATGCCTTCTCTGCTGTTTATAAGTACACCATCGCTATTCTTCAGTTTCAGTATCATTTGTCTTTCTGTATTACTGCTCATGGCTGCTGATTTAAATCCTTTGTTTTCCCTTAATGCTTGTTCTACTTTTCTTGTGTTAAATCTTCTTATGTCCTCTCTGAGTCTCTTTCTAATGGCTTTGCATAACTCAGTATACTCAATTTTCTCCCTGTCAGTGTTTTTCTTGCTCTTCATTTGTCGTCTTTGGTTCATCATGACGAGTGTTTCTTGACTAATTTTTTCTTCTTTGGATTTCTGTTTCCCTATAGGTTTCTTGGGCTTTATCACTTTCAGAAAGTTGTAATATTCCTCGTCGATATCTTGGTCTTGAGCAGTCTGCAGAAGCTCAAACTTGTTCTTCAGTTCCAGTACATACTGCTTTTTCTCCTCCTCTGTTATTTCAAAGACCTTTGTATTATTTACTCGAGTCAGTTTTTTCCTTTCCTTTCCTACATCTATATCAAGTGTACATCTTACCATTCTGTGATCACTTCCAACATTTACCTTATTCAGGACGGTAACATCATTCACAATATATCTTCTGTTAGTGAGGATGAAGTCGATTTCATTAGTTGTTAATCCATTTGGACTCTTCCATGTCCACTTTCTGTTCACCCTTTTCTTGAAAAAAGTGTTCATTACTGACATTCCTTGAGATTCTGCAAATTCCACAAGTCTTTCACCTCTTTTATTTCTTTCACCAATTCCAAAATTTCCTATAGTTCCTCTTTCTGCGCTGTTTTGCCTTTTTCCAACCTTAGCATTGAAGTCCCCCATAATAATAGTGTAGTGGGTTTTCTGTTCATCTAGAAGACTCTCAATTTCAGTGTACATTTCTTCAACCTCTTCATCATCAGTGTTGATCATGAGATGTTAAATTGCACTTGTAGAAGAAATGTATTATAAGAAGAGCTGAATAGTGGAGAACCGCCTCCCTGGGGCGGGAGCGGTAACACTCCCCACTATGTCCTTACTGGTTTGGGCAGTGGGGTGGCTAAGTATTAAAATGTGTTAAAATTTAAAGTTGAAAGAGGAAATAGTGCTGATGAGCAGAAAGCATCATAGTTTAGAGTATGTTGACATAGATGATTTATAGAGCTTCTTAATGTACCGTTATGTAATCGACTTAATAATGAAAATAGTAATAAGAACTTAATTGACGGTACTCACCTCAATTGATCTAACTAAGCACCTACATGGTCCTTAGTAACTAAGTAGATCAATTGAGGTGAGTACCGTAAATTAAGCTCTTATTGCTATTTTCATTCTTTAGAGTATGTTTTAATTTTTCGTGGAGCTCTTTAATATTAGTTTATTATACAGTAAAGTAACCAGTTGTTGTTGTTGGAGGGTTTTAGGCGCATCAGCAACTTAGGACATATTAGTGTTAGTATTAGTAACGGCCGCATGGTGCAAGAAAGCCTATGGCTTATGCTGCACCACCCAAAAAAAAATAATAATAAATAAATAAATAAAATAAAATAAAATATCCGAACAAAACAATGGTAAAAACAAAAAATAATAAATAAATAATAATTATTAATAAAAAAAGTGGAAATTAAACCTATTATCCCACACGCCTCCCCTACCCGAAGGCATCATTAGGATGACCTTTGAATTTCCCCAAACTGTCGACTTCTACTACCCATGAAGGCAACTTATTCCAGTAATTTATAACTCGCTGGCTAAAATAAAACTTCCTGCAGTCCAATATAAACATTTCCCCCCGTAACTTGAATTTATGTCCCCTAGTTCTAGCATCATTTATAATCTTGAAAATTTCGTCCTCATTCATTTTACTGATGCCTCTCAGAGCCTTAAACACCTCAATCAAATCTCCTCTAAGGTGTCTAGTTTCCAAACTCTGCAACCCACATATTCGACGTCTTTCTTCATAAGGACACCCTTTTGCAGATCTCACCAGGCGAGTTACCCGTCTTTGCACCCTTTCAAGAAGCTCGATGTCTTTCTTTAGGTGCGGTCTTCATACTTGAACACAGTATTCCAAGTGCGGTCTAACATAAGCCTTATATAATGGGATTATCACGTCCCTATCTCTACTGGCAAAAGTTCGATAGATCATCGATAGGACACCATGGGCCTTCCTTGCAACCTGTTTACAATGCTCAGAGAATTTCATGTCTGACCGTATCGTAACACCCAAGTCCCTTTCCTCCAGTACTGGGTTTAGTTGAACTCCACCAAGTGAATAAATTTTTTTGGGATTACTGTTTCCCAGGTGTAATACCTTACACTTTGTTGGATTAAAGCATAGCTGCCATTTTTCTGACCATTCCTGAAGTGTATCTAGGTCTCTCTGAATAAGCTCAACTTGACAGTGATCATTAACTACTCTACCAATTTTAATATCATCTGCAAATTTAGACATCACGCCCTCTATCCCTTCATCAAAATTAAAAACAACAGTGGTCCTAATACTGATCCTTGGGGAACCCCACTTCTTACATCAACCCAATCTGAGGAATAACCATTTATCACAACCCTCTGCCTCCTGCCCTGAAGCCATCCTTCTATCCATCTAAGGATTTTCCCAGTGATTCCAACCTGTTCCAGCTTATAAAGCAACCGCTCATGTGGGACTGAGTCAAAAGCTTTGCTGAAATCTAAATAAAGAATGTCGAAATTATTCCCTAAATCCAGCTCGTGAGTGACCCTTTCGAAAAGCGAACCAGATTTGTTAAACATGATTTTCCCTTTACAAAACCATGCTGAGTATCCTTGAGATTTCAATTCGATCCAAATGATCCTGAATTCTACCCTTGATCATTGCCTCCATGATTTTCCCTACTACTGAAGTCAGACTGATAGGATTTTTTTTTTTTTTTACTAGAATCCATTTTCAAACTTTCTTCTTTCGGGCATGTAATGAAGAGTTTTGCATGCAATATAATGTAATATAATGAACAACAGCGATTTAAATATTCAACTTGCTTCAGAGTTATTATTACAGTAGGCTACCACCTGACCAGCAAGCAAAATTGCCAAATGAATAAAATATCACTATCTTGGAGTTTATATTATTACAGTAATACTTTACGCGGTTCACTTTACAAATGATTGAAGGATCCTTGTTTGCTAAGAGTGCTAACGCATGGACTTGCAATCAATTGTTTGATGATAAGAATCCGGCATTAGCTAAAGCCAGACCCTTGCAAAATATAATCTTATCAAGGAGCATACATACTAAACGTCGCCGCACGAAATTCACAGCGTCGATTTTGTTAGTGCACAATCCATCGTAATTGGTCTTAGGATATTAGAAATCTGTATGATGTAGTCACAATTCACGGTACGCGGTTTTCAGATCTGATGGCCGTGTACTGTCGAATGTTGAAAAACGCTATTTACCAGAGTGTGTCGTCTCAGCTGTGGTTTGGTGGATGTAGTGTTACTGGGTGGGGTTGTTCTCGCAGTTTCGACCACTGGTCGTCGTTCCCGAAATAATTATTGCCATATGGTATATTGATATTGAGGACAATTTTGCTTTGCTTTTCCTACACTGTGGGAGAACCCTTTTCTGTTTCAGCACCATATTATACAGTGTGAAGTGACTTGATCTGATGACATGAGCATGCAAAAGCTTCAGAGTCTGGCCTGACCTTGTGTTCATGGAGGAATGGAGCGAAAACGGTCCTGAGTAGCTTACGAGGATATTACATCAATTTGAAAAGTGTAATACGTCCGATTAGTCTTGGCAATATAATGTACAGTATATGTGATGCAGAGGAGTTCATGTTTGTTAGTTGTGTGTTATTTAGTTTTTAGGAGCATTATCAACTAAGGCCATATGCTCCGGGAATGTACGGTGGTCATTCCCTGACCTTTCCGCATCCTCCGTATTTGGTGGTGACAGGCTCGAACCCCGGTCTAATCAAGAAGCGTGTGCTACTCCTTCTACTGCTGCTCCTTCCCACCTGGCTACGGAGGCGCCGGAGAGAAGAGTTCATTAATACTAGACTTAATACAGTAATACTAATGCTAGGCATTATTACATTAATACTAGACTTGCATTCGGCAAGCAGGAGGCCGTTAATAATAATGATATAGAACATTTAGTCAATAGGGTAAATAAGCTAACTTAAAAAATTTTAAAAACTCACGTGGTATAAGAGTGGTTATTTAGACGGAAACACTTTTGTCTGTTTAAATGATATCTAGTGGACGTCGCTTCTTGTGACCACTTCGGGACTCAGTTACACTAATAACAATAATCGATAGACTAACGAGAATGCAGCTATTCAACGTTGTTTTTTGATGCAGAGCGAAATGTGTACACAAAAAGGTGAGGTGGATAAAAAGAAAACATTAAAATCAAATAATATAAAATACTTTAATTTTACTGTCCTCTACTTCTTCAACAGTCATCAGTAAAAATGAAACGATCATAATGCTACTGTAAATCCATACAGACATTTACAAATAAATTAAGAAATTATTTAAATCAAGAATTAGAAAATGATTAATACTCTACTGTAAAATAATCAAATTGTACGCGCACAGATACAGTACGCTTACAATTTCACGGAGTAACGACACCGGCAACCATATGACTGTACAGAGCAAAATCAGTAACTAGGGACGCAACGTGTCGGAGTTCAAGAACAAATTGAGATGTTGCGTAGTCACAACACTGCACACAACTAAATCGCGATAACGCAAGAAATATTAGAAAAACCAAAGCGCTATTACAATAAACATTTTTTTCTGTTATTAGTGTATTGCATAGAAATATATATATAAAAATGGGTATTCAATGTAACCCCTTAAAGGTAATGTTTAAAAAGTTACATATGAAAAGAGATATAGTTGATGAAATGGTTTCAGTAAATGCAAGATTAATAAATCAGGTATGACAGATGCATCTAAAAGCGCAAAGCAGCATTAAAGGATGCAGGAGTATATATAAGTTATATAATATATTAAATTAAGTATGCATAAATGGACGTGAAAGTTACACAAAGTGCCAATAACTAGAAGGTGAGGAAAGAAGAAAAAGAAGTGAAGTAGATTTGTGAAAGATGAAAGAATGTTAATATTCTAGAGATTATGATGAATTAACAAAATTATGGGCTGAATCGCCAAGCCAATATAAAGTGGGAGAACTGTAAAGTAAAATTAGTACATCAAAATAATAATATTAGTAGTATTTTGATATACTAATTTTATTTTACAGTCCCCTACAAATATAATGAAGAATGCAATTCAAGAAAGACTTCAAGCGCCCTTGAACTCATAAAAATCTTAAATGAACGATTTATAGTGTCTTCAAAAGACTCTCATAGGACTGAGGATATTTCTTTTTGTTCAACAGAATAACAATCAGAATCAGTTCATAGTGTAAATGACTATGTCATTTTTATATGTATATTAGACGGCCGTATCCGAGTGGTCAGACGCGCGAATGCAAAAGTACACGTGCCTTGAGTGACTGGGGTTCAACCCCGTGACTGCTGAATACGGTGCTGTTTCTTGTATTCTGTCTATCTTGTGAACTTCTCATACCATTTGGTCGTCCCGGAGTATAAACAGAAAATTTATTTATAATATTTTGTAATTTTAATTTTCCTATGTATGTATAATATTTTGTAATTTTTCTATGAATGTATGATTTCCGTATTTATGGAATTTTTCTTCTATATTTATTTATTTTATTCTATGTTACACTCTAATAAGTTTAGTTGGATGTATGTATGAGCCACCTCTTAGATAATTTATGTACAGGGGTGTTTGTTAAATAAACTGATGATAATAATAATAATATTATTGGCTTGGTGATTCAGCCCATAATTTTCTTAATTCATGTTTGTTTGTTTGTTATTTGGTTTTTAGGAGCATTAGCAACTAAGGCCATATTGCTCCGGGGATATGCGGTGGCCATTCCCTGGCCTTTCCGCATCCTCCGTATTTGGTGGTCACGGGCTCGAACCTCGCTCTAATCAAGAAGCGTGTGCTACGCACTGTTGCTCCTGCCCACCTGGCTACGGAGGCGCCTTAATTTATCATAACCTCTAGGATATTAACATTCTTTCACCTTTCACAAATCTACTTCACTTCTTTTTCTACTTTCATCACCCTTCTAGTTACTGGCACTTTGTGTAACTTTCACATCCATTTATGCATACATAATTCAATACATTATGCAACATATGTATACGTAGCCAGGTGGGAAGGAGCAGCAGTGCGTAGCACACGCTTCTTGATTAGCCAGGGGTTCGAGCCCGTGACCACCGAATACGGAGGATGCGTAAAAGTCAGAGAATGACCATCGCATATCCCCGGAGCAATATGGCCTTAGTTGCTAATGCTCCTAAAAACCAAATAACAGCTGCACATGTTCGCACTGTGTTGAAAGAGAGAGCGGGAATTATAGAAGCCAATTGAGAAGAACAGTGTCCATGAAAGTATCTGTAGAAAAGACATGCAGCAGAAACAGTACATCTATGAGACAGCGAGTGGAGAGACTTTGTTAGAGAGGAGTCATTAATTAACCTAACGTTCCTCTTCTGAATGGAATCTAGAGGTCTGAGAGAGTTTTGGGGGGCACCACCCCGGATGTGGGAAGAATATTCCATGATAGGGCGAATTTGCGATTTGTACAGAGTGAGCAGCTGTTTCGAAGAAAAGTAACACCAAGAACGAGAAAACCAAGTTTTTTAGATGCAGAGGAAGCAATATTTGTAATGTGCTTGTGCCAAGAGAGATTAGAAGTCAGGTTAATCCCCAAAAGAGATATATCATTTTGCCTAGAAATCGGAGTGTTGCCAAAGATAAGCATAGAAGCAGAAGAATACTTTTTGCTAGTATAAGACAAGACTGAGTTTTAGAAGGATTGAAATCAACTAAGTTGTCTTTGCCTCACTGGAGATCGGCATTTAAGGAATTGGTAGCGGATATTCGAGAAGTTGAAGCTGATTGAGCAGGGCAAAGTTTCGCAAAATGGAAAGTGGAATGCAATGTTGCTATCATCGGCAAAACTATGGATAGGATTTCCAGTCAATGGAAGAAGGTCATTAATATACAAGATGAAAAGAGTTGGAGAAAGAACTGAACCTTGGGGGACACCAGCATTAGTGGAGAAGTTAGAAAACAGAGAGGCATCTACCATCACCCTCAGTGAGCGATCAGAGAGAAAACTGGATAACCAATTACAAAAAACAGTTGGCAAACCATAAGATGGAAGCTTGTTTAGAAGACCTTTATGACAAACACGATCGAAAGCCCTTGAGATGTCAAGAGCAACTGCTTGTGTTTCACCAAACTTTTCCATTGAATTTGTCCATAAATCAACACTGACGGAATCCATACAGGCGATCGTTGATCAGACGGAAGGTTTCTAGGTAGTTTAAGAGTTGGCGGTTAATTGATTTCTCCATTACTTTAGACAGAGTAGAAGTAATTGCAATATGACGATAATTGGATGGGAGGGATTTGTCACCCTTTTTAGGAACTGGCTGGATATGAGCAAATTTCCAAGCAGAAGGAAAACCACCTTTGGAATAAGAAGGTGAAAAAAGGCGGCAAAGAACAGGAGTAAGTTCTCAAAACCTGTGAGAGAACAGGTTTTGAGAACAAGTGGAGAAATACCATCAGGATCTGGGGCCTTCTTTCCATCAAGATTCGTCAAAATCCTTCTGACATCCTTTTGATGGAAGACCACAGGAGGCATTGAATGGAGCGTGTTGGGAATGGTGGGAGGTATTTTACCAAGATCATTAATACATGATTTGGAAGAAAAATAGGATGCTAGCAGGTCAGCTTTATCCTTGGCTGAAGTGACAATAGAACTATCTGGTCTTGATAGAGGTGGGAGCAGAGATGGGCAAAAGTTGCGGCCAATAGCTTTGACAAGAGACCAGAATGCTCGGCTACCATTAGGACAAGAAGCAAGTTTTCTACTCTTAGTCTGTTCAAAACCTAGTTTTGACTGATTACTAATTACTTTACAATTGTGTAGGCAGAAAATTGAAACTGAAGAATTGGAAAAAAGCCAATTACGATATGCAACATTCTTCTCTTGAACAGCCTTAGCACATTTATTGGAAAACCAAGGTTTAGATAAAGGACAAGATTTTAAAGTGGAATGTGGAATAAAGAATTCCATTCCTACAAGAATAATTTCACTGACACGATCTGAGCAAACGTTGACATCAGAAGTTTTGAAACAGTAATCCGACCAAGGAAAAGAAGAAAAGAAATCTCGCAGGTCATACCATTTTACATTCTTGTAATTCCAAACAATACGAGATTGGGAATAGTCATGTGATAAAAGCTCCATGGAGAAGAGGCAATCACCAAGTTGTGATCCGAGGTGCCTAAAGGACCACTCACTTCAACCGTGTACTTAGAAGGGTTGTTTGAGAGAAAAAGATCAAGCGTGTTGGCTGTACGGTTAGGATTGTCCGGTATCTTAGTAGGTAAATGAACAATCTGTGCAAGGTCATTAGTAATTGCAAAAGCCTCAGCATCTCGGCCAGCTGGGTCGGTGTGACTAGAAAACGGAAGCCAGCTGGAGCTATGAAGATTAAAATCACTGTAAGGAAAGTTGGACGGGAGAAAGTCAAGCTGCAAAGAGAGGAAGTCAAAGAGCTCCAAGTAATTAGTGGAGTTGGGAGAACGGTAGAGACAACAGATGAATTTGACACAATGAGGTAGAAAGATTTTAAGCCAGAGAAGATCGAAAAGAGGAGATTCCAAATTACCAAGTCTCTGACAGGGATTATCAGAACGGACATATGCACAAGTACATATGTTCTGAGGCGAAAGGAATCATACAGCGAATAATTTGGCAACTGAGATGAGCAGTAGTTAAATCAACCGATAACTGAGATTCTGTCAGAAAAAGGGATTTGGGGTTTGGTAGACTGCAAGTGGAAATGGACGTCGTTGAGATTAGAATTGAGACCACGATACTTGTGAAATGATCTAGGAAGACTTTAGGAGGTTTAGATCTTTTCGCAGATAAGCTTAATCTAATACTTTGACAATTCATGGTGTATTCAATAGTAGGAAAAAGTAGGGGGATATGCTGTATGAAGTAATGCAATTTTTGGATATGGCGTACACATTGTAAGAATATACCCAGGTCCTTGACATAACGTGGCTTCGACAACGCCCCCCGCATACACACTACTCGGACTCCCTCCAGTCACTATCTGGCAGAGTAGAGGTAGCAAGATTATACACTAGCTGATCCAGAAGCCTCCTAAAGAGTTACCAATAGGTTCGGTCCGGTGTACTAACTAGTGGCCGGCCTGCGAACACCGTTTTAGAGCTGTATCCTCTAAATGTAAGGAATATTGGATCTCGTCATGATGTTCATCATAACCTCAAAAGTCATCTGTCATACTTCATGATGGAAGAAGTGGGGAAGGGTTGACCGGAACTTAGCTCTGGAGACTAAACATGGGTTCCACCACTTCAAGCCTCCAAAAACAAAGTGGTGGTATTGCACCGGTTGATGAGGTCATCTACCACCTAGTATTGCCTAGTAACACAGAGGGGCGGCATTCCTCCATGTGGTGTGGGCGCCACACCTCGACCCCTGCTTCCGTTGTTTCACACCTGGGTAGTCACCCACAGTGTGCTTATGCATGGAGGTTATGCCCATGATTACTAACAGTCCCACCATCGTGAAAGTGCAAGCAGAGGATTTGGCTGTCACAGACCGTCCGGACTTCACCGAAATTGGGTCCACTTGACTTGAATATCACCCGAATATCAGTTCCATCAGCGTTTTAGACTCTCAGGTAGCAAGTACAGCTTGTCTGGCATATCTGAGAGAATGTCTGTGACAACCTCAAGGACCATATATATATATATATATATATATATATATTGCATATAAAAAAACTTCCTAAGTTTAGTTTTTTTTGTGTATTACTATACTCTTTTACTATACAGGGTGAGCCATAATGTAGTTTAATGTTATCATTAAAGCATAATTATATTATCCTTTAATGATATATAAAAGTACATTGTGCTGTATCTTTGTCGAAAGTAGCGCCAGTTATTTCAAGAGGAAAAGCACAAAAACTATTTATTAGGGTCGCCCTGGAAATTATTTCATCTACCCATGTGTATTGTGTCTGTAAATTGCGTGTGTTCTCTGGTCGATTTGCCTTCTTTGCTGGACGAAAAAGCCCAGGTCCGGGGGAAAAAACCTTGCTGTCTACGCCTGAGACCGATTAACTCAACCACGGAGTGAAAAATGCCCATAAAAGTTCCTCGCCTCATCGACGGGATTTTTTACCCCGTGTGGGGAGGACGGTGACGATACCGCTGTGCTGTCCGCGCAGACAAGATGAAAAGCACATTGTACATAGAGTTTGCGGTTGGGCGCCACCGGGGGTTTCCCACAACTGCGCTCTTAATACTCTTGCGAGGAAAACAGTACTCTGTAAATGCCGGAAGTGTGTGTATATGCGTGGTTTATGAAGTTTTCTGTCGTGTTCTGTTGTTCTTCCTACTCGGCCGCGGGACCCTTGGTGGGATCCACGTTAGCCGTACACACCACTAGGAGGTGAGCCAGGTAGTAAATATAGGTTCTCTAGCTGGTCTCCGATAGGGTCCTGAGCTTCCTGGACGGAGACCAAATCAGTAGTCAGGGAATAGTGCAATAAAGGGTAGATAAAAGGAAGAGTAATTGGACGATGTAGAGGAAGGCATCTCCCAATAAACACTGGAGCGTGAACGGTCCACCAGGCGGAGGATAGAGGAGGGGGGAACCCCAGGAGAAAACTACCAAGGATCGGAATGAAAGTTACACAGTAGATTTGCTGTATAAATCGCTAGTGGCAAGAATGTTCAGATGCAGCTGGCAATTGAAATCCTATACAGCAAGCCAGGACACCAGGAACAGTCCATGAAAAGTACGAAGAATCACTGTCCATGGAGATGAATGTAAGGGTAGGAGTACGTGAAGGTGAATGTCCAGGTTTGACAAGTCCGGGTTTTGTCTTGTTTAAAAGGCAAGAGTGTAGTCCGATTACAGTCTCTACCTGAAAAAACTATGGGGTGCTAATTACTTGAGTGGTATATAATTTCAAGTCAGTGGTTTCCTTAGTTCTTTTATAGGGAAGGTTCAGAGTTGTTGCGATCTTAAGTCTGCAGACGTTCCCTTTTAGCATATATGTCCTGGGCAAACTGAACGAAGGCACGCTATTGTTGCTCATCATTAACTAGGAGATGTTTGTAACCTCATATTTGCTGGATTCTGGAGAAGACTGGTCTTGTGTCTTCATCGTGCGGACTGTCATACAAGAGGTGCTCCCAAGTTTTATTGAGCCTGTACAGGCAGCGAGGATCCGGTACTATACCCATTAAGGCGAGTTTGTCGTTGATTGAATCATGACCCGTCATAAGGAATGCAGCGTACAGACGAGACGAAACCATGGAAGAGGCTTGGGATAGACTGGGCAACATATGGTAAGAATTTTTTGGTAATGTGGCCTTTAGTTTTCTCTATCCATCTGTTTTGTCAGATTTGGATTAATTGGTTTGCTATTCTTTCTCGTTCCTGTTTGACATTTTTGGCTGGGTCAGTAGTGATGTCCAGGATCAATACAGGGAATCCTCTAGAGAGGAGGTAATGTACACCCCCATCTAATGACTTCCAGTTCCAAGGGAAGAACGTCTGCCAAGACCTGAAGGGCAGGACTACTAGTCGTGCAGCAAGCACGTGTATCTCCCCGGAGAAGCCAGATATTTAGAGGAGGATACTAGGAGGAGACTTCGCTGTATAGCGATGAGTTTCTGTTGATTCTTTGATAGAGTGGTTCGCAGATACCAGACTCCGGCATAGTATGTTGATAGGGAGAAAAATGGTCCTGTATAGTACAGCAAAAGTGCGACTTTTTAAGCCCGAGTAACGTCTGCTGTTCCTTACGACCATGGCTATATACTTTCTTACTTTCTGATGGAGATATGTGTAGACATGTATAGTATCTTATGTAGGACGGCACCTGAACGAAAGTTCAACTCCGTCTTTGTACACTGTGATGATTACAGAGCACTGTAACAGGCCAGAAATGTGTGTAACGTTATGTTCGTGCAGTGTGTGTGTTGTTGTGTTGTTTAGTTGTTTCTGGCCGTTTTGTCACCAGGCAGGCGATCACCTGGAAAGCCTGCCCAGTGTCCGTCTACACCACGGGGAGGTAGGCCACAACTGCGCAGGAACCATGGCCAACCTCAACAGTCACGTACTGAATGTCCAAAGAGGGTTTGGAACCATTCAAAAGAACCCCGTGCCAGCAAGCCGGCAACAGCGCGCGCACACACGCGCGCACACACGCGCGCACACACACACACACACACACACACACACACACACACATGGAGATATGCCAAGTGGGGAAAGAACGTGAGTTTAGAATCCAGGATTACTCCGAATTGATTTCCGTTTGAAGTTTGATCGTTCTGTCCGCTGTCTTAATTTGTGGTGGCCTGGTGGTTTTAAGTGTTTCCTTGAAGAGGATAGAGGTTGCATTCTCCGCGGAGATACGGAGTTTGTGCAAGTTAGACCATTCCTCAAGAATTTGCATAGTATGATTCCCGGTTGTTTCCAGTGCTGCCCTAGAATCCCAGAAATGATGATGATAGGATCATCTGTGAATGCCTGGGCTGTGGCAGGCCCCAAGTGAAGAATGAGAAACTTGTCCGGAACTTAGAAAAGTGAAGAACTTAGTGAAGATTGAGAAACTTGTCCGAAAGCTGATGAAAAGCCCCAGCCAAATTGACAGCGATTACCAAGAAATACTTTGAGGTGGTATTGGTGGCTGCTTCAATAAGTCTTAAGAGAGCTTCATCAGTTGAGCGTCCGGAGCGGAAACCGAATTGGTTTGGTGCTTAAAGATTCTTTTGCTCATTGTAGGACTGTATCCTTGGCAAAAGGAGTCTTTCAAATACCTTGCTGAGAACTGATAGCAGTGCAATGGGTCTATACGACCGGGGCTACTGTGGTGGCTTGTTGGGATTCTTTAAGATAAGTCGAAAGTTGGCAACCTTCCAGTCGTCCGGGAACAGTCCAGACGCAAGACGTTTGTTGTGGAGGTTTAATACGAGATTTCGGTGGGTTTCCGCAAGTTTTCGAAGATTCCAGACAAGTGCATTTTATGTCCTTCATTTTGCAAGGCGAGAGAGAGTTCCTCGGGTTTGAAATAGGCAATAGCACGTTTTGTCGGTTGCTTACGTCCCACTATGGTTAAGGTGTACAAAGAATGGTGTCGAACGGGCTGTCAATTCATCTCCCACCGACAGAACTATAAAGAATTAAGGAAGGTGGGTGTTCGTGGTAAGCAAAGGGTCAGAGCATTGTATGGACTCAACGGCAGGTCACTGTGTGACGGCGAATGCTGTAGTGTCGGCTACACGCTGGTTGGGCATTGAAGAAATGGAAATGAGTGCGTGCTGGTCGGATAAATCCAAATAGCAGGTGCAACACGCCGTTTGCGTGGAAGCACAGTGGTATCGTCACCGTCCTCCCCACACCGGGTGGAAAAGGTCCGGGTTCGAATCCCGTCGATGACGCGAGGAACTTTAATGGGCTTTTTTTTTACTCCGTGGCTGAATTAGTCGGTCTCAGGCGTAGATAGCAAGGTCCCCCCCCCCTAGAATCTGCAGGTTTTCGTCCAGCAAAACAGACAACTCGACCATAGAACACACGCAATTAACAGACATAAGACACACAGCACGGCAGATGAATTTAATTATTCGGGTGGCCTAAAAATAATAGTGTTTTTTTTTTTTTTTGGTGCAACACGCTGACGGACGCCTACGTGTAGCGCAGGCAAGACGAGTCCATGGGCCGATTGTAGATGGTTCCCCCAATCCAAACGGGTGGTGGTGGTTGCTTAATATGTGTCATGTTTTTCTGGCAAAAACTAGAACCACTTGTGCGTATTGACCAACGTGTCATTAACGAAGTTTACAAACAGCTCTTAGGAGACCATATGAACCCTCTCATGTTTCTTTTTTTTTTTTCTTCCCCCCCTTTGAGAAACGGGAACCTCGAAGACCATAATGAATTCGCCGTCTCATCGGGGCCCGCACTGTGCATGAGTGTTCGAGAAACACAGTCAAGATGTTACCCATCTTGATTGGCCACCAAATTCACCTGACCTCAAACCAATTAAATACTTGTGGGATGTTTTGGAATGGAAAGTGTAGCGAATGGATACGCAGTGGAAAGCCTTGTAGGCATTAGGTAGATGGTCAGTGATCACTGAGTGTAAATAATTTATTTTATATTATATTATTATATATTAAGATATAATAACACAAATGCTAGTGCACAAATTTAGCACTATACTCATTTCTGGCCATTTTATCATCGAGTTTTGTATGCGGAGTTGAACTAACGTTTAGGGGGCGGCTCTAAATAAGACACAACACATGTCCACATCATAATCGTTATTACCGGATTAGAGAGATGGCGTATTTTGGATTAGCTGTTAGGATTTCACAATAAATTAAGTATTACTAATTACTTTTATAGTTACCATCATATTTTCCGACTTTGTGTGTGTGTGACTAGAACTTTTAAAGATGGCTATGAAACTTGAAAATAACTGTAGAAAATGTAACCAATTGTTACACGTTCAACAAAGTTAGCTGCCATGGCTGACTCACTAAATTTTCCTATTATAGGTTCTCTCTCTCTCTCTCTCTCTCTCTCTCTCTCTCTCTCTCTCTCTCTCTTCATATGACCACCTACTGTATATAACAATGACTAAATCTGAGAAAGAACAGTCGCGTTGTTCCTTTTGACTAAAGCAAAAGAAAGAATGAACAGCAAAATGAAATGTCAGACGAGCTGCAAGCCCATGATTTTCAACAGTAGTGTCTCACTCTGAAGAATTACTTCACTAACACAAGAACATTTTGGATTAATCTCATCTAAAATATTCATCTATTGGATTTGTTTCAAGAAATGACTTCTACCCAAATAAGCTGCAAAAAATTAAGCAATGAATGTTTTTCATGTCTGATAACTTTGACAGCATACAGAAGAAGCATATCATTACTACAAAACACAATTTCTTCTATAAATAAAATATTAACTACCATTTCTTCTTTAGTACAAGATCATGATAAGAGAACTGATTGTTAACAGTAAAAGATTTATTTCGAATACATTTCTTGTCAGGATTCTTGGAGTTGACTTGCTAATAGCACCCATGAGACTGACTAACTCAAGATACCGAGGAGGAAATCTATGCCTAGCGACAGCTGGTCTCGAACCCTGCACACTCCCGTCAGTACAGTCTAGCACTCATGCTAACATGGGTACCAGAGCCCCGTAAAAGGTTGACAGGTTGGAATATACAGTACTAACAGTTATTACTTATTACAATATTGAAATATCTGGCGTGAATACAAATAGTAATCTTAACCTTGCACATCCTTATAGAAATAAACAGATAATAATATGTGATACAACAACTCGGTTCCCAGTTCCAATTTACAATTGTTAGGAATAATATTATACAGTACTATACGGTGACAAAAAGAGAAATCATATGAATACCTCAAAATCAACTTTAATAATAAAATATTTGAACTATTCTATGAAGAAGGCAGTAGTTAGATAATTATTTAGGCATGGATGCTTTCTGCATCCATGCCTAAATAATTAAAATGTATTTCTCATGATGTTTCGAGAATAATGTTAATTAGCCAGTCTATTTGGATGATCACATAATATCATGGTGTTAGTCATTATTTTGGCAAATATGACAAATAGTTAAAGTTAAGAAGTATTAATTTGTGTGGCTTAGTTTTGGACGATGTTTTATAAAAAAAAAAACATAAATCGGCTAGTATATTCAGAGTTACATCTCATGAAGATTTAACTAAAATAACAGAATAAGTTTTATTCTAATATATTATTCTTACTTACTGTATACGAATGCAGGTTGCCCTGCATGGTAGCCTGGTCCGCACGACACATCGCTGTCTACAACTCGTTTGGAGAGGTCCGGGTTTGATTCCTGTCAACGACTGGAGGAATTTCTAGTCCTCTTCATTGGAGGCAGTAGTTAGTTGATCTCAGACGGAGGGTGTAGAGTTTTCTCCTGAGTTACTCCAGGTTTTTCAGAACGCCTGCAGACATAGTACAGTTACGAGCACGCACCATCTTTTGAATCCCCTCAGGATATTAAAGAACATGCAGTTTACTTGCAACAGCACAAAGCTCGAAACAAACTCAGAGAAGGTAAATTTTATTTTAGTTGAAAGAATTATAATTATATCATAACACAGCTTATTATGAAAATTATACTTTTCAGTCAGTGGTAATGGAATACAATCTATCTTTATTGTTTGTGTTGTGAACAGACCTCCTCGTTGTGAATATCTCAATCCAGAAATTTGAAAAAAAAAAAAAAAAAAAAAGTGTGATGATGAACTGATTGATATCTTCGAATACCTTTTCGTTAATAATTTTAATATTAATCTGTCTAACATGTAGGTTAGTGAAAAAGCATCATTTTTAACGTAGCCATCTACCAAAGTAGTTTAATTAATTAATTAATTAAATTGGCATCGTTTTGGTTATATCTCATATGGCCGACCGGGCTAGCCGGGTGGGTAAAGTGCCTGCCTGGCAACCCAAAGGTCGCGGGTTCGATTCCCGCCTCGGGCTTGGATCAAAGTACTGCAAAAACCTTGGGAGGTGCATTATGGCCACAGAAGCCTATGCGCCAACAACTACAAAAAAAAAAAAAAAAAAATATCTCATATTGCGAATGCCTTCACAACGATTAGCCCTTAAATATTTTATAGTCAATATTAATCTGTTTAATAATTTTCAGATTCAATGTTACAGGCTGCTGTTTAACATTGAATTGCTGTGGTTTTGAGCAAATAATAATTGCAATAACATGACATCAGAAATTAGTAAATTACTTTGTTAATTCATATATAGATCATATTTCAACTAATATTAATGTTATTTCTATATAAGTCATTATTTTTCCGAAATATAAGTTACTTTCTATAATTCGGAAAACTATTTATTCAGATCGTTATGCAACCATTTGTGTATATCTTTCTGACATGTAATCCACTCACTAGCTCTATTTAAACCTAATGGTATGTAAGCAGTTTTGGGGTATCTTTCAGCTCTTTGCTCCTTGAAGGAGTTACGGACCTTAAAGCACAGGAAAGTGTGGACCATTTTGACCATATTAACAATTTTGTTAATAAAGTAATGAAAATTATTAACACTCTCAGAAATGCTAAAAAATGAACTAATGAATATCATTAACTACTAATTATTTTCCCAGGTAGAAAAGTTCTTTCCTTCAGAGAACCTGATAAACCTTGAATAAATCAGGAGATTAAAGATATGACCTTACAAAAAGATGTTTTATAGAAATTTCAGGAATTCTCCATCACAGTCACGTTATTATACAAAGTACATAATTCTTATGAATAATGTTAACAGTTTAAAGTGAAACAAAAGAGTGTGTATTATAAAATGAAATTTCAAGATAAGAATATGCTTTGGAATTGGATTTAATTAACAAGGTTTGCTTTAAAAACTTTACTAAAAGAAGTAGAATTTTTAAACAAATTAAAAAATGAAGTTTATGCACACTATACTTGGTAGCAACAATACATTGTGCCTAGCTAATAATAGTACACTGTATTGCTAGAAATTTAGCGATACCCCTACTTTTCACTCATACAGTATTATTATAAGACTGTTTCCAAAAATTGATGTTATTATTATTATTTATTCAAGTAAAGGAAAAGGAGAGGTTACATCTACCCCTAGACAGCAAACATTTGACTGTTTAGGTTATTGCCTAAACAGTCTAATTCATGTTCTAATTCTTGACCCATCCATAATCGTATAAAATAATAAATAATAAGAAAGCTGCTGGCTTTCATAATCTTTCCAGTAAAGAACTGGGAATTAACAAAAATCGATTATTTTATTATTAGTTGAATTTGATTTCTAAAATGATTAAAAATGATTAGAATTATTATATTAAATAAAAAAAGGTTTATGTATTGATTATAATAATTATAGGCAAATAACGCTTCACCCATTTTAAACAAAATAGTTGAGAATTACATTATGTCCCACTTAAGTAACTTCTTTAGTAAATAGCAATTATTAAATATGCATTTATATTCTTGACGGAAAAATTGATATGATAGTTAATTGATATATTTAATTTATCTCTGAATAACAAGAATTTCATATTAATAGTGTTTCTTGATTTATCTACCCGCGTATAACCTAAGAATCTTACAGAATAAATCATTTTCATGTGTAATAAAACTGGATATTCTTAAATTATTAGTAAGTTATCTGAACAACTGTATTGTCAGTATTGATAATTAAAATATGCATATCACTTTAACGTCAGCACAGACCAACCATGTTTTTCATACTTAATATTTGTCAATAACTTCTTCAAATTATCATATGCTTCTTTCGAATGCAATAGTGAGCTACCCGAATTGATCCATATTTATTTCCATTGGAACAACACACTTTGAGACTCTTTGATGAGTCAGTAAAAAGTCTCCACTGTGTAGGATTGTAACAAATTCCTAAATAATTCGTTAAGTCATTTATATCACTGCAAAGAAACAGAATCGTTCTCGGAAAAGTAGGAGACTGGTTCTTGTTCTCTGTCTGTACCATGAGAAAAGCGTTCCATGTGCTAGAAGACTTTTTGATTTAAGTCTAGAATCAAGGATTTCTGCAGATTCCTTTGGAAAATTTAATTCTCTTACCAAATCATTGAGTTCATGCTGTGAAAACAGTTGACGGCTGAACCGAGCGTCTCCGGGTGGGTCAACTTCAGTTTCATTTTCAGAAGCTTCGCTTTCATCACTCTCTGCTGCTGCTGCATTCTCCAATATAAGTGGAAGGCATGGAGTCCGCAAGCTGTCTCTATGTGGGACTGGTCTAATGGCAGATGGAATATTAGGATACATAATGCCTTTCTTACTCTTTACATTGTATCCATCTGCACTAAGTAAAAGATTATCACAGTGGTTTGTAGGCGCCCGCCAAATCACGGGAATTGCAAGTGATATAGCCTTCTTTCTTTCATTTTCCCACAATCTCAATGCTTCAACACAGGTTCAGCAAACATGACGTGGAACCCATTATTTTTTTTTATTTTTTTTTTTATGAAAACCCCAAACACGAAAGGTATCAAAACCTATAGTACTTAGTACCGTGCATGGGTTGAAAGAGAAGTATGGGGGGAGTTGCCGGAAACTTTGCTCTAGAGACTAAACATGGGTTTCACCACTTCAAGCCTCCAATAAGCAAAGTGGTGGTATTGCACCGGTTGATGAGAGTCATCTACCACCTTATCTTGGTATTCGAGTTTCACTCGAAAATAAGCACAATACTCATTTTTTGCAAATTCTGCAATATCTTGTCTTTGCTTGAGGACTACATAACTTCTTCAAATATAACAAAATATGTTCGGATTATTCAAAACACTGGTGTGAAGACATTTTACTCACTTTTCAGCACAAGTTTGACACGATAATCTCAAAAATATACTGAGCTCACACTGTTAAATATCCCTGCATTTAGTTCTCATGGTCAAGAAACAGATAACTGAAGGCAGTTTGCCAACATGTGAAGATTTAGTTTACAAATTCTCAGCATTTACGCCTAACTTAATGTATCAGTAATATAATTCATGACACCAACTTAAGTGATTTGTTAAAAATCGGTAACATTTTTGAAATCAGCGTCAAAAACTGAGTTAAAAACAACTATTGGCTTGCAAACATTGAAACCATGCAGAGTGGTGGTTATAATCGATTCCAAAACTAAACTTCCGCATTCTTGGCCAGTTTGCGAGATTCGGCCATTTTCTTAAAAACAGACAAATAATAGATGGCCGAAAAAAATAGTAAATGTGTTATATTGTTAA